>NC_081570.1:29593297-29964013 GCF_022355385.1 Mustela nigripes | reverse complement strand
ATAGGCTATTCAGTAGAAGCATTCTAATTAAGCCAAATTTTCTTTGCTATAAAGGTGTCTACTAAATAGGTGATCCATGTGTTTTCTAATTTCCCTAAACATATTGTTTTTCAATCATGCAATAAAGTATGCCTGCATATGCCAGTTAATATCCTAGGAAACAGTTCCTCTGGTTGGTTCACTGGTTTATCTCCAATGCCTGACATACAGCAGGTGCTCAATATTTGCTGAATAATGAATACATGGGTAGAGATAAAGAGTGAGTAAGGAATAGTTTCTTGAGGGTGACAGGAAACCATTAAAAAAAGGGTTAATCAAGGATATTGCATTTTTAGAAGATCACTTAGTCGTGTAGGAGGGAGGGTAGAAGGCACAAGGCAAGGAGACCAGTCAAAGCTGCCATAACAACTCAAATGGAAGGTGACAGTAGTCCAAACCACAATCATAGCTCAGGGGAAACAGAGAAGCAGCGATGACTCTCAAAGAGATCTAAGAAGAGGGAATTTGATGACTAATTAGATACAGGAGAGTAGGGAGGGAAAGGAAGATGATGTCTAGCTCTGGCAATGAAGTGGGAGTAGAGGAAGGAGAACAAGTCTGATGGGGTGGAGGGTATGTTACAGGAAACTGAAGCTCCATTTTTTGAGGCTGAACTGCTTGTGGTTCCAAGTTACAAACAGGCAGATGGATTTATGTACTGGTTTGAAGCTCCGCACAGGCATTTAGGTAGGAATTCTCCAGTACAGGTGGTAGCTGAAATATCTTGAGTGGATAGAACTGCCCAAAGGAAGTATATTCTGAAAGATGAGAAGAGGCTGCGGCTGCCTCCTGGAAGCATAGCAAGTATCTCACAAACTGGCCAGAGGAAAGGAAAAAGGAATACCAGGGCAGAGTAGCACTTTGGAAAAGCAAAGAAGAAAGTGTTTCAACAGTGTCAAAGTGCTGAGGTGTTAAAGAGGGCATGAACTGAGACATACTTACTGTGCTTACTGGATTTAGGGGCAAGGTGGTTATGGTGACTTGCCCAGGGCAGCAGAGAGGTGCCCAGCAGAGTGAAGACAGGCTAACATTCTCACCTTCATCTTCTCACATTGCTTGTCCAGTTCCTCTGGGGCTTGGCTCGCCCCCTTGTGAGCATCCGTGGTATCAAAGGCTCCTTTCCCTAGGCTAGTTCCGGACAGCTGCTCCATCTGTCCTTCAGATCGCACCGCAGTCACCCAGTCCAGGAGAGCATCAATCTTATTCCTATTCTCTGCCAGTTCCTTTGCTGCTTTACTCTGAAAGCCACAGAAGGAGTCTAGTAAGAAGGCCTTAGATACTCAGCTGTACAAACAAAGGTTAAGAAAAAAGCAAGACTTTCATGCTAAAGAAGAGAAGCTCTAAGACTACATGTAAATGGTCTTTGCATCCACAAAAAAGAATGAGCATCTTCTACATCTGTTGAGAAACAATTAGTTAAAACAATCTCTAGATTTTTGTCTGTATCTCACTGCTTTTATTTCCTTTTTAATCTATTTTTTTAAAAAAAGATTTTATTTATTTATTTGATAGAGAGAGATCACAAGTAGGCAGAGAGGCAGGCAGAGGTGGGGTGGGGGAGAAGCAGGCTCCCTGCTGAGCAGAGAGCCTGATATGGGGCTTGATCCCAGGACCCTGAGATCATGACCTGAGCCGAAGGCAGAGGCTTAACCCACGAGCCACCCAGGTACCCCTATCTCACTGCTTTTAAAAAAGGGGGGGGCAACCCCCTTGGGTTCCATCCCACCTCGAGAGCTTTGTACTACCACTTTGCTATTGCAGGATAAACCTTGCTTTGCTGCCTATGATAAAGGGTGTAGGAGGGGTGGGGGTGGCAAAACCCAGGATTTAAAAGGCTTTAAGAGATGATTTAGTCCTGGCAGCCCAGCAAGGCTTCATGGAATCCTTCATAGGTGTGCAGAAGTGACGGCCTGGCTTGGCAGGATCAGAAACAGTACAGTCACTCTGGATTACCAGCAGCCCTTCCCTAAGGGAAATGTAGACTTCTCCCAACCTTTTTCTGCCAGACAGAGTATTAAGTCCTAAAACTTGCCTCTTGAATTCCATTTTCTGACTGTTCAAGTACTGTGATTAATTAAACAGGTTATGCCAAGTGATACCTTCATATATTTCAGAATTCCTCTTCAGGTAATTTATTTCTCTTTTCCATATTTTCTAACCACCCCCCCCCCACATTTGTGTCAGAATCCATGGCCAGACAAAGGATTCTAATTCAATCTGCCAGGGTTGAGGGGGGTGCAGAATACCATTTAAGACTTTATCTTCTCCTAGGTCTATCCCAGTGCCTCAGTTTCCATTGATCTGCAAGGACAACCTGGGGATAGTGTGAGGCACACAGAGACTCCCCAGATACTTCCTCTTTGTGCTCTTGGATTATCAATCTAGATTCATGTTTGAAATGTACCATTTGCTTTTTCCTCCCCAAGGTACTACCCTTCTTAACTAAGTTCTTTCCAAGATCTTCTAATCAGAGTACTGAGTACACAGAGAGTGAAAATATTTTTTCTTTGGGAGTGGGGTGGGTGATATGAACTTCCTACCAACTATTCCTGACTTAAAGTCCTTTAGGAATTTTCTTCCCAAATCACAGACCAGCTCCTGAAGTAGCCTCTTTTTATGATTCTATGCTCTCTGTAAGGCAGTTTCCCCTTATTACCTTTTCTTCACTTGCCAGATGCCAAAATTTTCTTTTTTTGAAAAATACCATGTATCAAAGAAGTCTAGTTACCTTTTCAGTCTCCTGCTGTACGGCTGAGGTCACCACTTCCTCCAGCTCCTTCTGGGCCACCCGAGTCCGTTCCTGGAGAGCCTCATACTGCTCCTTAGCCTGATGAAGCTTCTCCCGAAGAGCTGTCAACTCATGGGGGCTCAGCTTGGCCTGATTCTCTTCCAGGAAGCCTTCGATGTCCTTGACAACACTGGCAAATGAGGCGGCCCGACTCTGAATATCGTCCTGTAAATCCTTAACACATGAACACGCGTGGGGCAGAGATGTCAACATTCCTTCTTCTAAGGCTGCTAACAGCACACAGATGGCACGGCTAGGATGACACACACCTGCACCAGGCGTGTGTCCCTGACTGTAATCTGCTTAGGGTTTAGGCCTAAACCGATGCAGATAAGAACTTCTAAGAATTTTTTTTTAACTTAAGAAATATCCTAACACTTAATTTTCTTTTTCTTTTAAGATTTTATTTATTTGAGAGAGAGAAAGTGAGAGAAAGCGAGAGAGAGAAAGAGAGAGAGAGCGCGCGAGAGCAAGCACATGAGCAGGGTGAGGGGTAAGGGGAGAAGCAGGCTCTCTGCTGAGCAGGTAGTGCTTGAGCGGGTAGCAGGGGCTTGATCCTGGGACTCCAGGGATCATGACCTGAGCAGAAGGTAAATGCTTAACCAACTGAGCCACCCAGGTGCCCCTCTAGTACTTAATTTTCTGAGCAAAATTTAAATTTCTAAGCAAATATTTAATGAAGACAAAAAAGGAGACTGTCCACAAACATGCTGTTTATTTTGTAATGAGTTGTTCTCAAAGAGATCATTCTTCTATACAAAGGAGTTGACAATAGGATTCTAGCTGAGTTGAGACTTGATTGGTCCTCTATACTCTTTTGGTTATCACTCCTTAGCCTTTTTTTTTTTTTTTTTTTAAAGATTTTAGTTATTTATTTATCAGGGGCGGGGTGGGGGGAGAGAGAAAAAGAAAGAGAGAGAGAGTGAGAGCGCACAAACAGTGGGACTGGCATGCAGAGGGAGAAGCAGGCTTTCCACCAAGCAAGGAGCCTGATGCAGAACTTGATCATGACATGAGGCAAAGGCAGATGCTTAACTGACTGAGCCACCCAGGCAACCTTTTTTTTTTTTTTTTAAAGTAATCTCTAGGGCGCCTGGGTGGCTCAGTGGGTTAAGCCTCTGCCTTTGGCTCAGGTCATGGGGTCCTGGGATCTGTCCCTGCATCGGGCTCTCTGCTTAGCAGGGAGCCTGCTTCTCCCTCTCTCTGCCTGCTGCTCTGCCTAATTGTGATCTCTCTCTCTCTCTGTCAAATAAATGGATAAAATCTTAAAAAAAAAAAAAATGTTAAAGTAATCTCTACACCCACCGTGGAGCTAGAACTCACAACTCCAAGATCAAGAGTCATATGCTCTACTGACTGAGCCAGCCAGGCATCCACCACTCCTTATCCTTAATGCAGCTTACAAGGCCCAGCAGGATATTGGTCTGACATGGGGCTTGATCCCAAGACCCTGAGATCAAGACCTGAGCCAAAATCAAGAGTCAGCCGCTTAACCAACTGAGTTACCAAGGTGCCCCTATATATGTGACAGTTAATAATTACATGTTCACTTTTGTGCTTATCTGTATAATGTTTGTCTCTCCCACTAGACTCTATGCTTCATGAGAACAGAGATATTTACTGTTGTTGCCAGCATGAAGCACTGTGCCTGGCACATAGTAAGCCTTTATGAAGAATTGCTGAAGGAAGAGAAAAGTGAATTAATTCATACTGACCTTCAAGTCACTCTGGTTCTTCTGCAAAGCAGAGAGATCCTGCTGGGTAGCTCTACCTTGGTGGCCTGTCAATGCACTTTCTGCCTGTCCTAACCAGTTGCAAAGATCCTCCAGTTTCTGGTGACAGGTATTTTGCTGTTTCTGCAGGGTCTAATTAAAATGCAAAGGGGTCAAGAGATGATTAAAAATTCTCATTTTACAAATACAAGATAGCTCCCTGAAATGTAAAACAGAAAGGTTATATCTTAAGGATGGAAGAGTTGGTGAGAGACTAGAACAGGAAAAAGCACAGAAGTCATATTCAGAAAGCTCCCCTCATTTGGACAATCTGTTGATTTGGGTCAACAGTTTAGATTATATTCAGGGGTAATTTCAGGTGAGAACGCTCCCCAGTTTTGGTTGGGAGTTCCTTTCCAGACTGCTGTTACTAGCCCTGGAAATGGAGAACAGAGAACCCAGATGCTTCAAATTCATAAATGATAATGGAGATAATAACAAATTAGTGGTTATGATCAAGTCCTCCACCAGAACTAGAGGATATGCTACATACTAAGTTAAAATACAGAACATTAGAAGGACTGCATTAAGGGGGGGGGGGGATCAAGAATCTGGATAATTCATAAGCTAACTGAGCTTCTTAATAATTGAGCTAACTTTATAAATCAAACGTCTCATAAATGCAGATACCCATTAAATGGAATGATTACATGCCAGGCATGAGCGGCTTGGCTATTTTGAGAAGGAAACTGCCCAAGAATAGCAACTGGCTCATTCCTTCAGGTGTCTACAAGTGATATCAAAGACAAAAGTCAGGCCCACAGGGAGGGAGGGAATATGTTTCTGTGCCTGATCCTTTCTCCAAATCTCATCTCGACTATATGACACTGAAGCACCTAATTGAGCCATTGAGCATGATGTGTTCTCCTGACCATCCTTCTAGAACATTATCCACCAGTTTCTACCTTCTGATGGTGTTTAGTCACCTGCACTTACAAACAGGTGCCCACATTGGCCCTCTCTCCCCCTCTTTAGGACAAATAGAAGGGCTCTGGAAGAGAACTCCTAAGAGCTCTTCAGCTGTAAAACGGGATCTCCATGGGTTAGGATGGGTGCAGAGTGAATCTGAAAAAAGCAAAGCAAACAAGTTAACACACAGACATACACATGCATTCAGGGCAAATATAGAGAGAAGCAGAGCATTTCTGACAATAACAAGGTTAATAAATATTGTGGAATTAATTATACGCTTGGAGAGAATGTTCACATGCAGTTCTACCACTTGCTGCAACTCAGGGGCCTACCCTGGATCCAGGGTGGGTCTTAAAGTGCCTATTTCATTAATTATCCACAAACTACACCTTGTTATATATGTTTCCAAGTGAGGATATTGCAAATTTTCAGATTTGGAAAGTAACCTGAAAGGTTGCATCCATATTTTATTTCAATTCAGTACAGTTGGAACAACAAGCAGTAATGTGGGGACATACGGAATTGACTAACTTAATTTTGGCTGAGCCTAACTCAAAGGCTCCATTCAACTTTGCATAACATTTAATAAAGGTGACCCTGAGATAGATTGCTGGTGATAATGACATTCTTCTTCTTCTTCTTCTTATTTTTTTTTTTTTGATAATGACATTCTAATACCATCTTGTTCAACTCCAACTTACTGTTCAAACAGCAAAGATGCCTAAGCATCATTCTTGGTAACCTTAGGTTATGATGTTACCATCAATGGAATTATGTTGAGTTTTGCAATAAGAGGGTTGTGACAGATGGTGATAGGATGGTTTTTTAAAAAAATGTTAACACCTAGTTTTACACCCTGTTTTCCATAACTGAATGAGCACTGGACATCATAGTGTAAAGAAAGGTGCTAGAAATTAATCATGATTTAAAAAGTGCTAAAAAATTAATACGATTCTGATAAAAAATTCGTTGTCAGCTGTTTGAAGACGGTCAAAGAATATTACGGTTAATCATGTGAAAAGCCCCAGAAAAAAATTCATTTCAGAACCATTCTTCTCAAGAGCTCAGAATACCTAACAGTTCCTAATGGCTGTCAAAAGAATGCTGAGGGAGAAAGGAGGAGAAATAAGGACGAAGGATATGACTTTTGTTTGGAAGTCAGACACAATGAGACACAGTGAGGGTCGAGTCTAACTAAAAGGAAAATACTTGCACGTGCATACATACGTAAACACGCACATTCTCTCACAGCACACATAAAACCAAAAACATGGCAAGAAATACAGCCAGAACAGCTGCCTCCTAGACCAGAACAGAATGGTCTGGAGGAAATAAAATTTCAAATTGGTCAACACAGGCTCCTAGAATCATGACAGATGGAGTCTGACCAGAAATCTCAAGGACAGAGAAGGTACCCCAAAAGACAAAGTGAGCCCAGCTGCTGGTTCAGTCTGACCTTGACCTGGGCTGCCTGCTCCATTTGTTGAAAATGGCCCTGCAAGGCATCCATCTGAGCTGCGGTCTGCTCCACAAGATCCTGGAAGGACCTCTGCAGTTCACTCAGAAGGCTCAGCACTTGCCGGTTCTGCTGAGGGGATAGGTCCTGGGCATGCTCTGAGATAAAGAACTGAGTATCAAAAGCAAGAGCATCGAGCTGAGATTTCCTTTCAGCCATGGGCTGCTTCAGATCCTAAGTAAAGAAATAAAAAAAAATTAAAAATAAAAAACACCTTCTCATTCTCTCAAAGCAAAAGCTCCTGGTTTTAATTAAAGAGTCAACATAAATAAAAAGGGATTAACTTGCTGTATTTCTATCACTGATACTGATCATTTCTAGGGCCAAACCAACACAGGAAATCTCTCTCATTTCTGGTCTCTCCAAATTCCTCATATCTTACAATTAGGTTTTCTTTACTGAACCTTATCTCCAAATGCAGTAAATTTTTATTTTTTTATGTTAATAGAATTATACTACTGCTAATCCAGGTCTCTGTAAAAAAGTTTTTTTTTAACGTTTGGAAAATTTATCATGAATTTCTAGTCTAAGATAGATTGGCTTAATCATACTTTTTTTTTTTTTAAGATTTTATTTATTTATTTGACAGACAGAGATCACAAGTAGGCAGAGAGGCAGGCAGAGACGGAGAGGGGAAGCAGAGAGCCGGATGTGGGGCTCGATTCCAGGACCCTGAGATCATGACCTGAGCCGAAGGCAGAGGCTTAACCCACTGAGCCACTCAGGTGCCCCCTAATCGTACTTTTTAAGGTTCAAATATCTATTTGTATTTGTGCAGCAGTGAGTTGCTAGAAGGCTAGAAGTAGGGAGGTACTCAATTTATTTGTAGTACACCACTACATGGTTTTTAGAGTAAATAAAGTTGCTTATACATTTTAAGGGTATAAAAGATTATAGACTTTCCTGTATAATAGTTACATATATATAGCTATCTACCACTAGAATTTGTCTGTTTTTATTTATTTTTTTTTAAATTATTGTTTTTTTTTTTTTAAGATTTTATTTATTTATCAGATAGAGAGATGGGGAGAGAGCAAGCACAGGCAGACAGAATGGCAGGCAGAGGCAGAGGGAGAAGCAGGCTCCCTGCTGAGCAAGGAGCCCGATGTGGGACTCGATCCCAGGACGCTGGGATCATGACCCGAGCTGAAGGCAGCTGCTTAACCAACTGAGCTACCCAGGTGTCCCAATTTGTCTGTTTTTAGATGATTAAAAGCATGCACTTTTTCCACAAATATGTAGTGGTTACCAGCTATGTAACACTGGGTGCAATAAAAACAATTAGATCTCTATCGCTTTGAAATCAACGGTAGTCAGCAATCCTGCAGAGCAGACAGAAAGGGGTTCTTACATATTTATCATTAAGCTAAGTGTCTTTATTCATCTGTGATGGATGGATTTGGGAAACTGTCATTAGGAAAACAAGACCTTAGACTGTGGCTGCCTTTCCAGTAAGGCATTCATTTGAATTATAACTTGGGGAGGAAACCATGCATGAGATGCTGTGTGTGTGTATTTTTTTTTTTTTGAAGATTTTATTTATTTATTTGACAGAGATCACAAGCAGGCAGAGAGGCTAGCAGAGAGAGAGAGAGGGGAAAGCAGGCTCTCTGATGAGCAGAGAGCCTGATGGGGGGCTAGATCCCAGGATCCTGGGATCATGACCTGAGCCGAAGGCAGAGGCCTTAACCCACTGAGCCACCCAGGTGCCCCAGATGCTCTGTGTTTTTATATCATATACTATGTCACAGGAATTTTATTCACTCTTGCTTTTTTAATACTCTCCTAGTGAGCAGATCAAGTCTGCAACTCACTCGCCTAAAGAAAGATTTGGAGGACAAGGCATGGATGAAAATGGCAGGTCAACTCTTGCAAGACAAGAAGGGATGGGTTGGGATGGCTAGGTGGCTCAGTGGGTCAAGTGTCTGCCTTTGGCTCAGGTCATGATCCCAGGATCCTGGGATCGAATCTCCCATCAGGCTCCTTGCTCTGCCTGCCGCTCCCTCTGCTTGTGCGCTGACAAATAAATAAATAAAATCTTTTGAAAAAGGGGGTTGGGGGAAGATGGGTTGCATCCAAGAAGCCTGACCATGGTCAAATTATGTCTGCTTCTCTTAAGACTGGGGAAAAGGCAGAGGATAAAACAGAAGGCAAGGGCATCTTTAGTTCTGCTCTGACTTTAGAAAGAATTTAAGGAGTGTGCTATCTATAGCAGAGGGCAAATAAACCAGTGTGTGATATCTGATATTATCTTAAGTATAACCAAAACAAAGAATAATATTGGGAGGAAAAACAAACATCTCAAGTCTTGAGTATTTCAGTGTTTACTTTTCTCTCACTGACTTATAAAAAGAATCAAGTAATTTAAAGCTTAAGGAGAGGGGCGCCTGGGTGGCTCAGTGGGTTAAGCCGCTGCCTTCGGCTCAGGTCATGATCTCAGGATCCTGGGATCGAGTCCCGCATTGGGTTTTCTGCTCAGCAGGGAGCCTGCTTCTCTCTCTCTCTGCCTGCCTCTCCATCTACTTGTAATCTCTCTCTGTCAAATAAATAAATAAAATATTTGAAAAAAACAAAGCTTAAGGAGAAGAAAAGCATCCCTTTAGATCAGTGGTTGGTAATCAAGAGTCCCCAGACCAAATCTGCCTGCCACCTGTTTTTGTAAATAAAGTTTTACTATAACACATCCATGAACATTCATTTATGTACTGTCTACAGATGCTCTGATGTTTCAACAGTAAAGGTGAATGGGTGCTACAGAAATGGTCTATTTGTGTATGACCTGCAAGGCCAAAAATATTTACTATCTGGCCCTCTACAGAAAAAGTTTGCCAAGCCATGCTCTCAATCATGGATCAGTAAGTCTCCTGAAATCGGTGTATGTAAAATTAGAAACAAAGGACAGATACTAGATATTCAGTTATAAAGACAAGATGAAGTTGAAATAGGCCATTCCAGACTCTCTAAGAACAGATGCAAGGAGAAATAACCATAATCGTTGAAGCTCTAAGGGTATGATAACCTAAAAACACAGCAGACTTTACTTCTAAAATGGAATATCAGTTTTCCTGAGAAAGAGAAATACAGATCCTGGTTTGCCTCGCAGGAAAATAAAATTGATATAATATTGATGTAACTCAAAGGATGATGAAAACCCACTTGAGAATGGGTGGGGCGCCTACCTTGTACTGCTGGAGATGGTGTTTCAGACTGTCAGTGTCGGTTTCATCGTTACATCCCTCACTGTCCAGAAGAAGAGTAACACTGCCAACCCAGGCTCTCAGATCTTGAAGTCGGCCTTTTAACTGTTCATACTGATTCAACACTCTAGTCTAAGAAACAAATGGCAAATTAGATGACGAAAATCTTCAAACCTCCCCAAACTTCATGAGCCTTTGGAAATAAAAACAAGAAGCAACCTTTTTTACTTCCACAGCACTCTGGAGGTGGAGTAGTCTGGAACTCCAGGTGTCACTCACAGAGCTGAGGGACTTCTGAAGATTCTTAGCATCTTTCTCTAGAGCCTTCAACAGTTGAGCGGGGACTTCTTGAGGCTGGCTGATGATTATCTGATTCACACATTCTAATTCCTGATTCACCAAGGTGGACAGATCCTTTAGCTCTCTGTCTAATACCTGGGGGGATAAAGTGGAGTTACCTCCAAAATCAAGACTAGAACTCTTGCTATTTAGGAATAAACTGTGAACACAGTTTTCTGTCACCTCATGCCAACAATTGCTTTAAAGCTTATGAAATGTTTTTATGTATGTTCATTTGTTTGTTTGGTTCTCACGATCACTCATTCTTGAGGTAGGCAGAATTGGGATCATTATTATACCGGATTTACAGAAGCGATGCCTCAGCTTTAGAAAATGTTATTCTTTATTTTATTTTTGTCTAAAGTCACGCACCTCAGCGATGGAGCCAGGACTTAGATTCAGGTTTTCTGTTTCAGTGTAGTGCACCTTCCCATACAACTTGCTACCTCTTTGAGAGTGTCAGTATGCTTTATATAATGTGATACAAAATAAGTCAAGTAGAAGAACAACTCTTCCTGGGCTCTTAGGAAGCTCAGTCAGTTAAGCATCTGACTTCAGCTCAGGTCGTGATCTCAGGGTCCTGGGATCGAGCCCCGCATTGGGCTCCAATCTTGCATCGGGCTCCATACTCAATGGGCAGTCTGCTTCTCCCTCTCCTTCTGTCCCTCTCCCTGCTCATGCATGTGCACTCTCTGCTCAAATAAATAAAATCTTAAAAAAAAAAAAAACAAAAAACAAAAAATAAAACCTCAAAAAAACCAAAAGAATGACTCTTCCCTCCAAATTCCAATAGGGCAGAAGGAAAAAATAGAAAAACACCCTAACCCAGCCATCTACAATATTCTGATCCTCAGCAATGTAGCCAGAAATATGCTGTGGGAAAGTTGGTGGTTCTGAATATGATCCTCACCTGCTCTTCAGCTGCCCTCCCAAGGCCACACTCTGGATACTGAGAGAACTTAACCTCTACAGCCTGTCCTCATTGTGACTTCAATCTTGTGACAAGGGTTGAAGAAAAAGGGCTCCTTTTCCTTCCTCTCAAGCTGTCTCATTTTATGTCCTCAGGAATTCAGATCATCCAATATCATTTCTTCTCTTCCCTAACTTCAAGTTCTCCTTTTCTATTGGTTCCTCCTCGTCAGCCCCCAAATCCACTCAAAACATTCTTCTTTCAATGCATCTCCTCCAGCTAGTGTCCTACCTCTCTCCTCACCTGCACCACCAAGCCTTCTGGAAAGAATGATTTACATTAATAGCTCCCCCTTCCAACCTCCCATTTGTTCTAACTGCAACCTCGTTTATGTCCTATGACTCCACTGAAACTATTCTTATTAAGGTTATCAATGACTCTGGGCACTAAATCCCCCTTTTAGTCCTCACTTGGTCTCCCTACTGTATTTACTCTTGCCACAACTCCTTGTTGAGTCTCTTCTGCTTTGGTTTCTGTGAGACCAGTGTTTCCTAATGTTCTTTAGAGATCTCCATTTCTTTAAATCTATTTTTTTTAAGCCCCTTAAATAATGGTATTTTCTTTTCCTTTCTTTTTTTAAAATAATTTTTAAAAAGATTTTTATTTATTCATTTGAGAGAGAGAGAGACAATGACACGACAAGGAGGGGGAGAGGCAGAGGAAGAGGGAGAAGCAGACCCCCGATGAGCTGGGAGCTGGGAGCCCGACATGGGGCTCGATCATGACCTGAGCTGAAGGTAGATGCTTAATCATCTGAGTCACCTAGGCACCCCAGTAAATTTTTTTTTTTAAAGTAGATCCATGCTGAGCCCAATACAGGGCTTGAACTCCCGACCCTGAGATCCAGATCTGAGCTGAGATCAAGAATCAGATTACTTAACTGACTAAGCCACCCAGGTGTCCCTAAACAAGTTTTTCTTCCTCAATACTCTCTATTCCCTCCAAAGCTGGTGGGCCTGCAGGAAGTCTCTGGGAACCCACCTTGGCCTGACACAACAGGTCCTGTAGCTCTGCCAGGTTTAGGTCCAGAGGTTGAATCTGTTTGGTCCTCATTTCAATGTCACGTAATAGAGAGAGATAGGATACCAGCTTCTCATCATGTTCCAGACAGAGCTGCCGGTTAAATACATTCTGTGGAGCCAAAAGAAAACTCATTCAGATCAGACTTTCACCTTTAAGTCTGCTTTTAAAAGCAGGCTGGGTCTTACTGATAGACAAATAGAAATTTTTACCACACATAGGGTGGGATGAACTAAAACATATTATGTGTCTATGTTGTCTCAAATCAATAGACAAAAAAGTGATTTTATTAACTTCCTTAGGGAGGAGAGGCTCATAGTTATCAATCCATGAATATCATTTTAGCAAAACCTCCTAAAGCTATTTCGACCATAGGTACCATCACTCTGGTATTTCAACTTGAACCCTTGCAAAATTTCAGAAAGACATTCTGCCTAATTTTCTAACAACTCTGTAACAAACAGATGATGGTACACTAAGTTATACCTTAGAGAATCATCTAGTCCCCTGAAACTGTATATATGCACAAAATTGTATATATGTAAACTCAGTATCCAGTCAAGAGCTTTAGCATTAAACTAATTATATCCAAAATATATATACAAACACACCACAGGAAAACTTACTTTAGCTGTTCTGGAGGGCTCTGGGTTTACACCTTCATTTCCCCTTCCCCCAGCTGTAGTCATGAAGGGTGTCTGTTCACCACCAGGGCTTTCTTTGAGCTTTTCCTGTGGTGTCTTCTCATCCATCTTCACTGTAGGGTATGGGAGTGGCACTGGCTTTTCTTCACTGGTCTCTGGAATAGTGGGACTAATGGTGGCATCCTGTTGCTCTGCCCTCTCTTTTTGAGACACATCTTTGAACAGTTTCTCTGGAAGAAGGGATGCTAAGACTGTGGGAACACCCTGAGTTACCATGCCTTCAAAAGATGCTGCTTCTACACCTGTATCTATAGGGTTTGACATTTCTAGAAATTTCTCTCCAGTCATTTCCTGAGTTGTTATTATTTTAGATGTGAGAATTCCACAAATTTCACTATCACTTTTGCTGTCCTGATGATGATAGTCCTTGCTGTGTGAGAATTCCAGATAACTGGCTTCTTTGGAGTCTACTGTGGAAACTGTAGATTTTTCTAATTTAAGAGTTCCTGTTGAGTCAAAAGGTACTTCCTGGTATGATCTTTCTTTATATTCATTAGAAGAGCAAATCAGATCTTTGGTTTCTTTGGTCTTAAAAGTAATCCAGGAGTCTTGATAAGAGTTGGTCTCCAGTCTGATGTCTCCTTGGAAAGGTTTGTTTGATTCAGAAATTTGGGATTTGCTTGCAACTTGGGCCTTTCCAACTGATTCCTGGTAGTATAATCCTTCAGGTCTTCGGGTTGTAGAAGAGAATGGTTCACTCTGGGCCTCAACAGAAATTTGAGATAAATCTTCTTCTGGTCTTAAGGAGGGGCTTAAATTTTTTCCTTCTTCTTCAGAGACCTGATTAGGTTTGAAGAATGTTAAAACATCCTGCTTTACAGAAATTCCTTTGAGTATCATTGGGGAAGAGTTTTCAGTTTTACAAATAATAGAAAATCCCAGCTCTCTACCAGCTTCTTCTCTTCTTTCATTTCTGTTTATTTCCACAGGTGGACTCTCTACATTGGATCTCTGGTCAGTTTTAATGATGGTTTCTTGATTCAGCTTTTCTTCAAAAAGAATTGGCTTGTGTGTTTTGACACTTTCTTCTATAATCATTTCCCTCTTCTCCCTCTTACTTTTCTCCTTGGTATTCATTGGTTTCTGCATAATCTGCTCACTCAGCAATTTGCCTGAAGTTTCATAATCTGATTCTCGTCCTCCTGAAATAATTCTTCCTTGGCTTTCTCTTATTTCTTTAGGATCTTGACCTGATAAAGACTTCTTCATATAATAAGTAATTTCCATTTTGGCCTCTATGTTTTCTTGCATTTCATTTGTGTTTTTTTCCATGTCATCACTAGCCGCCTCTTTGAGATTAAAATCACGAACTTCCAAGTGAGAGACTGTTACTGAACCTTGGCCCAGCAATGTATCTTTATCATCACCAGGAATTATGATACTGACAGATTTTTCAGCTTCTGGAGAAGTACTCCTTTTATCTTGATCCTTGCATTCCAATTCCTTTAATGAAATTTCCCTGCTCTTTTTGGCCTGTCCCCTGGAAGAAACTCTTGTTGTTTTAACCTTTCCTTGTGCAGACTGACTTCTGATCTCAAGTAATTTCTCACCAGCTCCTTTACTATAACTCATTCCAGCAGTCTGATTACAAGCAACTAACATTTCCCTTCTTAGAAATTCCTTCTCTATTACACATACTTCAACCCCATCTTGCTTTTCAACCTGAGCCCCATGACTGCAGGACTCTGAAGTATCTATCTGGATCATAGTTGCCAGTTCAGGGCTGATAAATCCTTTCTCAACAGCTTCCTTTAGAGTCACTCTTTGATCATTAAATATGTCAATAATTCCTCCATTTAATACCTGATGAGATGCAATAATTCTTGCCATGTTTTCATCTACTATTTTCTGTTCCAAAGCTGAAGCCAATGTCAGTCTTTTCCCTGTGGCAGTATCTATGATTCCCCCAGTATTTGCCTGAGCTTCCAGAACCTTCAGTGTAGATATAAAGTCCACTTTTCCAAGCTGAGTTGCTTGGGACAATGTAAGCACTCTGTTACTTGCTTCATCTTTAATGTCTGAGAAGGGAATTACTTCTAGATATCTCTGTCCAGATTCAATATCAATCTTACATTTCTTTACTAATTCTGAATAAGGAACAATTCTGTAATTTTCAGGATCTACAATCCCATGCATCATTCCTGAAGACAATATTGCTTTATTAGTTAACAGTCCTTCTTTTTCAGCTTCTGCCAAGGTCAATCTCTGGCCAGAAATGAGATCCACAAAGCTTCCAGTCAAAGTCTGAATTTCATGGATTTCTCTTTTCAAGTCTGGGGTAACAAGATCTAATTTTATGGCTTCAGGAAGGGAAATAGTTTCCTTGGTTTCAGGATGAAAAAACCGACAGAGGCTTAACTTCTCAACTTTTTTGAGCTGCTTGGCTAAATCTTCATCAATGATTCCATGCTCAAAGGCATTATCAACAGAAACTCTCATCCCAGATATATGGTGAATTATACCTCCATCTACCACCTGCTTAGTCAACAACCTAATAGCCTCCTCTCTCTCCAGAAGTCCTCGGTCAATGGACTGCATGATTGTTAAAGGAGCTTTGTTATCAGGGTCCATAATTCCAGTTGTTTCCATTTGTAAGCTAATAAATGTCTCTCTAACTGTTTTCTCAGCATCTCTGCCTTTGGAAGCTTTCTCCAGATTTATAAGCTCTGTCTGGTCTGCACTGTCCACCAAGCCAAGATTTGAGGCCAAAGTTACTGAAACCTTTTTGCCTCGTTTTAGGTCAACAATTCCACCAGTCACCACCTGGCCCTCTAAAATTCTGGAGGCTGTTTGTGTGTCAAGAAGTCCAGCTGCAACTGCTTCCTTCACGGAGCAGAGTGTGTGGGTACGGGGGTCTAAAACGCCGCTAATAGCTTTGTCTGCCATGAGGACATTATGTAGTAATTTCTCATCCATCAGACCTTCATCAATGACTTCTGCAGTGGTCAAAGACTCGCAGGTCTGAGAGTCAAAGAAGCCCCGAAACATGTTCAGTTTTCCCATAAGTTTCACAGCAGTGTGACTGGGCACAATACCTCGGGCTATTGCTTCATTTAGTAAGAGCTTCTGACCTGTTTGGTTGTGAATGATACCACCATCTAGTAATTGTGCAGATAACTTATTTAAGGTAGCTTCCTGAAGCAATTCTGAAGGATGACTGCATGACAGGGAGGTTTCATGACCACTGTCTTCCACATCTGTCTTGTCTAATGTCACCACACTACTGCCTACAATGTTGTGTCCTTCTGGATTTTGTTTATGGTCATCTCTATCCAAAAATGTTTTATTTAAGCTTTTCTTTTTGTCTAGAATAGCCATGTCATTTTCAGACTTCAGTTCTGATTCTAAGTCTAGAGTTTTCTTTACCTGAAATTGTGACTTTCTGCTTTGGGGTTTTATGACGGGCCTTCCAGTTTCACCTGGAATTTCAATTTCAAGTGTGTCTGCTTGTTCTGTCTGACACAGAAAGGAGGTCTTTCTAGGAGTCTGCCCTTCTTCCTTCAGTGTTTCAACAGGAAAAGGATCTTTGCTCACCACCAAGGTCACATCTTCAGCTTCCTCAGTGGGTGCCGTAAGGAGAAATCCCCTGCTAACATTCTCTCTGGTAGCCATTCCTATTAATTCTTCCTTTTTGGTGCCTAACAACTGGCCTTTTAACTCTGATTTGCCTTTATCTAGAACCATCAAAGTATCAACATTTGGATCTCTCACTTTTTGTTCCCCCACAAACAGGTCCCTCTTAGGGTTCTCCATAGTGGAAGCTTCAATTTCTACAGTGGTCATTTTGCCTTTTGCTTCAGTGCAATCACCCTGATTAGAATATTCTTCATTCTGGAAAGGAACCTGGAATTCACATGGCCTCACATTCAGCCCATCACAGAAAGTTTCTGTGGTTTTGACATTTGCCAATTCTTGTAATTCCTTAGGAGTTTCTAGTCTCTGATGCCCAACTTCAAACACTTCTGGAGGATTTGCTTGATATTCACCTCTTGCTGTCAGTGTCTCCATCAGCTCGTTGTCTAAAAGGAGCAGCCTCTGTCCATCCTGCACATTGATATAGCTGTGAGTCATCAGCTGAAACAACAGCTTCTCACTTGGGCTTACTATGCTCTCAGTTTGACTCTGGCTCTGTGGTAGACCTACTGCTCCAGGATGAATGTTCCATTTGCTTCGTTCTGAAGACTCTGCTAACTGCATGTGGGGCATCACATCAGGTATACAAATTGATTTTAAGTTACTGACAAGATCTTTGTCCAACATACCATCTTCCACTGCTCTTTTCCAGGACCAAACTTCTGTGCTTGCTGGTAGAAACAGAGCTTTAATATGCTGTCGGCCACTAAGGATTTTATGAGCTAATTCAGTAGACACAATACCTTGTTCCAAGGCATCTGTGATTGGGAGGATCTCTCCAGATTCAGGCCACAGCAACCCCATGAATGACCAAAGGGATTCCAGAATCACAAGGGCAATCTTAGCAGCTACTAGATCATTGTTCACTGCTTCATCTATTGTCAGCCTATGTCCAGTGATGGTGTCTATGATGCCTCCTGTCTGAAGCTGCCTTATGAGAAGAGCACAGGCCATATCTTGGTCAATCAGATTATGTCTTACAGCCTCTTCCACAGTAAGTCTGTGTCCTGTTCTTGGATCCACTATGCCACCAGCAAAAAGCTGAGCTTCCAGCAGCCGGACAGTGACCTGTCTGTCTATTAGGCCTTCCTGAACTGCACGGAAAATGCTAACCTTCCGGCCTGACTTCAAGCTCACCATTCCCCCTGCCAACTGCTTGACAGGCAGCAGTTTCAACCCTGAGTCTTGGTGGACAATACATCTCTGCATCAGATCCAGCAAACTGATTTTTTCAGCTGTGTTGGGGTCTATCAAATTCTTGGATGATTTCAGGTAAGACTCTAACACTGAGTGAAGCCTTGGAGAAATGAGGCCTTGGTGAAAAGCCTCCTCTAGGTTAATGCAGCCCTCATTAGGGGGGAGACTGAAACCTCCAGTTGCCAGGTGAGCTTCTAAGACTTTCAGTCCAACTTTCTCATTGATTATTTTCTTGTCAATTGCTTCCACTACAGAAAGAAGGCCTTTGCTCTCAGGAAGCCCACTTATTAAGGACAGAGCGTCCTGTAGTTCTTGGAACTGCTGGTACATCTGGGGATTAATGAGGTTCCTGGCTAGACCTCCCTCCAAAGAGAGCTTTTCGCTGGTCTCAGGGGCAATGAGGCCAGACATGATAACCTGGGATTCCAGGAGCACAAGGCCTGTGTCTTGGTCAATGAGGCCCTTTTGCATGGCTCGGAAGATAGGAAATATCTCCACTGTGCCTAGGTCAATCACCCCAGCAACTGCTCTGCAACCCTAAAAAAAAAAAAAAAAAAAAAAAAGAGAGAGAGAGAGAGAAAGAAAACGGAATCAGAGAAGCCCAGCTATTGAAAGGATTCGTTCACAGAACTATAGTATATCAAATTCTGACCACAAGAAAAACCCAGACTGGGATGAGCCCCAATGTGTAAGAAACACTCTAAAGCCCGGCAGCATTAATACTAAGAAGGAATTTGTCTAAACTGCAGAATGTTGACCATGGCCAGAAGTTCACCGATTACTTGATGGATGTAGCATTAAGCATATCTGAGTGACAAGCTCTACAAAATAGCAAGCAATGGAAGTGAAAGGTCAACTATTTCTAAGACTAAATCACCACAAAGATTCTTTTAGAAGTATACCAGTTCCCCAGAAGTGAGAAGTCAACTCTACATAGCAAACTTCTCAATGTTGCAACCCATGCAGAAGATTCTTGAAATAGTATTTCAGTGATAATGAGTTGAGCAGGACCAGTTCACAGGATTAGAAGAAATATTCAAGCAAGGCCAGTAGCCACACAATAGGTATGCATCTCTGTAAACAGCCCAGCATGTAGTACTCAAGCAGCTGTTTTACAAGTGGGGCAGTCATTGTCAGTGGCCACTGTTAGTGCCTTCCAAGTCTGTAGCCCTGAGTTAAACTAGTTCTGGGAACTGGAAGAAGCAAGTAAAGGAAGGAACAGACTGGGATCATTACCTCTGGAACTACTAGCAACTTTTCTTCTGGTCCAGGCTATAATGGCTAATATAAGCACCATACTTATAGTTACGACTTGTGGGGCACTTAATATATGTGCTGAGCACTGATACTTTATCCTCAAAACAATCCTATGAAAGGAATTATTTTAGTCTTTAATTTACAGATGAGAAAATGAGGCACAGTGAGGTTATTAGGTAACTCACCAAGGTCACAAAACAAGTGAGTTCCAGAATAAAATCAAGGTCTGACTCTAAGTCTTGTGCTATCACATTGCTCCTTGCCATCAGATCCAGAAAAATATGAATGACAGGTCGGCAGAGTTACATTATACACAGGAGTTATGTTCTAAGTCCAGGAAATAAGACAAATCTTATACATTGCCAAAGTTACCCTTGCATTAAACCCTAAAAACTCCTGGAAGAATTTCTGTTTTGAAGCCTTTTATCACAGAATTATGGTATTCAGAAATTAAATCATTCAAGTGTTTTGCCATTTAAAAATCTTTCATTACTCTCAACTTCCTACCTCTTGTTCACATTCATTATTTTCTATAGATGATTTCGTCTGTCCCTCTTAGGTCAGTATGACTTTCTGATCCTTATTTAACTCTTGAACTTAACTCCTGAACTTATTCATAGAGGATGTTGTAGCAACTGCCAATCACTTCCCTACCTCCTAAATAATGCATTTCCTTCTGTCTCAGTGAAAGTAAGCTCTGTAAGAGCAGGTACTTTACCCATTCAGTGTCTAGGACCAGTTTCAGCAGCTCAATAAACATTTGCTGAATTAATGAATAAGTTGGTAAATAGTAAGGAAATCCTTAAAATCCTTAAGCTACTTGCTCCTAGATTTTAAAGACATACACTGAGGATTTCAAATTCAATTAGCTGCATGCTCTAAGAGACAAAAAATGGAAGGCAAATGAGGGAACACATTGGTTGACATCCCTAACCCACTGTATTTGTTCAAATAATGAAATAACAATTCATCACACTACTTAAAATATAATGTGTTGTTCCCCATCCCCCTTCTTTGTTCTGACCCAGAAAGCAGTTCAAATTATATATAGCAAATGTTTGTTCACACAAATCTACCAGGTGTCTGTTCTACAGAGATTGAAGGGAAAATCACACCAGCATAATTCTTTGAGATGTATGAATAACTCTTTATATAAAATCCATGTCAAGACAGCTCAGAAGCTGACAAGATGACAGAGGAAAAGATTCTTTTGAGAACTTCTAATTTCTTCTCTGAGGTTCCTCGAGTCTCAAAGATGCTGACATTGAAGAAAGACCTAAAGTCTGGCCAATTGCTAGACAAAGAGAAAAGACTACATGCTGTTCCTTCCAGTATTCTCTTAATTGAAGGACAGGCAGGAAGCACTGAGCTGGGAAATAATCCAGAGAAATCAAGTTCAGTCCTACCAAACATGGGCATTCTGACCTAAACAAGCAGAGCAAGACAGAGGGAGAGGAGGAAGGGAAATGTAAAAGGCTTCTACTTACCAGAGTTGCAGCACGCCTTGGGCAGATAGAGAGAGAGCCTTACGGAGCAGCTCAGCCGCATCGCACACACAGTGTAAGCTTGGGGTTAGCGTCCAGCATGCGACTGTTTTTTGTTTGTTTGTTTGTTTTTTGCAAAAAAGAACCCCAAACAGGTCGTCCTCTTTTCCCTTTTGTGCATTTGTGCTTAAACTCCAAAGGGTTAGTGAAACTTGTAAGCAAGGATGTCAGTTAATCAGAACAATACTTCACATGAAACACACGAACAGTAACAGGGGACACATCATGCTCAATGTAGTGGTGCTTGGCAGCTTGGCTTTCTTTCTGTTCTCCCCTTTTTTAACCTTTCAAAATGAGAACCGGGTGTTCTCAGCAAGCAATTGTTAAAACTTTTCACATACTCCCTTATATGGTGAAGCAATAAGCCATTGGAAGTGGGCTACCTTACACAGAGAATGCTAAACCAGCACATTCTTTCTGAAATTTGCTCCCAAATAAATCATAGCTGGTTCTGTCTTGTGGTCTTTACAACTCTAGCTCCTGATGCACCAATTTCATATCCAAGGACCAGAGTCAAAGCATGTTTTGTTTGAATATCATTTTGAGCATCATCTAGACCAAATTGGATAATCACATGACTTTAAATTTTGACCTGCCCCACATATGTTGGCCATTGCTTCACAACATAGGAAATAAGCAGGCAAACACACATATATATCCCAAAGACACATGTATATAATATGGTAAGTTTACATATACACACAGGTATCCAGGAAGAACTCAGGACAACCAGGAGGAACTTGACAATTTTGAAATGGCCCAGGAAGTAAACATGAGTGGGAACTGGTAAAGATGTCACATGATGGGATGACCATGGGTAAGGGGAACCAGCGTCTCAGTCAGTACAGCTAATCCACCAGCTTGCTTGGAAGTGAACATTTCTCATTTAGATATGAAAAAAAGTATGGGGGAAGAGGACATGGCTTTTTCTTCCCAATAGTCAGAACTCCTGGCTATCAACTCTTAAGTGACAATGCCATGAAGGAGTAATCTTGCTGCCCTGTGATCAGAAATAATATAGGATTTATGTTCTCCTCAACTGTGGTCTGCTACAAAATGGAAGACAATAGAAATAGTGAACCAAGGTCTACAGGGTTGGCCATGAGTGCCTTCTAGTATTCTTGACTGACCAATACATCATGGAACCCCAGTAAAGAAACACAAGACAAATGGCTGCTATGGTGAAGTTAAAAATTAAGTCACATTGGTCATGGAAAGCTAGTGAACATGATTCTCAAATAGCAAAGCTGTTTTCATACCATTTGAAAGGTACCCTTCCCATTTGGAGAAAGAAACTAAAAGTACCTTTTGTTCTGTCTGCTGGGCCAACTGGCTCTGAAGCTGTTGAAGTTGGTTTGCTGAACCATCACAAAGGTCATGGTAAGCCTTATTCAGAGCATTCAACTGCTCAGATATTTGTTCCTTCTCTTTTTCCGAGAGCCTGGAAGTGGAAGTATTGAAGCTCTTTTAGAGAAAAACCTTTCTCCAAACTTTCCCTTATTACTTCATAGTCATGTCTTCTCCATCTGGATGGCTTTCTTCTTTGTCTCTGTTAACTACGGATCATCTGGTCACTCTTCCATATTCATCGAGCACGTGGGCATCTAGCTCATATTCCTGACTATTTCAAATCAAGTCATGATTCTTGGTGATGTCAATGCTCTTGTCACCAAGTGTCTAAAAGCCTATGCTGTAGTCTGAAACCTTCTCAATACAAACAGCCTCCAATCCAAATGGCCTCTACTCCACTTGAACTGCACCCACACATGGCAAACTGGAACCTGCCATCATTTAAAATTATTCTACCTCTGAATTTTAAAACTTCAAGAATCTACTGTTTGATAGTAACTTCTGATTATAACCCTACCTTTCCAGTTGTGTTTCTTTACTCTATACCACTTCTCTTTTCAAAATAAAACATTTTAGACAAGAGAAAGTAAATAAACTATCATTTACCCACTACCCAACTTTACCAAATTTTGATATTGTACCAGATTGTACTTCAGATCCTTTTCTTTTCTTTTTTATAAGATTTTAAAAAGAATGAGAGAGAGCGGGGGTGGGGGGGTGGCAGAGGGAAAGAGAGAAGCAGACTCCCTGCTGAGCAAGGAGCCCAACATGGGGCTCAATCCCAGAATCCTGGGATCATGATCTGAGCCCAAGGCAGACGCTTAACCAACTGAGCCACCTAAGGTCCCCTAGATGCTTTTCTCTCTTTTTAAAGATTTATTTATTTGAGAGAGAAAAAGAGCGAGGTGGGGGCAGGGGGAGAAACAGAGAGAATCTCAGGCAGACCCCTTGCTAAGTATGGAGTCAGATGTAGGGCTTAGTCTCATGGCTCTGAGATCATTAGCTGAAATGAAACCAAGAGTTGGACCCTCAACCAACAAAGCCACCCAAGTGCCCCAACTTTGGATCCTTTCCACAGAAATAAGACATTACAGATATATTCAAAGTCCAAAGTACATCTGTCACCAACCCCATTCTTTTATCTTTCTCCCTGGAGTTAACCATGATCTTGAATCTAGTGAGTTTTTTAAGTTAGTCACCATACAGTATGACTTTCACAACTTCCTTACCTCATTCTATATTGTTCTTGAAAATGAATCCTATGATTCACATTATAACTACCTATCAACTTACTGAGATTTCTGAAGCCTTCCTTAATTCCCCCATTTTTCCTTAATCTGTCAGTCCTCCTCAGGGTCTTCAGTATCTTCTCTCTGGACTTCAGACCCCACAATCCAACATCTCAATCAGGTTCCTGCTATTATCCTTGAACTCTGTCTTTGCTAATCTGATGAAACTCCTGCCCCAGATCAATCAAACCACTAGACTTCTCTGCCCCTGCCTGCAGGTGAAGTATATCATGTATGTATGTGTGTGTATGTGCGTGCACGCACACACACACCTGAGGGGTAGGGAGGGGGTCCCTATGGAAGAGATCCTACTGGTTGCCAGGTTCTACTGGACCTCAGAGCTTCCTGATAACCCTCTTGGAAGCCCCAATCAATCCTAATTCTCTTGCCCTAACTCAATAGCAAACAACCACTCTGCCTATTTCAAAGAGGAAATGCAGACCACTGGGAATGAATTCTTTCACCTTCTGACTTCACTCCTGACATATTTACCTCCACCCACACTTTTCCTAACCTTCCTTTCCTCAAACTTCAGAGGAAAATTTGTCTTGACTCCAGTCTAGCGTTGTACTTTCCATTCATTGATGAATTTTATCCTTTCCTGCATCTTCTGGGACTTGTCTCCCATTACTTCAATCTCTTTCTCCCTTTTGGTACTTGAGATTCAGTCTATAAACACAGCTAAGTCCCTCTCAACTTTTAAGAAAACAAGTCTTCTTTTGTTGTTGTTTTTTTAAGAGGGCTCGGTGCCCGGGCACAGAGCCCAGTAAAGGGCTTGAACTCACACCCCTGAGATCAAGACCCAGGCTGAGATCAAGAGTCGGACGATTAACTGACTGAGCCAACCAGGCATCCCCAAATAAGCCTTTCTTGAACACAGACTCTATTTAATTATTTACTCTATTATTTCTGTCCTTTCCTATGGCCAGGCTTCTTGAAGGAGTAGTCTAATTGTGCTATCACTACCTTCCTCACCTCATGTGCTCCCTACTCCCAATCATACTCCATCTGACATCATGCCCTAACTTTTCACCAGTCACCAAAAACTCCCAACTTGCCAAATTCAATAAAAATCTCTCAGTCTCAATCTTTTTTGACTTCTGACCACCTTCTTTTTAGAATTCTGTTCTCTGTTGGGTTCTAAGGTATCGCTCATAGTTTTCCCCTCTACTTGTATAAGGCTCTCTTTGCAGGCTGAGGAGCACCCTTGAACCCTTAGAAGCTAATCCACTCAAGGTTTCTACTATGCTGATGACTTTAGACTTTCTCATTAATATTAAATTTGCATACTTGGACAACTTTAGTAGAACTATATAAGGTGTAAATTAATGTATTGGGTACTTCCTAATACATTCTAAGTATTTGCACTCTGGCATCTTCTGGGTTCTTCACATTCATAATGTCTAAAACCAAAGCTGCCTTCTCCTTCAATGTGCACCTGCTTTTGGATTCCCTATTCTGGTTAGTGACATTACCATAGACTCAGGGGCCTAAGCCAGAAACCTGGAAGTTATAGCTGACAATTTTCACGTCACCAAACACTCTAAGTTCATCATCCTTAGTATCTTTTGAACCTTTGCCCTTCTCCATCCTCATCATTTCTCACCTGTATCATTACAATAGCCCCTTTACTGGTCTCTCAAGCCTCCATTCTGGCCCCAGGTCAATTTGTTCTCTGTAAAACTGTTCTAGAAACCTTCATCAACAAAATCCAGTCATGAATAAGACCCTCCCCATGGCCACCAAGGTAAAATGCAAACATTTTGGCATGAACTACAAGGCTCTTCATAATCTGGCTCTTGCAGCCTTGAACTCTACAGCCGAAAATCTCACCATGACCCTAAGTTTTACTCAGATAGATTCAGTCCCCTAAATGCACCATAAACTCTTTTAATACTCACTTATGACCATGCTTGGCCAAGAAGATCTGCGAAGTTTTAATGGCCTCAGAGACTTGATCCCTCCTGGTTGTCAGCTCCTCTGCCAGAACCTACGTGATAGAAATAAAGATTACAACTTCAGAACCCAAGAAATTAAAGAACCCAAATTATTTGAAATAACATTTTAAAAATCCTAGGGAAAAACCTAGCTTAGGTCAGATTACTATTACCAATGAACTACAGAAAGTTGATTAAGAAGGTAGAAATAGGAACAGATGACTTCTTAAGTTTCTTAAGTCCTGGGAGTTAACATTTGTTGAGATAATCATTCCTAGAGTGGCCCACATGTGATCTGTTTTATTCCCACCTAATGCGTTATTACATATTGTTCTATCCAACAAGAGATAGACGGACCTTCTACTCACCTGCTGATCTAAAATAGCTTTCTCAATGTCTGTTGATTCTTTGGTCTGGGATGAGGTAGCTTTGCTTTGGGTGTTCCTTGCTAGGGTAGACACCCAGCCCAAAAGTTCTTTAACCTTCTCCACATGTTCCTGCTTTTCCTCTTCTACAACTTTCTAGAATGAGAATTAAAAAATCAGTATCTTAGTCAATGTCTTATTAAACTGGCCTGACTTCTGATTTCCTGAAATAGAGACCTGGAAGTTATCTAAATCAACAGGAAGCTAAAGTAACCCTAAAATAAATATAATTTACCTAACTTAGAGCACTGTTCACAAGTGTCAAACTGTATGAAACTAGCAGCTAAATTCATCATATCTAGGTTTGCACCTTTATTTTTAAAAAAAGCATTTTTTAATAAATGAAGGACGTCCAATAATTATTTACTGTTTATTTTTTTATTGATTGATTTTTAGGAACCCTTTACATATAGCACTTTTTTAAAAGATTTTATTTATTTATTTGACAAAGAAAGATCACAAGTAGGCAGAGAGGCAGGCAGAGAGAGAAGCAGGTTCCCTGCTGAGCAAAGAGCCCAATGTGGGGCTCAATCCCAGGACCCTGAGATCATGACCCTAGCTGAAGGCAGCGGCGTAACCCACTGAGCCACCCAGGCGCCCCTTCATAGAGCATTTTGTTTTCATGATTCTTAGATGTCTAGGTAAAGAAGCTGACATCTACAGAGATTAAGTGAGGCAGCTGTTAACACAAATAAATTTTTTGCTAATTCATATAGAAAAAAATTGGTATAAATTAATGTTTCCAATAGCATTTCTTTTATAAAAGTGGGTGAACTTGCAGAAACTTATTTTTCAAAGACAGAAGTTTTTTTAGAATTACAAAAAGGGGCGCCTGGGTGGCTCAGTTGGTTAAGCAACTGCCTTCAGCTCAGGTCATGACCCTGGAGTCCCAAGATTGAGTCCCACATTAGGCTCTCTGCTCAGTAGGAAGTCTGCTTCTCCCGCTGACCTTCTCCCCTCCCATGCTCTCTCTCTCACCTAAATAAATAAAATCTTAAAAAAAAAAAAAAAAAGAATTACAAAAAGATTAAATACTCATTACAACAAATTTCAAATAATCTGAAATGTATAATGTATCTCTCTTTATTCTTATTTCCCCAGAAATATGGTATATAGCTGATCTTTGAACAGTATGGGTTTGAACTGCTCAGCTCCACCCACACAGGAGGTTTTTCTTTTTTTTTTTTTTCAATGAATACAGTACAGTACTGTATATGCATTTTCTCTTCCTCATGATATTCTTAACATCTTTTTTTCTCTAGCTTACTTTATTATAAGAATGTAATATATAATAAACCTATTTCATTGTTTTTAACAGTTTCATAACATTCCATTGTATGGAATTTGTATTTTCTAATATTTCCCTTTAAGAAATTGTGTTTTATTAGGGATCTTTGCTCACATTTTCTTTCTTCATGCTTATAATATCTCTACAGTGAAGATACTTGAAGGTGGGAGTATTGGACATAATAGAATTAATCCCCATTATTCACAAATACCAGATTTGTGAATTTGTCTACTCATTAGAATTTATTTGTAAACCCCAAATCAATACGTTTTCGCAGTCATTCATTTCGCAGTCATATGCCCAGAGTTCCCAGCTAAGGCAGAACAAGGGGACACTCTACCTTCTTGTTTCAGCTCTTATAGAGTTCTTAACAAGTGTCCTTTTCACAGTCTATTCAGTGGCATATTTTTCACAATTTTTGTTGGTGATTTCACAGCTTAAAAATGTACCCAAGCATAAGGCTGAACTGTTTTCTTGTGTTCCTAAGCACAAGAAGGCTGGGATGTGCCTTACAGAGAGAACGTATGTTAAATAAACTTCATTCAGGTGTGAGTTAGAGTGCACTTGGCCTGAATCAACAGAATCTATTAAATATAACAAGATTATGTATTATTTGACAGAAATGTGTGATCAGATGCCTCCAGGAGCCTAATCTTGTACTTCCCTCAAATGCAAGAGTCCACGTTCCCTAACGCAGTGTGCATAGCAGTGTCCCAGAACACGAGTGACATGAATAAGGAGAATTGGCTGTGTGTGCACTTTGTTTTTTGACAGATGAGACACAGGATTTTTAATTCTATTTTCAAATGATTTAGGACCCAGCTGTCCTCACCTCCTCCTCTTCTAGTCGCCGGAGGGCATCACTGATATATTTTACATGCTGGGTGGTTAAGGTCACCAGTGCTGTGTAGCGAGTCCTTAAGTCCATGAACTATGGTTCAAAAAAACAAACAACAACAACAATTTAGATAAATTATCTGCCAGAAAAGTGTATTTCAATAGTTGAAAATAAAAGAAGGTTTTCATGAAATCACATGTTCCATAGAAAGATGAGCTCTAAATAGAACTGTCAGGGCCCCAACTAACAAATCTTTCCTTAAGGGAAGAGAGCGGCGTGTCTTTTCCCCAGCCTTTCACCTCTTGTGTGATGGCATCTGAGGAGGAAAGCATCCGACGCCGCTTGCCCGAGGATTTCTGCTGTGATTCCACAAAGGCCTTGTATGTCATCAGTTGCAATTCATAGTCCTGGGGAAGGAAGATAGTTCACTATATTTACATAAGGCTTTACAGGTCACATAACTCATACAATAGAATCACAGTATTTCATTGCTGGAAGGGATTTTGGTGATCATTTAAACTAGTGGTTAGCAAACTTTCTCCTTAAAGGGCCACATGGAAACTATTAGGCTGTACGATTTGTCACAGCTGCTCAACTCTGCCATTGTGGGTAAAAGAAGCTGTAGATAATCAGCAAATGAAAGGGTGTGACTGTGTTATGATACAACATCATGTATGGACACTGAAAGTTGAAAGTTCATAGAATTTTCACATGTCATGAAGTATTCGTCTTTCGACTTTTTTTTAAAGCCATTTCTCATGGGCCATGGAAAAATAGGTATGTGGACTCCGTTCAGCCTGTGGGTCACAGTTTGCAGAGTCTTGAGTTTGCAGTTTGTTGTTTGCTGACCATCCTTTTCATCTCATCCACTGGGAAAACGAAGCCCAGAGACAGGAGGTAAGTTTCACTGATTACTCAGTGGGTGAGCAACAGAGTCATCCTAAACCATCGCTCTTCTCCTGTCCCCGTGCTATGCTGACACTCTCTCTGCAATCCTGAGACTGCAACCCCAGACCAGGCCCTCTTCACATCTCATGTGGAAGGGCACAAGAGCCTCTTACCACTCTCCTACTTTGCTCTCTTCCTAATTTATTTTCTATCCTGCCACCACAATAACTTCTCTAAGACACAAAGATGACCATTTCATTCCTCTGTTTGAAAGCTTACAAAGATCTAGAGCAGAGCTTCTCAAATACCAACATGCACACAAATCATCTGGGGATCTTGCTGAAACTGAAATTGTGATTTGGCAGGTGGAAGATTCTGCATTTCTGACAAGCTCCCAGATGATCCTGATGCTCCTGGTTCTAACATCCCACAATGAGGAACAAGAAGAGAAGGTAAAGCAAAAAGAATTAGACATAGCCTTTCACAGACTGGCCTCAACCTCCCCTTTTCATAGTCTCTGCTTCTTATGTACCATACACCTTCAAGCTATGCCGGATATTTGCTATTTCCTCATATAATCGTTATATTTCTATTCTTCTGTGCCTTTGATTATGCAGTTCCCTTTGCCTACAATGTCATGATTTCCGTTTTCTACTTAGAAAACTCTAGGCAGAAGGAAAACATACAATGAGTTCCTTAAGTAGCCTATTAAAAAACAGTAATAGTGGGGCACCTGGGTGGCTCAGTTGGTTAAGCGTCTGACTCTTGGTTTCAGCTCAGGTAGTGATCTCGGGGTCATGAGACTGAGCCCTGTGATGGACTCGGTGTTCAGCATGGAGTCTACTTAAGACTCCCTCTCTCTAGGATGCCTGGGTGGCTCAATCAGTTAAGCTCCTCCTGCCTTTGGCTCAGGTCATGATCCCAGGGTCCTGGGATCAAGCCCGACACTGGGCTCCCTATTCAGCAGTTATTAACTAAAGAAATTCACTCATTCAGAAAGTATTGTTGAGCATCTACTATGTACCTGTATTGCTCTGAATGCTGTACATATAGTGGAGAACAAGTTAGAAAAAAACTTGTTTCCTTGGAATTTACATTCTAGTGGGAAGGAACATAATATGTAATAATCTCAGGTCATTTTTATTTAAAGATATTATAAGAGAAATCGGGAGGGGGGACCAGATCATGCAGGGCCTCACAGGCCATATACAGCTTTAGAATTCTGTTATGAATAGGATATGAAGTCACTGGACAGTTTTGAGCAAAAGAATGACATGATCCAATTTACTTTATTTCAGCTATTATGAGGTGCACATTTCCCCCACATTTTAGCATCTCTAAAACTAGAATATGTCTTACAATCAATGGTATTTGCATAATTGGCAGTTTCCTCTTTTCTGGTAGTGTATAAAATGATGTCTGAGGTTCAGTGACAGGCAATATGTTCTAAAACGGTAAGTCTGGCTACTATGTGGGAAAATAGCCTGTGGGACAAGGGTAACAGCAAGAGATCAGCTCAGAGGTATTAGAACAGTCTAAGGAAGATTCCTTACTTAGGTGGAAAGCAGGGAAATGGGGGCAGGTGGGTGTGTAACAAAAGATAGATTAAGGACATACTGGAAGATGAAGCCAAATGATTCACAGACCCAACACAGAGTTTATGGCAAAGCAAAGAATTAAAGATGACTCCCAGGTTTTTTGCTTCACACGTAGGAAAATGGGACACTACTTCCTGGAATAGGCAAGACAATGCAAAGTATATATGAGAGGAAATTCAAAACACTCTGTTTCTGACATGGCAAGTTTAAAAAACCCGTGGATCATTCAAAGAGTGACTCCTTGAATCAGAGATGATGTCTGGTACCCTCTGAGCATTCCCAAATGTAGGGTCAGGAACACTACACATCTGCATTAACTGGAGGATGGGGCCAGCTGCTAGCAGCAGCACTTATTTCTCCAGAAACAAAACCTACAGTGACAAGGAAGATCTTCCCATGCTGGAGATCATTTATGTACCTTTGGGGATATGCTAGAGTTACCTTTACAATAGTGGAGTATTGCTGGGAAAATTTCTGACACTGGTCCAGCTTTGACTGATTCTTCTCGATTTCTGCAAACAGATCCTAGAAACGAAAGTATCACAACAACGTTATCACTGTCCCTATTGTCGTCAAAATAGCTGAGCATTTATTATGTTCTAAGGCAGTTTTCAAATCTTAGCTACATCAGAATCACCTGTGAGGCTAAATAAAATATGGATTGCTGGGCTCCATACCCCTGGAGTTTCTGATTTGGTAGGTTGTAGTAGGGCTGAGAACTTGTGTTTCTAACAAACTCCCAGGTGATGCAGATATTACTGGTCAGGAGTCCACACTTCGGAAACCACTGTTCTGCATATTTTATATGTATCATTTCATTTAACCCTAACAATAATAACCTTATGAGTGAGACAGGTTGAACAAGTAATGAACTATATCCATTTTGTTAATGAGGAAGTAGAATACTGACAGGCTAAGTAATTTGGTCAAGGTATCTTAGTGAGTGAGTGATCCAGAACTGGAATCCAAGAAATCTAACACCAGACTTCATACTCTAAACTGCAATGCTACACAAAACAAGCCACCAACAACCCCCAAAACAACAATAACAACAACAAACAAAAACAAAAACAATCATCAAAATGCTAACAAGGAAAAACCACTTCAAATAATTTTTGTCTGTTCACATCTTTCTGGGTTGTCAGTGCCCTGTGTTCTCATCCTCGTAAGATCAAATGCAGTTATCAAGAAATGAAATGAAGCGAGATAATTTTAATCTGTCCAATCTATGGTTTCAATATAGTCACTACAACTCATGACCAGAGGGCACCTAATGAGTGTGTCTGGCCTAAATGCAAAACCAGTATCATCTTGAGACCATTTTGGTTGAACTCTTTTCAGAAGAGGAGGCTCAGAATGTCTTACCATTTGGGGGAAGCTTAATAGGTAGTCCATCATCTTTTTTTACAATGAATTAACCCTCCTGCCCCCCAACTTACACCATGCTGTCACACCCACCGTCTGCTGGCTGAGCTGCTCCGACAGCACTCTGCTATCCTCTGCCTGGCCTGGCTTCATCATTTCCTGCTGGGCAGTGGTTTCCTCAATCCATCTGATGAGCGTTCCATGGCAGGCTCTGTAATCTCCCAGAACTTCCTGGATACTTTCTAGCTCAGATTGGCTGGAGGAGCAAAGGAAAAGAAACTACCATCAGATACTTCAGTACAAACAATAAAATAAATGGTTGTGATTCCCTCCTTAGCCCCTTCCTCTAGTTGGGTTTGATCACAGAGGATACATCTTTTTTTGGTGGAACAACAGTACAAGGCTGAGACCTATGCTTGTACCTAGTGCTCTGTGGGGTGAAGGTGCAGTTGTGATGCTAGCCCTGGACACTGCCTAGGAGCATCCATGATGATCCTTGTCAAATTTTTACCTAGGTTGCCAAGGACTGCCAGGTTGCCAATAAGGTAATGCTGGTTATATACTTCTGTTTCCTGATGACAGTACCTAACAGGTACCCTAGTTATGATTTAGGAAGCGCTGTAATTTATTGGGGAAAGATGGACGAAAATAGTTCTTTTCTGTTAATTTTGGTAACAGTTTCTTATATCACTTTCATTAGTCTAACTAGACTTTGGAGAGTAATTCAATTATAGAGAATCAATCTAAACTTAAGAGCTGCTAGAACTCCTCTCTCCATATATTTGCCTACCCAGCCTAGCCTCAGAAAGGTCATTTTCTATCTTTCTTATTCAACTCAGACAACAGAAGGATTTCAGTTAATACAAATAAAAACCACTGGGGCGCCTGGGATTCTCAGTGGGTTAAAGCCTCTGCCTTCGACTCAGGTCATGATCTCAGGGTCCTGGGATCGAGGCCCGGATTGGGCTCTCTGCTCAAAGGGGAGCCTGCTTCCCACTCTCTCTTCGACTGCCTCTCTGCCTACATGTGATCTCTCTCTCTCTCTCCCTTTCTGTCAAATAAATAAATAAATAAATAATCTAAAACAATAAATAAATAAAAACTGCTGATTTAGCAAATGAAAGTGGAAGCAAGAAATTCTGCAAAGCCCCACTATGAAAAATGGCTCAGAGTTGGAGTCATTGTCTTCAGGCCTTAACTAGATAAAAACTCAAACATGAGCAGCATGGCTAACAAGATCATCACTGCTGATCCAAAAGCAATTCTCAGGTCTGTTTTAGGGTTGGTAGTGCCAATTTTCTATCATTTCTCTTGTCCAGAATTCATATTGTCATTCAGTTTGTAACCTTCTCTATCACTTCCTGACTTTAAGTAAGAATACACAGATATAATTTAACTTCTGTTTAAAACTTAGTTCCTGAATAGGTTTAAAGAAAAGAAAAAAAAAAAAAGGATGAGGTCACCACTCACCGGGTCTCCAGCTGAACAATGACCCGGTGCCAACGGTCCTGCAGCTGGGAGCCTTTTTCCTGATAGCGCTCCAAATCCAGGTTTCGCTCTGGGGTCAGACGACTCAGCTGCTCTGCCACCACCTTGGCCTTGGCAATTTCCTCATCCAAGACTGAAAACACTGAATTCTTGTCCTTCACATCACTAAGCCAGTGCTATAGAAACATAAGTACAGCAACAGGTTAAATATACTCCATGCCAAAAAAGAGTAAGGTAGAAAACAAGGACATTGCCTACAGCTGGCTCCACATTATATCTGGAATTCAGAAACCAGACCTTATAATGTTTGTGCTAGAAACATCTCCACAGTGCTCATGCACACCAGGCAGCCCAGGACAGGCAGTATAGTACAGAGACATGTGCAAAGAACTAGTGTTTGAAACCTGGCTCTCCCACTTACAAGCTATGAAACCGAGATAAATTGTTTAGGCAGTCTGAATCTCATTCTGCTCATCTGTGAATGGAGATAAAAATCTCTTCCCTACCCACCTCACAATTCTGTGAGAATCAATGAGATAACAGCTAAGTGATTTACAAACTTACAGTACAACCATGACTGTATCTGATGTGGCTATGATTTTACTGGGGAGAATAGGGAGAAAATAAATAGAAAGTCATAGTCCTTTATTTTCCCTTTCCAGCTAGACCTATTTCTCAGTCCCAACTTCTTTGAATCCACATTAAAATATATTAAATATGATATTCTGCCTATTCAAATGCAAACTTCAGTCACTGTCATGCTATCCAAAATTGCATTTCTCTGCTAACCCAAAGCAATGGATATGTTAAGTCAAGCTCCTATGAAACTCAGAGCAACCAACCCGTAACGTAGACCGATGGGACTCCAGAGCAGAGAGATCTGCGGGTACTGCTTCTTCTTGACTTAGCTTAATCTCATAACCTTTGACCAAGAGTTCAGCGTCCTGGATGCTACGTACTATAACATCGATTGTCTTCAGCCTATGAGGGTAAAGTCACCTTCGTTAACACACAGAAAGAGCTGAGCCACAGACTTGGAGTGCTGTAGAGAGGTTCCCAAATATAACTGCTAACATCAGTTTTACTATTACTAAATGATGACAGGGTTTCACAAAAACAAGAAAGCATGGTAAACGTGTTGCCAATTTAAGCCAATTCAAAATATAGTTCTAGGTGATAATGGGACATGCACACATGTGGTGGATTCATGGGAGAAATGATACGAGGCCAGAAACCCACTCAACACTACAAGAGTCTAAGATCTCTGACACCTCATGGCCATGATGGGTAGAGGGCAAGCCTTCAAAACTTATATTTAGTTTAACTGAAAATTTTTATTTTATTCTTTAGTGTCCCTTTTCTTTTCTTTTTTTTTTTTCAGAGTTATCTAAACAAACAGAAATGAAGTACAAAATAGTCCTAACAATGCAACATCTCCCTTTCTGTGTCACTGGCATTTTTTCACTGGACTCCAGTGAACACGCTCCATGTTGCCTGGAACTAAAGCCAAGGTCTCATTTCTATGACTACATGCTCTTGAAGATCTGCAACCTCTCTGGATTGTTCACAGAACACTTCAGGCCCTTCTCACAAAGTGAAAATACCGCCCTTTGGATCCAAATCCTCAGCTTACTCACTTATTCAGGTAGACAGTGGACAGACCATATACATGGTCTATTTTCTCCACCAGTAGATTGAGCTCTGAGCGCAGACTTGGGACACTCGAACCAGATGGAGACTGATGAAGAAAGCTATTGCATTTCGTGGAAACAACATCAAACTCTGACCTCAGCTGCTGTAAATCCTCTTGAGTGCGCTGTCAGGAACAAGATACGCAACAAAGATGGAGACAGAGTTGAACACATAAGTTAGAAAAACATTCTTGTTTGTAATAAGCATATACTGCAAACAACCTAAATGCCCACATATAAAGGAGTAGCTGAATAAACTACAAAATAGTGCTGATGGGGGAGGATGGGAAGAATACACACAAGTATTTTCTGAATACAGTATTTGGACTGCAGGCTACAGACAAAAGGAACCAGAAATAAATGTTGAACTCTAGTTAGTAGGTTTGTTTTTTTGTAGTACCATGAGTCAGTAATTCTAAAACTACTTATCGGGGCACCTGGGTGGCTCGGTGGGTTAAGCCTCTGCCTTCGGCTCAGGTTGTGGTCTCAGGGTCCTGAAATTGAGTCCCGCATCGGGCTCACTGCTCAGCAGGGAGCCTGCTTCCTCCTCTCTCTGCCTGCCTCTCTGCCTACTTGTGACCTCTGTCTGTCAAATAAATAAAATCTTAAAAAAAAAATACTTATCTTTGCATGTTAGAACTGAGCAGTAAGTAAATTTACTATGGATAACGTAAAGTAGGTTTTTCAGTCTTGGGGAAGGGAGTTACAATTATGGAAAGAAGAGAGGTTAGTATGAACCCTGTGGTACTAGTTTGGAACCAGATGAAGACAGACATAGGAATTCATAGTTATGTCTCTGTGTGTGTGTGTGTGTGTGTGTGTGTGTGTGTGTGAGTGCCAGAGAGAAGGATTGATAAATTGATCGATATCAGCATATAACCTTTGTGATATATTCATATATATATGTATACATATATATGTGTGTATGTGTATATATGTGTGTGTATAGGTATATGAAATTATATAATTACACCTATTATATAATTATACCTATACACAGACACACACACACACATATATATACATAAATGTGTGTGTGACATAGGGGTGTTTTTGTATATGTGTATGCAAGTATGTATTTATAAGCATGTATTTTTCTAGCTCTCTCAACTGAGCAGACCTAGAAACAATGACACCCCAATAACAATGAGCATACTCAGCATCCGAATCTTGGTTTCTAAATAGCATTCTCCATCAAAAGGAAGTGAGACTCCTTGGAAAAATGGCTGATTACAGAGGTGGGGCTGGCAAAGGCAAAGCGAATCTGAAATATTTTTTTGTTGTTGAGAAATAAGAAAGCACTCAAAGAATGGTGGGGACATTTTAAAATGATAGGGATGTCAGCTTGAAGCAGCTTTCAATGGCTAAATTTTGGAAATTCTGAACATCAAAATAAAGAGAATAACAACTGACAAACCTTAAGCAACACAAGAGTCCATAAGTCCATAATGACATAAAGAAGGAAAAAAGGAGGAAGGGAAGCAAGCTTTTCCCTTTCAGTAGAATAGAAATTTATTCTATTGTAGTATAATAGGAGTAATGTAAAAAAAGTCACAATTAGAAAATCACCCTTTGGGAACAGTCATACCAATTAATTCAGTCAAGAATACACACGAGATGCTAAAACCAGTTGGTAAAAGTGTGATATAAAACAGGTTTTTATATAGTCTCAAAGTATCTCCCCACAATTTGCTTAGTAATTATAAAAGGGAAAAGAGCAACAAGCGATACAAGTTATCACCAGTAATGGGACAAATCAATATGACATGCCTCCTGAGGTCATGCACTAAGGACACAAGATCATTTCTGCAGAGTTCCTGCCAAAAACACGTAACCTATATCTAATCACGGAGAAGCCTCAGATAAACACAAAGGAACATTCTACAAAATAAATGACCTGCCCTCTTCACAAATGTCAGGAGCATGAAAGATGATGAAAAATCAAGAAATTGTTTCAGGTTAAGGAAATTTAAAGAGACACAGCAAATAAACACAATGTGTAGTAAGTACTGGATTGAGTCCTGTACTAAAAATATTCTCTGGTGTGTATGTGTGTGTGGGGGGGGGGTGCCCAAAATAGGTATTAGTAGGCCAACTGATGAAATTTTAATGAAGTCTTGGATAACAGCATTATATCAATGTTCATTCCCTGATTTTAATCATTGTCTTCTGGTTACGTAAGAGACTATATTTATGGTGCCTGGGTAGCTCAGTCGGTTCATTCAACTCTCAATTTTGGCTCCGGTCATGATCTCAGGGTTGTGAGATTGAACCCCATGTCAGGCTCTGCACTGAGCAGGGGGAGTCTGCTTGAGATTCTCTCTATCCCTCTGCTCCTCCCTCCAGGCTTATACATGGAAGTTATCTCTCTCACACACAAATAAATTAATAAATCCTTTTTTAAAAAGTTTTATTTATTAATTTGACAGAGAGATAGTGAGAGCAGGAACACAAGCAGGGGGAGTGAGAGAGGGAGAAGCAGGATTCCCACTGAGCAGGGAGCCTGATGTGGGGCTTGATCATGGGATCATGAGCCTGGGATCATGACCTAAGCAGAAGGTAGTTGCTAATGACTGAGCCACCCAGGTACCCCTCAAATAAATTAATAAATCTTTAAAAAGAAAGAGAGAGAGCCTACCCTTCATTTCCAGAAATGCACAATAAAGTATTTAAGGATTTTTTAAAAAGGATTTAGGGATAAAAGAGCATCACGTACAGAACTCACTCTCAAGAAAAGAAAAAAATTATTATAATGTACATTTATAGGAAAAATGATAAAGCAAATAAAGAAAAATGTCAACATCTGTGTGATCTAGGTGAAGGCTATACAATAATAAAAAATTTTCTGTATACTGAAACTACTTGAAAATAAAAAGTAAATCCAGAAAAGGAAAGTCCTTTAGAAGAGCTAAATATTAACATTTCTTGGAATGTTCTATTTTTGCAGAACAAACAGATTTCAGATGACTGTAGAAAACTAAAGTTTCAATATGAAAATTATAGGTTTATATGATATGCCTCATTTGTGAATTTAAATCCATCTCAGCCAAAGAAAATTACACTGCCCTCTCATCTCTTCTTCAAGCTTAGGAATAATTGAGAAAGGTAAGAAAAATCATTCCTCCTAATTTTGCCAGTCCTTTCTATTCCTTTAAGCTCCCAGATCAAATCTACTATTCTTCATAGAGCTCTCTCCTATGGTCCCAAGTAGAAATGGTCTAGTGATACTCTATATTTCTATAGCTATGTTTGCTTTGAAACCTGCAAGTGCTCTTGATACTATCTTATGACGTCTCTTATACTGAAGGTCCTAATTGTGACTTCCAACGTTTTATTCTTAACTACACCATAAGCCAAAAGCAAAGACCTTACTCTCTTTACATGCCTATGAGCAGGTAACAAAGCCATTAATATTTGCTTATATTTCAAAAATACTACTCTACATTTTGATGGCATTTCACTTTTTCAGAAAACTCATTATGTATACACTGTCATTTAACTTCCAAAGTTTTGTGATATAGTTTGGACTCATCCAATATCTCCATTTTCTAAGAAAGGAAACTAGGATGAGAGTTAACTTGCTAAAAGTCAAGTGTGCATCAGAGCCTAGAGTAGAATCTGAGTCTTCCCTTGTATTTTTTGCATGTGATGGCTGATGGCAACCACGTCACAGAAAGTAACACATGCACATCAGGGATAGAGCAGACAGCAGCATCTTTGCTAAGCACGCTTAAAACATGTAGCTCAAATGCAGTGCATAGAACAATCTGCCAGTCTGTATGCCTTCCCAACTGTGTAGAAAACTAATCAATAGTCAGAAACACACCAGGAGCTGAAATCATGCTTTGCCATAGATAAAAGGCATCTGCAGGTTGCAGGGAAGAATTCTCAAGTAGGAATGCCATGAGTCTATTGCCTTATTTCTTAAGCTCCACATTGTTTTTTTGTAGTTTTATGGCTTTATTAACACAAATATGAGGTGCACAACAAGCTATCTATTTATTTTCTTCACTGCACAGCCTGGCATTGGGATTGGTGACTGATGGCCCGCTGGGCTGCTCTTTCCACCATGGCTTTGTGGATTTTGGAGGAGATCTTGTGAGCTATCTCTGCACAGTGAGATTTATTGCACATCAGCAGCATTTCAAGTTCCTGGATGTCATGTACTAGGAACTTCCAGAAGCCACTGGGCAGGCAGTATGTGCTCTGCTTTCTTGCTGCTCCCATAACCAATGCTGGGCATCAGGATCTGGCCCTTGAATCTCCTGCGCACTCTATTGTCAATGCCTCTAGGTTTCCACCAGTTGTGCTTAATTTTGACATACTGGTATGACTAGTGCCAGATGAATTTCCTGGACCCCTTTTTAATGCTCTTGGGTTTCACCAGAGGTCTGAGAGCAGCCATGATGCCCAGTAACAAATGGCCGCCACATACGCTGACAGCACCAAGAAGAGAGGGTACAAGCTCCATATTGTCTTGTCATCCAATTCACCCTGAAAGCATTTACACTGCAGCCAGCACCCACCCTGTTCTTCAGGTTTACCTCTTGTTCTGCAATCCTTAATGCGTTGTCCTGCCGGGCATCTTTGTCAGTCCTAGAACTGGCTGGAGACTGAATTCGTTTGACCAGCCGCTGTTCACACTCTTCCAGCCGTAGTCGGATATTCTTCAGCTCTGAAATGTACATCTTGGCCACAGTTTCCTCTTTGTCCTCTGTAAATGCAGAAGCACAGGGTAACATGAAGCACCACAAGAGAGGTCAACAAACCTAAGAAAAGTAGATTCACCCTTAGAGGGCAGCAGATCTGATATTCTACATATGAAAGCAAGACTTTATATAGGGGGAACATTTTGCCTGATCCTAAGTTCCCTGCATTGTATACTCATCTTTAAAGATCCAAACATGCAAAAGCCACAAGAAAATGCGATACGTTGATTAGCAATAATGCCTGAAATAGGGCCTCTTTGACCATGATCTGATTCTGAGAATTCATCTCTGTAAGTTTTTCCCTTTCTCAAGTTTTGAGCCCCTCAAATGGTAAAAAGGAGGTACTTTCTAGCCTTCATGAAGGTCTAGGAGAACCCTTCAGGGCTCTTAATCCACCACTCTTCTCCCTTTCCCAAGGCACAAACCATTCTCTATGGACTTCATCAGGTGCTGGAAGTGGGTTTTACAAGCCTCCACCTCTTCTTCCAAGCGCAAACGATCAGATACTGAGAAGACCAGAGAGTCACGGCTATCCTGCAAAAAATCTTCATAGTGGGCCTGGAGAGTCTTCATAACCTGGTGGCACTCCCCTGGTGCTGAGGATCGAAGCTAAAGAGAAAAACAAAACACAGAACACAAAACAAAACAAAAACAGAAGAAATTTTAATAGAATGGGACCATAATACATTCTCTATTTCTCCTTTTTATTGATGTTTAACATATACACAAATCAGGTGCACACACCATAACTGCAAACATGTTGATTTTTCAGAAACAGAACTTATCCATATAATCAGCGTTTAGATCAAGAAACAATATGACCAGTATACCAGAAGCACCCACTGTGCCCTCTTGGACACAACCCTTCATAATTTTTAATTCACCAGTATTCCTCTACTACATACACACCTTATACAAGAGCAGAGTGAAAAGAAGCCTACAATCTTCGGTTGGCCAAGAAGAGAGAAGATGTCATTTATTTTCGTCAGGAACTTCCTTAACCATTTAGGCTGCTGGTTTTTAGTTCCTAGGACCCCCTAATTCTGAAACATTATCCCTAACTCCGCTCTGCTCCCTTTGGGTGAGTGGGAGTCTCACGGTAATGAGAAAAGTTTCCTTCTGAAAAAAGCTTGCCAGTAGGATATGAACCTGAGGTAAGGCTTTCACACTTACCTTTTCCAGGTTCCAGGTCTTTACAAGGTCCAGGTCCTTCCTCAGATAGTTCCAGGAGATAAGGCTTTTGGTGTTAACATGTAGCTGATGCCAGAGGGCCATCACTTTCTGATAAGACTGCTCCACCCTAGAAACAACAGAGAATCTGGTGGTAGCTTTTCTTAAAACTTGAATTCCGCGTTAGAGACCTTCCAGGGGGAAAATGTGATTGCCTTAGCAGAACTGGGTTTGTATACTGAACAGAGAAAGGCAAGGAATCAAATACTAACACGGCAATCTGTAGAACAAAATTAACTGAGCTATTCAAACAATCTGGACTTATCACAGTGTTATGTCTATGATGTCAGCATACGTTTGGCAGCCTAATAAATGTGATCTGTATATAATATAATGGCAAGAAGTGAGAAGATACATCCATGAAGAGAAGTAATGGAGAAAAGTAGAAAAAAAAACCCATCTAGAGAATTGTCGAAAAATGATAATATCAATGCTTAAAAGTACACTGCTATGGTCTATATATTCACAAAACTGCTAAGGTGTTTGAAAATTAAGAGCAACTTAAAAAGTCATCTGGCATATTAAAAATAAAAAAAAACAAAACTGCAGTATGAAGGACCAGGGAAAATTTTTTTCTAAAGCATCCCATGCCTAATTCAATCTCAAATTCTAGACTTAAAAACTCACAAATACACAGACATATTCAACACACACTAAATCACCCTGAATTTCTTGAAGTCAAGAAATGTGAGATATAAAGAATAGGATGGAAAACTGGAAGCCAGGGCTTCACTTAAATAAGAAACCTTAGTTTATCTTTTCCCTCTCCAAAAATCCCACTAAAATTCCAGTGATACCAAAATCAATGGTTGAAAATAACAAACTTGGGAAAATAGAACTCTGGGGGAGGTGGGTTTTATTATTAGCTTCGTGGTATACTTCAGCTTTTAAAAATATGTATGTGTATGTCATTAATAAAATACAGAGAAGAAAATTAACTATCAATATAAAAATCAGTCTTCTGAATTTAACTCAAGAATGATCACTGAATATATCTCAATTAAACATAAGCATTTACTGAAAAGCTACAACATAGCTCCCAGTGCAAGATCTTATATCCTAATAGGAGGCCTTTCCCAGAAGAAACTTAAAAACTTGGCTGCTCTGTTTAAGATCACAAATACAGATTCATCCCTCCATTAGTTCACTCAGACTAAGCAGCACAATGGGCAACTGAGCAGTTACCTGGTGGCCATCTCAATGGCATCCTTATTGGGTGAGGGGATGAGGAAACAGACGGATGGCACCATTGCCTCATTCCCTGTGGGGCTGATCACTTTCCACTTGGTCCGCTGAGAATTATCTTCCAATACGCACTCATCATTCTTGCAGATGGTGATCTGAGGAGATAAACTCACAAGTTATTGCTAACAGATAAACCAACAACCCATTATGATATGGTACTTGACTCCAAGGCTATGAATTCCTTAAGAAAAAAATCATTTTTGAAATCTGTCATCAATTAGTGAGGTTTCCTGATTTTGACAAAAAGATAACCTTATAAATACGTAACACAGGAAAGGTTGTGACATCAAATACATCAATGAAGCAAGTGTTTTTTCAATGTTTATTACATGTCCAGTAACTTAGTATATGAATGTTATAAGGAGACTGTCTTAAGATCTCCAAGAGCTATCTCTCTGCATCTACAATCATTAGGATAAAATTTAAAGGGACATGAATAATTGCAACCTTGCTTTTGTGATATTTCCTCTTTCTCCCTTCTTGTCATTCCACTCAAATCCCCGAAAAGGTTTAAGCATTCTGAAATCATCAATTCCTTCTCTTGGGAAATAAATAACCAACATGATCATCCCTATTCTATAGACAGAAATACTGAGACACAGAAAAGTGCCAGAGAAGTTCATTCTTTTGCATTACAAATATTTACTGAGCCTAATATGTGCCTGGAATTTTGGTGGGCTACTGGACATAGAATGGTAAAGTGACAGAGATGGTCTATATTCCACATATTCTGGTTGGATACAGAATTAGAATACTGTGTGAAAAATGCAATTTACCAGGGGAATGCATGAAAGGGACAATGACCCAGTCTTGCCTAGAGAGGTAAAGAAAGATTAGTTGGGACCTTGAAGCCACATTAAGGAATTTAAACTTTCTAAATGGAATTCAGGAATTGTTACAGAATGTAAGAAGGGGAATGACTTTTTTTTTTTAAAGATCATGCCAGGGGGCACCTGGGTGGCTGACTCTTGATTTCAGCTCAGGTCATGCTCTTAGGGTCTTAGGAATGAGCCCTGCTTTGGGCTCTGTTCTCAGCAAGGAGTCTGCTTGAGGATTCTCTCTCTCTCTCCTTCTGCCCCTACCCTGCTCACATGCTTTCTCTCTTTCTCTAAAATAAATGATCGAGGGGCACCTGGTGGCTCAGTAGGTTAAAGCCTCTGCTTTCGGCTCAGGTCATGATCCCAGGATCCCAGTCCTGGGATTAGCCCCGCGTCGGGTTCTCTGCTTGGCGGGGAGCCTGCTTCCATCTCTCCTTCTCTGCCTGCCTCTCTGCCTACTTGTGATTTCTGTCTGTCAAATAAGTAAATAAAATCTTAAAAAATAAATAAATAAAACAAAATAAAATAAATGAGTGAATCTTAAAAAAGAAAAACCAAAATCGTGCTAGTGTAAAGATAAAGAACGCATTGAATTGGGGAGGCAATGCTATGATCCAAGCAAAAGAAACTGATGGTCTAACAGAAAAAACTACATCTAAGAGATATTTACTTACAAGTTGATATTGATTAGGTAGTCCTACTAGTTGTAGGGGATAAGAGGGGGAAAGCCAAAGGTATTGCTCAGGTGCTACGAAGTACCATTTCTGACACCACTTAGGATTTGGGGTTGGGGGGGATGATGACACCAATCTCTGAGGTAGGGAGTAGATCAAGCCTGTAGAGTTCCACCTTTTTTTTTTTTTTTAAAGTATATTTAAGTTCTGGGGCGCCAGGATGGCTCAGTCGTTAAGTGTCTGCCTTTAGCTCAGGTCATGATCCCAGTGTTCTGGGTTTGAGCCCCACATGGGGCTCCCTGTTCAATGGGAAGCCTGCTTCTCCCTCCCCCACTCCCCCTGTTTGTGTTCCCTCTCTTGCTATCTCTCTCTCTGTGTCATATAAATAAATAAAATCTGGGGGAAAAAAAAAGATGTTTAAGTTCTAATTAAACAAAACAAAACACCTCTACCACTGGACCTTTCCCTATCATAACCCTAACTGAAGGTTTTGCTTCTCCCTTGCTTCCCTCCGTAGCCAGAGGTAACCCTTCCCTTGCCTCACCTCTATCTGCCGGTAGTCACAGATGGCCTTCACGGAAATGGTACTCTTCAGCACGTGGTCAGGACTGCGTGGCTTTAGCTGGACAATGGTTTTGGATCTCCCAACGAGGCTGGCAACAGAACTCTTGGACTGTATAAGCTGTTCCTTTTCATCCTACAAAGTGAGAAGAAATACAAAAACACATTAATGTTGCCACTCAGGGTGCCGAGTCAACAAAGAAAACTGAGTGCTCCGCTCCCTCAGAGAATGTCATTTCTCAGTTAAGTAGGGATCCGTGGTGGAGCCATCTTAGAAATACAGAGATAAAGAAACAAAGAGAGGATATTTCTGTCTTCTACCAAGTGCTTTTGTACTCAAATTGTTCAGCTTTCTCCCTGTGCTCTTTTCAATGAATCATGAAGCCACATGCAAAAATAATAAAAACATAAAACAAAAAAGAACTGCCAGCTGCCAAATACAGATAAACACAGCTAACACAGGATTTCCCCAAACAAGGTTCAGAAAGCATGGAAGTTTAAGAACAATAATAACAACGTTGCCGTTGCTATTATTATTATTATAATCACTTTCTTACTGGTAGAAACCAGTTCTTGCCTTGTGCTTAGGAGAAGCCAGAATTGTGCTCTTTAAGAAATTTTTAAATAATTATACCTCCCAAGCTCTACTACTGATATTTCACTCTCTTAAATTGAGTCAAACTTTCTAGAGAAAGATCTTAGCTCTTCCACCAACAAGTTATAAACCGATGCTGTTGGTGAAGACATCATGACAAATGATTTAGGATTTACCTTTTAGTGTCTTGCTGTGCCACAGTCACGTATATTTGACTAGTTTGAAAGAAGTACCATGCAAAATTGAAGCTCTCAAGTCTCTGCAAACCCCATTATCTTAAAAACTAATGAACTTCTTGCCCACAAAATTGGTAGTAATCTACTACCAATTGTGTTAGAGAATAAAAGATAACTTTCATGTATTACCAGGATGTGTCAAGCCCATTTTGAGGTATAAAAAGTCCTTAGAAGAGGGCTTTCTTAGGATGGAAGTAGATGTGATGAGAATAAAGAGTTAATAATGTTAAGAAATGCCATTAAAGAATTAAGAATATGCAAGTAAAGAAAAAGAAATGCTTAAATAAACTACCTGTGCCTGTCCCCGGGAGCATGATTGGAAGAAATACAACTTTAACTTATTAGTTAAGAAAGAGGAATGGAATATATCAGGGAGACAGCCACACTGTTCCATACTTGAGAGCTGGTCTACCCATTTCTGTTTCCTTGCAATAAAGATGTCAATTTCTGTCTAACCCACAGCCAAACATCTCAAGTTCCAGAGACCAAGTGCTCAGCGTGGTAAAAGTTCTGAAAAGAACCAGAAGCCATGACAGATGCTCCCGAACCTGACGGACAAGCTGAGGAAAAGCTGAGGAGCAGACCCAGGTGACTTCATGCCCAGATGACGCCGCCAACCCGATGCCCCTGACCTGGAGAGGAGGGAACAGAGCAGCGACCCTCGAGAAGAGAAGATATGACAACAATTGCAGAGGAGTTACCCTAAGACAGGAAGGTACTCTGTGGAAGGGAGGAGATAATAGCCAAGGATTATTATATTCCTCCTTCATACTTGAAGTACCTTCAAGAGAGACATTCTAGAGACAATATCTAAAACGTCAGGCTTTTATCCTTAATTCCAAGTTAATTAAATTAACAGATTATTTGCCCAGGTGAAACAGTGAATGTGAACCCATTCATGGGTTAATAATACCTGAAAGTGTAAAAATAATAAATAATCAACTAATGTTCACAAATATCCAAGTCTCACTCGTGAAAAAATGACGGTTTTGGGTTATTCTGGTTCTCTTACTTGTAATTTCCTACTGAAATGAGAGTTCCCGGTTTCTCAGATAGAAAAAAATAATTTCCCTATTACATACTCTTCTGTTTTAATTTGTAATGTATTTGGAGCCTTGTCTTGCCAACTCTGTATAATATGCATTCAATACATGTAAACAGTCCTGCTCTGATTTTAATACCAGCATTCCTGAAAGAATAATTCATTGGAGAAAATGAATATAAAATTGAGTTGGATTAAATACTGGATACAAAATTTTTTTAAGTTAATATTGCCACATAAACTGGACAAATATTGCATTATATCTAAATAAGATTTTAATGTTATCCTTAGTTAAAATCAATATTCTAATATCTCACTTTACCAAAACAAAATTACCAAAGAGGAAAAATTTGGCTTAGGTCTAGTTCATTGGTTTGAATTCTCTTTGCATGAGAGAGTAAAAAACAATTTGGTGTCACCTAATCCCCTTTAATTCTATTTTTCATGCTATACACCACATCTTTGGTCCCAACTACTGAATTAAAATAGGAACAAGCAAAGAAAGTATGCTGAGCACAAGGACTGGGCCATTACTTCAATAGTATACCCAAAGGAATCTTATTAGCAACTTTCTTTTACAGAAAGAAAAGGAAAAAAAGAAAAAGAACAAAATTGAGGTTAAACTCTATTTGAATATGAGCCAGACAGTATAGCAATAACCCACTGCCCTGGAGCTTTCAAGGATATCAACAGCAGCAGCTGGGATGGTTTACTCTGTTTCTCAGAAGTAATCATCCCGCTGATACAACACCCACCATGGAGTCCTGGAGCAGGTCCTCGAGGCGAGATAAGCTGGTGTTGTGGTCACAGGAATATTTTCGTTTGATGGAGTCTTGGAGGTTCCTCAAGAATGACTCGAGGTCCCGGGCATCACTGAAGAACTGTGGCGAGAGGAGGGGTACCTCATGTGCAACTGATCACAACACAAGCATGTTAACTGGGAAAGAGAAAATTGGTGCAGAGCTGCCAGGAACTGATGACACTCCTGGATTAGTGATGCTGTATCACAAGGTCCACAGGAGGAGAAACTGAGGGCCTAAAATGCTACATCCAGGAAATATCAGTGATAACAACCACAAAGCCTATGGCACCCTATAGGAAAGTCAGTTGGCTTCCCCTCCTCGGAAACACTGCTGGTGACAACACTTGGCTGTGAGGTAGACGTCATGAAAAGCCTAGAGATTGAGCGATCAAATGTTCCAATCTACTGATAAGGTTATAAAATGATCAAGAAGATTATATCATTTAGGGCAAACCCAAAGAGAGGTAACAGCTTATTTCCTCCTGCTACCCCTCCACTGAAAACAAGGAGTATATTCTTGAAGTTGTGATGGACTGAAAAAAGAAATATGGTCCTGATATTTTACAGCTTTTCCCATCAAGAGGGAGGGTCTACTTCTCCCCTTGAAGCTGGGCATATAGGCACGTGACTTGCTTTGCCCTGACACATTAATAAATGTGACAGCAGAAGAAAGGGCTTGTGCCCTGGAGCTTGCTCTCTCTGGCTATTTGTGGAACATAGCTACTCCATGAAAAAAGCCTAGGAGAGCCTATTAGATGCCAGAGACTTGTATCCCACCATTCCAAACCACTGTCTGACATGGAAGTCATGCCGTTTGGCACCTCACCTGCCTATCAGCCGCCTGCAGCCATTTATAAGTTAGGCAAGAATCATCTTTCCTCATCTCAGCAGAACCTAACCCAAATTACCAACCCACAGAACCAAGAGCTAGCTAAAGGACTGTTGTTCAGCAGCTGTGCTTTGGGGCAGAGGTTTACATAGTACCCGTTAACTGATGCAGGTGTGTGTTTCACCCCACCTCTTCCATGCGTGGTCTTGTGTGCACATGCAGACACATAATGTGTACAGACACAAACACAAAGCCCACATACCTGAAAGTAAGCAGTATTCTCTTTCACATGCTGCTCAACACACAAGCACAGCTGCTTCATCCACTGCAACTGGGACTGGGTGGCGGCACTGTAAGCCTGTAGGAACCGAACACGCACACAAAAGGGCAGGGCTTAACAACGTCCACATGCAGTGCTCTCTTCCAAGCACAGCTCTGCCAGTGACAGGCCAACCAAAGATACATGGAGATACCTAACAGGCATCTGCTGAGCGCCCGCCTTCAGAAAGAGGCTTGCCTTTCATCTAACAGGTTTACACAGAAAAGGTCTTTCCCACACTCAAACTACAGCTGACCCTTGAACAATGGAGGGCCTGAAGGCGCCGAACCTCCGAGCAGTTGGAAATCCACACATGACTGTTGTCTCCCCAGAAACGTAACTACTAATAGCCTACTGTTGACCAGAAGCTTTATAGATAACAGTCAAAGAAGACCTACTTTGTGCGTTATACGTATCACAAACTGTATATATACTATGTACTTGAAATAAAATAAGCTACAGCAAAGAAAATGTTACTAAAAAATCATAAGGAAGAGAAAATACATTTACAGTACTATATGGTATTTATTTTTTTAAAAATCCATATATAAGTGGAGCCAGACAGTTCAGACCCATGTTGTTCAAGGGTCAGTTGTAAATGATCAGCAAAACCCGAATATAAATAAATCCCTCCTAGTCCTCCACTGTCTCTCTTCTCTGGGCAAAGGCACCACACCAACAAGAGACAGGATCTGCCTGGATGCTTATCTGAAAAAATATGTTCAATAGGCATCTCTAGCTCTTCTATTTTCTCATCGTATTCTCCCCTTATTTATAGTCTTTTAGGGGCTGGGATGACAAGAGAGAGGATCCAAGACAAATGATCACTGACACTTCCTCCAAGGTGCTGCAACAGAACAAAGTCTCAGATTTGAATGCTTCTTTAATGACAAGTTCTGAGCACTGACCCCTTCACGTTCTCAAGTCACATACCTCCACGGTTTGCTTGGCTGGGTGGTTCTCAAGTGACAGCAACTCTGCTGTATCTTGTAGAGACCGAAACACATCCTGTTTCTCCTCCAGTTGCATGGTCAATTCCTGAAAATTGAATTCAGTTGCATGTAGTAAGTGCTATCAAAGGGGGAGGAGAATAAGGAAAAGGCTGTATTCCTGGCCCAACTTTATTTATTTATAGAGTTTGTTTGTTTATTTATTTATTTATATTTTTCTAAGATTTTGTTTATTTATTTGACAGAGAGAGATCACAAGGAAGCAGAGAGGTACGCAGAGAGGTGTGTGGTGGGGGGGGGGGGGGGAAGCAGGCTCCTCGCTGAGCAGAGAGCCTGATGAGGGGCTCGATCCCAGGACGCTGAGATCATGACCTGAGCAGAAGGCAGAGGCTTAATCCACTGAGCCACCCAGGTGCCCCAAGTTTATTTATTTATTTGGTAGAGAGAGACAGCGAGAGGGGAGCACAGGCAGGGGGAGTGAGCAAGAGAGAAGCAAGCTTCCCACCAAGGAGGGGACCCGATGCAGGGCTTGCTGGGCTCAGTCATGACCTGAGATCATGACCTGAGCCAAAGGCAGACATTTAATGACTGAGTCACCCAGGCACCCCTCCTGCCCCGCTTTAAAGGAGCATTCAACACAGGGTTAGTGCCAAGATGAGAAGAATAAACAGCATATGCCAGAGCGTTTCAGAGAAGAGCAAAAATGTTAGGATTACTGGAGAATGATTCACAAACGATATGTGACCTGGGCCAGACCTGAGGAAGCAGGGGAACACAGGATGAGCACTGGACACAGAGGAAGGAGATAACTTGACAGGTGGATCTGATTCATGTCCCCACTGGCCTAACATAGTACCTGACACACCCTTAGATCCCAATCACTGACTGGCAGGCTTTGCTCAGACTATTCCACTAGCCTGCAGTGCCCTCCACTGCCTTTAAATTCTTTTAGCAGTACAGGACACAACTTAGATGCTAGCTCTTCTGTGAAGCTAGGTATGGATCCCTGCTGTCAGATCTGGTCCCTTCTTTCTAAGCACTTTCTTTTTATCTTCATCATAGCCTCATTTCTATTCTCAGACAGACTGTTTTCTATATTATAGCATCTATTCTTTCTCCTTTACTACAGAAGGATCAGATACCATTCTCCAATCAGGAGACATTTATATTTTTTAAACTATAATTGAATTTAAAAGTATCTAAATTAAGTGTTAGTATAAAAGCTTCCCATTTGCATAGAGTTTACAAAATCCTTAAAAACCTCTGAGATGTGGAAATACACTTAACAAAAATGACCCTACTTGTATTCACTGAAAAAGAGTAAAAAGTATTATACCATTCCCCAATGCTGAATTTCCCTTCCCATTTTACAGATGAAGATTTTTGATGAAAAAATTATTAAATGAACTTAAGAAAACTCAGAATTTGTGAGAAGCCAAGAGTATACCTCAATTAAACAATATCCAAGCCCTATACTAAGTGCTTTGCCTATAGTAGCTAGTCAATCTTTTTTACAACCCTTTGAAGTGGTACTATTGTCCCATTTTATAGAGGTCCAGAGAGATTAAATAACTTGCTTAGGGTCAGAGAGCCAGTAAGTGGAGAAGAATTTGAACCCAGGTCTCTTTCACTCCAAAGCCTACCATCTTAAACACAAAGCTATTCTGAAAAGACTCAACTTGCAGACTGATACTCTATTTGTCCAAGACATTGCATTTCTTTTTTTTTTTTTTTTAATTTATTTGAGAGAGACAGTGAGTGAGAGAGAGAGAGAGAAAGAGAGAGAGAGAAAAAAGGAGCAGGGGGAGGGGCAGCAGGAAAGGGAGAAGCAGATACCCCACTGAACAGGGAGCCTCATGTGGGGCTCAATCTCAGGACTCCAGGATCATGACCTGAGCCAAAGGCAGGCACTTAGCCGACAGCCACCCAGGCATCCCAACACACTGCCTTTCTAAATGCATTCTAAGGTAAATACATTCTAGAGCTCAGGTTCCCCTCTCTCCACGTACACTTCTCACACGCACAGGTGCATTTAAGCCAGGAAGTCCTTATTTCTACCTAGCGAAATGCAAATCCAGAAATCCAAGCTCTCAACAGACTCTCTGATTTCTTCTGCTAATACATAAATATGACAGGTCTGTTGTGCTAGACTCACAGAGAAGTAATTTCTCTTGGCTGAGATGTTGGGATTGTTGTCACTCCAATCATAAGCGAGCTCCTCCTCCTCCTTCTCATTCAACCAGATCAACTCAGCGGTAGCTCTGGAGACAAATTTATGTAGGCTCTGAAGGTGCCTCATCCGGAAGCTAGAAGTTTCCTAGACAAAGCAAGGATTATAAGGTTAGATTGCCAGCCTTTCCTCTGTAGAAGATAGCACATGTGACATCAAAGCAAAGAATAATCCAGGAAATAAATTGAGCCTTGATTTTTCATCTCTGGGTGCTTCTCCATGAACTCAAATTTAATATAAGTTTGATACAGGACTCCCAGAGCCCTGGTCAATCCCAGCAAGAAATTAGAATTCACCAGGCTTTTCTGGGGCACTCTGAATAAAGAATAATCCTAGGCCTGTCCTACTCTGGACAATCTCAAAAGACAAGAATGAAGAAGAGATTGAACTTTTAGTTTTGGTGTCTCAAAGCACGTAAGTCACTGCTTTGGTGAAACACGGAAACTCGGACAGGATTTACTTAATTAAAACTTTCTGGGGCAGTGGTTTCTGATCCACTAAGAAAATTGAGAAATTTTATAATACATATGAATAATTGCAAAGTAAGTGATATAACCTAATAAACAGACAACCAAAACAGGGCTGAACCATAAACTTTCTGAATTAGCAAAGACAGTTGTTTGGAAAGAACTGGATTGTCCATAAAAAGAATAAAAGAGCCAAAACTCACCTTCAGTTTACAATATTGTGTCTCCAACTTTCCGAGAGTTTCAACATAACTGGTATGGAAATTTTGGGACATTTTTCCCTGACAAGAAAGGCATGAAATAAAGATACGTTAGAGAAAAAGTAATTATACTATATGTACAGTGTGGTTTCAATTATGTAGGCACACAGATAGGGACTGTTTAGCTGAGATAACAACTTTGGGTCAGGTTTTAAAGCCTGGGGCAGCACTGGGTGAGGGACAGTCCGGGGGGGTAAATATAGCTGACAGATCTTGTGTTTCCAGCAACTCTGGGAGGTTTCTAGAAAAACCTACGTCTGCTGATTCCCAATTGCTTTTTTGAAGGGAAAAGTTGAAATTACAAAAGAGAAGACAGAATGAGGGAGGGAAAGACTTACTGAATAGTTTCTCCATACCACATCTCCCTGCAGGCAGGAGGTGAAGTGGAAGGAACATGAAGTTTGGGAGTAGAGCGCCTGTGTTTGGCAACTGCACTCACTACATACTGATTTTGACCTCAGTTTTCAGTATCACAATTCTTTTTAGTAAAAAGGGTTAATAAAAATATCTTGCTCTTAAGGGTATTTCAAAGGGCAGAAGAGATACTTCATGCGGAAAGGGAATTTGTTGTAAACTGCTGCTCATGGTTACCATTCTTTTCCAGAGCCCCCTCATCTTATGTCTGGTTTGTTTTTGTTTTTGTTTTTGTTTTTAAAGTAGGCTCTATGCCCAGCGTGGAGCCCAACATGGAACTTGAACTCACAACCCCAAGATTAAGACCTGAGCTGAGATCAAGAATCAGATGCTGAACTGACTGAGCCACCCAGGTGCCCCCAGAGTCCCCTTCTCGGAAATAGCTGTCTGGTACACACTACTCCATTACCCGCCCTGCCTCACTGCACCCTGCCATAATGTATTCTGAATGCCACACACCTCATACAACCTGGCCTCTTTGACACTTGAGCCCAGTTCTTCCACACTGGTGTGGATATGCTGCTGTGTTTCCAGCTGCAACTCCACACTAGGCAGGTCATTGCCCCACTCTGCTCGCTCCAATTTCATCTGGAAAGGAAAAAAAAAAAAAAACATATATAATTGACTAAATAGACAAACGGAAAATTTTCAGGACTGCTGTTGGGCAAGGGGGTTGAGGGTGGAAGACTAGGGAAGAGGACACCTAGGCCATCTCCATCATGGTCTCTTACAGAAAACATGCCAACGTTACCCCCACTGAGCTGGAGACTAGACCCCACCAACTACTGCAGCAAGGGCAGCCTTCTGCTGCTGCATTACAGGATACATGCCTGAGTTTATCAGGCAGAAAGGTGTTTCCATGGCTGAAGATTAACTTTATAAACTTTAGGCCTTTTCCTTAATAGACACTCTTCATTTCACAATCAGAATGGATGTAAGAAAGAAACAGCTAAAAATGTTTAACTTCATTCATGGCATCAAATACTGACCAATGGTAGGTAATTTTCAAATAGCTTGTCTTTGGATGTTTTTATTTATTGGTACCTGGGGAATCCACCACCAGGGCATGGGAAGAATTTAAAAGAAAACAAAAGGATGGGGTGCATGGGTGGCTCAGTCAGTTAAGTGTCTACCTTCAACTCAGGCCATGACCTGAGGTCCTGGGACCGAGCCCGTGTCGGGCTCCCTGCTCAAGGATAAGTCTGCTTCTCCCTCTTCCTCCCCCTGTTCATGCACTCACTCTCTCTCTCTCTCTCTCTCTCTTTCCAATAAATAAATAAATAAATAGAATCTTAAAAATAAAGAAAACAAAAGGATTAGAAGGATAAAAAGGACAATATCGAATTTGAACCACGATCCTAGAATATGTGTGAACAGTGCCCCTAAGAACTATGAAACACAGGGAGCTGGGCTTCAACTCATGAGGTAAAACCAGCAACAAAGAGTGAAGAATCAGCTCCCCTGCCAATGAGGAAAGGTCCGAAAAGGTGACTGAGAATATGTAGGCTGCAATTTCTTCCATCAACCCCACTTTCAGCAGTTAGCTGAAGGGAACAGACTCCCAAAGGACTTCAAATCAGAAAAGCCTATGATATTTGGTGTAGGATTTTTGAGGATTTGAGATGATCTCACGCACTTAACATTTGAGAAAGGGGTTTGAGTCCCTGGCAGCATTAATAATTAAGAGAGTTTACACCAGGGGCATAGAGCAACCTGACCCCTTTAGACAAGCTGCTGGATCCAGTAAACCTCAATGTACTGCATAAATATTTGGAACATACACCCACCTGCATTTCTTCTACCCAAGACAGTAGTTCATACACAAATCGAAGATTGCCTTCATCCTCAGAGGAGGAGATAGACACAAGTTCAGCCCGAGTCATGGGCTTCCGGAACCAGGAGGTAGAGGAAGAATGGGTTCCCTTGGTCAAGGGCTCTGCTTTCAGATGAGTAGTGGTTAAAGCAGAGGGCGGAGCCAATTCAAGTGACGTGAAATGGCCCTTTCGATACAAGTTTGTGCACTCTAGACGCAAGGTGACCAGCTCGTCCTGCAGGCGCATAACCCTGAAATGCAAGAAAAGAAAACAGGAAGGGGCTTAAATCTGTAACTCACTTTTTTTTTTTTAAGTAGGAAGCCCAACGTGCAGCTTGAACTCACAGCCCTGAGATCAGAGTCACATGCTCCACTGACCGAGCCAGTCAGGAGCTCCTGTAATGTAATTTTTAAGATAAAATATTCCTTATCCATTTGACAAGGATGAGATAAAAATGAAAATGAGATCATATTAGGAAAATTGTTCTGAAAAAGAAGTGTTACATGAATGCAAGGTGATATTAACATCTTTATCATTCAGAGCTGTTGAGGCAAATGCCAAATTACAGTGTTAACTGGAAAGAGGCAAACCAGTATCTGCTTATTTAACTTTTAGATAGTATAACGGACTGAACAATGGATTATGGGTCAAAATATGTGAGTCTTAGTCTTGGCTCTGTACAAACTACGTGACTTAGATGATCCTTATCCTCTCAATGGGGCTTGGTTTTCTTTTCTACAAAATGATGCATTCAATCACCAGCAGTTCTAACCTAGATGTGGTACTGTATCCTAGCAGGTCACCCTGAAATACGTGTGGGTGTTATAAGATCCCACAATGATGAGGGAATCCTATAGGTACTTAGTGGAAAGGGCCTGCAGTAAGGGGAAATTGTCCTCCACCACGAGAATTTTCCTGTCCCAAATACCAATAATATCCCCATTGAGCCACTAACCTCTAACCCAAGTTATAAGATTCCGAGGCTGACTCTTGATCTGTGACCCTTAGCAGTAAGCATGCCCTCTGTCTGCGTCTCATGTTCCTCACCTAAAAGCCAGCTCTTCTAGCTGGTAGTAATTCTCATCCCGTAGGATCTGGAGGTCCACCTGCAGCTGCCTGATGAGACCTTCACATTCCTGAATGTACATGATGACATCTGATTCGCACTGTACTGGCTGTCCTGATTCCAGGTGAGCAGCATCCTAAGAGAGAAAGGGAGTAATGGGCGTGGGAGAATACCAGTGCCCCCAGACACACGGATGGAGGGAGCCAAAGGGTCACTGCATATCAAAGAGTGAGGAAGTGACACGGCTGGACTTGTCAGTTGTTAATCTGGACCATTAGAGCACTGGGTGAGAAGGGGAGAACATGGGACATGAGGAGAGAGACAGCACACACTCACAGCCTGCAGTGTATTCTTAGCTAGTGTCAGCTTCTCTTCACAGTTCAAAGCACCATTCTGGATTTTGTTCGCAATCTGTAGCAGCAATTCCAGCCTATATAAGATAAAAACCATAGTCACATGCCAGGCTCCAAGTGGATAGGTAACATCAGGTCGCCTTCAGACTCTGGGCCCACCTCTCCACAGCTGGGCGAAGCGATTTCTCTCGCTCCAGCATCTCAATGATGAGCTTTCCCCACTCTTCCTCCACATCATTCGGGTGATAACCTTGAGGCAGTTTAATTCGGCCAAATTCTATCCACACCTAAAAAATCCCAGAGACAACAGTTTATTCCAAAAACACAGCCATGCCCTCAGGCCCAGTTTTATGTATTCTTGCTACCTCACTCTTGCTTCTCCACCCTGCTGCCCACTATTTCTCCCAATAAGAGGAAACAGCGGAATACTTAGCTGTTTCTCAACCTGAGATGAGAGCTGAGAAACCACCTCCAAAATACAGAGACTACTGCCTGTTCTAAATCTTTCCATTCCTTCTACATTTTCCATGAATCCTCCTGTCCTCTCAATAACTCCCCCTTCCAGAAACACCCAATGCCCTAATCTATGGAATCAAAATGCGAAAGGAAGTCTCTTTCTCTTCCATCTCAGCAAAACAATTCGCTTCCTTCTGAAAAACAGAAAACTCATTCACAAAACGTGGCATTTCTGAATAAATGTATGCCATTTTTCAAAACCCTCTTCAAGAAATACAGGTGGGGTATGGACATTGGGGAGGGTATGTGCTTTGGTGAGTGCTGTGAAGTGTGTAAACCTGGCGATTCACAGACCTGTACCTCTGGGGATAAAAATATATGTTTATTAAAAAAAAAATACAGATGGCTGATACTGCCCCTTTACCACAAACTTTCAAGACAGGCCTAAAAGTGAGGCTTTTTGTCACCCTGAGAACATTGCTATTAATGCAGGTTGGGAAGAGGATGCAGGCCATCTAACAAAGAAGTAACAATAGGGCAAACCAACACACCCCAAGAATCCACAAAGGATAAGCTTCCTTACCTCTAATAATTTATATAACTCCTCAATTCTTCCTTTTTCTCTCTCCTTGGCCAGAATTTCTGTTTCTTTGAAGTGTATATATTGGTTATAAAGTGCCTACAAAATTAATCTTTGGTAAATGAATGGACAGGTATAAGAAACCTGACCCACCTTTTATCCCACCTCACCCAGGAGCCAGTAGCAACATGCTCTGAGACTTAATCCCAGGAATGAATTTATAAAAAACAACTTAAGTCCATGACTTTACCTTTAGTTCTACAGGGTTCTGGGGGAAAGATTTATCTGACATCAGTATTGTATGCTGTTTGATCCAGGGAATGAGGGAGTCCACTCGGCTTTGGTATTCTTGCCACCTGGAGTCTACTTCCTATTGCCAAAAGGTAGATATCACACACCTTCTGATTAGCGGTACACAAAACAATCACAGGAGACAGTAGCTTAGGCCACCCCAAACCACATAAAATCCCCTTCCTCTAACTGCCTCCATGGCTACTCAGCCTAATGCTTCAAGTCCCAGTTTCAGAGCTCCTCAAGGGCTCTCAAGAGGGGATTCAATTCCCTGACACTAGAATAGTCTATGCGGGATGCTACAAAATTAGCAGCATCTGGATTCGTTCCCAGAGACCAAAGACAAAGACCACGTGTGAAGAGGATGTGGATTCACTTTGCTCTGTATAAACGCACTATGCATACATTGAGTGCTGGAGAAATAAGGTCTAATCAGTACGTCCCACCCAAACACATAGAAGTCAGAAGGTATTTTGGGAAAGTGTTCTTGTACCGTAGCACTGATCCCTTCTCCACCCTCAGGGACTTTAGGGAAGGCATCATAAATTGAAGACACGTAAGTGATCACAGACTTTTCATCTGGAGATGGCACATCCACATCTGAGAGAGAAAGAATAAGAAATTGCTCAATCAGTACTGATGCAACTGCCAGGAGGACAATTAATATAAGGCAAACATACTCAACTCTGGCCAGGCTCACCTTCGGCATCCAGCAAGCGGGTAACCCCCAGTCTTTCTGCCACTTCGAAAGCCTGCTCCAAGTTCTCGCGGTTACTTTGGATTTGTACCCTCTCCATATCCACCAGATCAGGTCTGTAAAAGTTCACCAAGGCACATGAAAGGCCACCATCTATCTATACACCACATATGAGTTCACACTAAGTAAACCTCTTAGAAGTACCCGGCTGGAATATGCTGATTGCATTAGAGAGAAAGCAAGAGGTTTAGAAAGGTGCTCATCGTATTTTCAAGTACATGCCAGGAACCCAGCGCTCACTCATTCTAAATACACACAGCAGGTAGGCTGGATTTCAGGGGAAAGGAATCATAAACTAGTAGAGTAAAAACTGGCATGTGTTTCTGACCACTATGAATGCAGTAATTTTGATTTTTTTCAGTAAAATTCCTATCTTCCTGACTCTCACCCCAGCCACCTGTTGTTCCTCATCCACTCTAAGCAAGCCCCTACTTCAAGGCCTCTGCACTTGCTACTTCCTCCCAGTGCATCACTCTGACCCTGGAAGACCTGCATGGCTCACTCCTTTACAGCTCTGCTCCAGCACCCTCATCAGAGAGGCATCTCCAGTGACCCTGTCCGAAACAACACACCCCATCTCTCTCTGCCTAGCCATGTGCTTACCATCATATAACACCAGGTATTTGTCACCTAATAACAAATAAGCTCCATGAAAGCAAGAGCTGTTGTTATTTGTACCCAGTGCCTAGAATAGTAGGAGTTCAAAACATATTCCTTTTTTAAATAAGTAAAACGAACCAGAGTCTTGAGTTTCGGTTGAGAGGAAAAGCAGCATTATAACTTATTGCAAAAAGATGGGCAGCTCGTCCAGGCACAGGGGAATTCTACTGCATTTACCTGTACCGGTGAATAAGTGCATTGAACATCTTCCCATCACTCCAGCAGGAGGAAAAATTGGTACATTTAATTCCTGTGTAACCAGCTGTCACCTTCTGGGTCCACAAGAGCAGCTTCTCCTTGGCTGACATGTCCCCTGACTCTCCACTAATGTAAATGTCAGAGATCTGCCAAAAGATGGGACACAGAGTACTTCAGTATAAATAAGATGAAGCCTTCTAGCCTTCTCTTCTTCATGCGTATGGCTCTTAGAAGGAGGAGATCCAAGGCAGGCAGAACTTCAGACAACAACTCCAACATAGATCCATTCTCTTTCATAGTCAAAGCGATGCAAATTAAGACTACAGAGGTCATTTTTCACCTACCAACCGAGGTTAAGTTTTTTCTAATGATACTGTCAGTACTGGAGAGAATACCTAACATGGGTTCTCACACACCACACTATTGAGAATGCACGTGACCTAACTCCTCCAGATGTCAGGTTTTGTTTTTTTTTTTAAGAATTTATTTATTTATTTGACAGACAGAGATCACAAGTAGGCAGAGAGGCAGATAGAGAGAGAGGAGGATACAGGCTCCCTGTTGAGCAGAGAGCCCGATGTGGGTCTCAATCCCAGGACCCTGGGATCATGACCTGAGCGGAAGGCAGAGGCTTTAACCCACTGAGCCACCCAGGTGCCCCCAGATGTCAGTTTTGAATCAAGTCTTAAAACACACATACACTTGGGCGCCTGGGTGGCTCAGTGGGTTGGGCCCTGCCTTCGGCTCGGGTCATGATCTCAGAGTTCTGGGATCAAGTCCCGCATCGGGCTCTCTGCTCGGCAGGGAGCCTGCTTCCTCCTCTCTCTCTTTCTCTCTCTTTGTGCCTACTTGTCATCTCTCTCTGTTAAATAAATAAAATCTTAAAAAACACACACACACACACACATACGCTTGACAGGAAACCATCAGAGATACATGCAAAAAAGGTTTATACAAGAATGCTTGTCAAAATATGATAAACATTACAGCAAAAATTACAGAGCTTCAACTCCAATGAGGGATTAACTGATTACAAAGTAAGGGTATATATACATAGTAGAATTCTCTATCAGACTTAAAACGGTATGCTTGACACTGGAAAATTATCACCATATTTTATGAAAAGAAAAAGAACACAAACAAGTAATATATAATAATAGTGGTTTTGTGTAAAAGATATATTGAATACCTAAGTATACAGTAATATGTACAGATATTTATATGAATACACAAGATATGTGATAAATGCATATGTGTACATGAGAGTAAATAAGGCAAAATATAGGAGAGAAAGACACCAAATTAGTCATCACAGGTATCTCTAAGTGGTAGCATTAGAGGTGATATTTCTATTTTCCAAATTTTTTATGTCATATGCATTTTTATAAGAAAATGAACAGTTATTTTATGAAACCCCTCAAATCTAGCACAGGAACTACTTTAGAGAGAGGATGGTGTAGGAGAGAAGTGCATGCGTTTGGTTCCACACAGACCTGGACTTGAATCTCAACTTCACCAACTGTAAGCTGGGCCTCAGTCATAACGTCTGTAAATTGGGAATACTACCTACTACCTTTTCTCAGGATTGCTATAATAACCAACAAGATTATAAGTAAATCACCTAGTCCAAACACAGGCCTACGCACAACAGAGTTCCATTCACTCTTCCTCATATGGAAGATGGTCTTCCTTTAATTCTTACTTCTATATAACTTTAAATGTTATCTTCAATTACTGGGTTTTATTTCATACATTTGATCTTATCTCCCTTCGACTACAGGTTTCCTGAGGAGCCAGTCCCACATCTTAATAATCAGAATGATCTAAAATTCAAGAGTAGCCCCTATGAGGGAAAGCTTGTCAAAGTGGCATGTTCAAGAAGTCGGAATTTTGTGGAAGAAATAACTTCCAACTCTGAGACTCAGTGACCACAGGGCTTCCATGCATCACCTACTACCTAGTGCTGTGCTGGTCACCTGCTGGATACTTAACATGTTTTTTTTTTTTTTTTTTTTTTTTTTTTTTTTTTTAAAGATTTTATTTATTTATTTATTTGACAGAGAGAAATTACAAGTACACTGAGAGGCAGGCAGAGAGAGAGAGAAGGAAGCAGGCTCCCTGCTGAGCAGAGAGCCTGATGCGGGACTCGATCCCAGGACCCTGAGATCATGACCCGAGCCGAAGGCAGCGGCTTAACCCACTGAGCCACCCAGGCGCCCCTGGATACTTAACATGTTTAATTAATACTCACTTAGTCTAAAAAGAAAACAATAGACAAATATAAAAAACTAAAATAAACAAACATATTCTGGGGTAAGACCCACCTAGAATCCTGAGATGCACAATTTTTTTGACAGCAAACTTACCTGTCAGTAAATTCAAAACAGTGTGTAGTATAACCAAACAAGTCTGAGCTAATATCAACAATGGTTGTCTCTCCTGGAGTGGGACTATGGGTAAATTTCTTTTTACTTTTCCTTTCTTCAGACTTTAAAATATGAAGACATTTTACTCTTATAATGAAAGCTACAAAATAACCTTTATCAATAAGAAAAAGAATAAGCCACTGAGTCAGAGAGACATGCATTTGAGAGGAGGTATTTACCAGGAATGTAAACTCGGGCAAATAAATTATCTACGCTCCTTGCACCCCTTCTTCCCCATATTTAAAACAGAATAATAACTTTCTTGTAGGGTCATTATAAGGAGAAAATAAAGTGATGTAGGTAATGTGCCTAGGGAATGAGCATTTCCTTTCTGTCATATTAAAACAGCATGCTGGGGTGCCTGGATGGCTCAGTTGGTTAAGCGTCTGCCTTCGGCTCAGGTCATGATTCCAGGGTCCTGGGATCAAGCCCCACATCAGGCTACCTGTTCAGCGGGGAGCCTGCTTCTCCCTCTCCCCTTCCACCTGCTTCTGCTCCCCCTCTGCCCCATCAAATAAATAAAATGTTTAAAAAAAAAAAAAACTGTATGCCCAGCACAATTCTGGGGCTGGGTGTTTTGGGCAGGGAAGGCACAGGCATGTCAGTAGAATACCTGTCTCTCAGCTATCTCCATCAGGTGTAGCACTGTGAAAGGAGTAGCTCCCTGGTGGTTAGTACAAGGGCCAATCAACAATAAGGCACTTCCAAGTCTCTGAATAGAATTTACAAACTCAACTCCTGGCAGATAAGACTAAGTATCTGGTGAACGTATTCTAAATTTAGAAAAACACAGGGTCAGGAACTTTAACACTCCACTAAGTACACAAGAAAGCTGAAGACTACTAAACAGTACTAAGGTGTCTGAAGAAAGACTATAGGAACTCATACAAGAGTATGAGTAGCCTGCATAGAGTCTAGAAAAGGGGAATCAATACGTGTTGCCTCGAGGACTGTGATGGCAAAATAGTGGCATAACCAGTAAATTCCAGGATTCTCGTCCCCTTGATAGGTGCAATTCTACAGGAGAAATCGGGTTGCCAAACTTTAATGATGCCAGTTAGTAATATCACCCTACAAATCTATCCTCTCCACCCACCATCTCATTGCTTTGACTCCATGTTCACCTGACAATCTTCAGATTAGTCATGATACAGATTTCCTAAAGCAACAAAATGCACTGAGTGGTCAGTTCGAATACTGTAGCACTTGGAGGTTCTAACTCATATGTAAATTAATTAATTTATATCAGTTAATCTCTAGCAAGTATGACCACTGTGAATTAATCCCTTAAAATTTAGTCAACTCCAAGTATGCTGGGGGGAAAAAAATGTACAGAGTTGCAAAGCGGAGGGCCCAACCATGCACCACAGTATCCAAGTCATCATCCTGTGACTCCGGGTAAAAACCAGTCCCTCCCCAGGACCAATTCTATTCCAGTTCTCCTTAACAACATTTCAAGATGCTCATGTTAGTGGCTCGATACCACCCACCACCGACAGATCCCACTGCTTCCACGTTAGCTGCCTCACACACATATGAAGACAAAAACACTGTCAGGAATAGGATATGCTGAAGTGAAAAGGGATAGAATCTGAATAAACAAGAGGAAATCTGAGTATTTGGATTCTTTATTTTAAAAAAATTCCACTTAATTAGCTGGCATTGTATGTCCAATACAACTACAGTCAGTCTCTGGTGTATCCTATCTGCCAATCACAGTTATCTTGTATATCACACCAAAAATAGTTCAATGAACAGCTTTCCTTCAGATTTTCCACACAGCTATAATGAGCCAGGGAAATGGCTGGATCCCTCAGGGAAAGGAAAAATGCCCTGTTTGGATTAGGGCCCTTCCTAGCCTGTGAACTGGATGAGAAAAATGGGATTATCATCACAACCATCTCAGTAATTAAACTGGGTTTTTGCTCACCTCTTCATGGAACACTCACATGTGATGAGCACAGTGCTGTCCTTGGGCCTGTGGAGAAGCTTTTACCTTAATCTCCCAAATGCAGAAACCCAGCTTCCATGTCAGGGAGCTTTCTCCCTCATCTGGATTTACTTTTCTTTTCTTTCCTTTTCATTTCATTTCGTTTTAAAGATTTATTTATTTATTTTAGAGAGAAAGAGTGAGCGAGCATGAGCAAACAAGAAGAGGGACAGAGAAATTCTTCAGCAGACTCCGCACCAAGTGTGGAACCCAACATAGGGCTCAATTTCATAACCCTGAGATCATGACCTGAGATGAAACCAAGAGTCACAAACCCAACTGACCGCACCATCCAGGTGTCCTATCTTTTCTGGATTTTTAAAAAGAAGCCATCTGGAGAGGAGGACAGCTTCAACACCATCCCAGAGACTATGCAGGTCCACCTGAATTCTCTTTCAAACCACACTTTCCAAGTCTTGATTAATTCCTTCTCTGAAGTACATCTAAAAATTTAATGTGTTCCTAATAATTCAATAAGTATTTACTGAACAACATCTAGTCTGTGCTTAATATTCCAGACACCATGGAGAAGAACAACAACAAAAAAATCAAACACCATTTAGTCATTCTGTTATTTCTTTGACAACCACTCTATTCTAGGAGCTGTGGTTAAGTTCTTGGTATCTCAAGATAAAAAAGTCAAACACTGGGGCGCCTGGCTGGCTCAGTTGGTAGGGCATGGAACTCTCAATCTCAGGGTTGTGAGCAAGTTCGAGCCCCACACTGGCAGTAGAGATTACTTAAAAATAAAATCTTTAAAAAAAAAAAAACAAAACAAAGAGTCAAACACTAATTATTCATTCTGCTGTTTCTTAACAATCACTATATTCTAGGAGCTGTGTTTAAGTTCTTGGTATCTCAAGACAAAAGCACAACCTCAGGCCTCAAGTCCAAGCAGTTTAACAATATGACACACAGAGGGACCAATGCTGTGACAGAGGTAAACAAGTAACCCAAACTAGCATGCCAACGTGAGATGACATTTATGTTGAGATGGCATTTATGCTGAGTTTCAAGATATAAGTAGAAGTTAGTCAAGTGAAAAGAGGTAAATAAAAAACCAGACATGCTTGCCTTAAAAAAACTAGGTGATTTTTGCCCTATCTGGCTAAAATAAGACTATCCCAAATATAAGGCCCTCCCCAATTTTTCCAAATGATAACAGATGGACGGAAGAGAGGAATGGAAAAGGGAAGCTTTGTGGTCCTCTTGAATATATAAACTTTTAGAAATGTATTTACATAGATAAACGCTTATATATAAATTAAGCAGTATATCTAATGCATTAGTTTAGAATTAATGCCACTTGCTTTGATGAGCACCAGGCATTATATGGAAGTCAACATCACTGTGGAAGTAAACATCACTACAGAAGTCAACATCACTACGGAAGTCATCACTTCCAATGACTTCCAATCACCACACCCAAAACTAATTATTACACTGCATGATAACTGGAATTTAAATAACAACTGTTTAAAAAATTTGAATTAACGCATTTTATGCTTTTACATTTCATAAAACCACGTTATTCAAACTCTTTGAATGCATCTTTGGCACCAATGCCTTTTTCATCAGTAAAGCTACTTTGAAAGAAAAGTAAAGCTTTTTGAGTGAATATTCTAGAAAACATCATCTATACTTCTAATTAAGATTTCTTTTTTTTTTTTTTTTAAGATTTTATTTATTTGTTTGACAGAGATCACAAGTAGGCTGAGAGGCAGCTAGAGAGAGAGAGAGAGGCAGAAGCAGGCTCTCCACTGAGCAGAGAGCCCGATGCGGGGCTCGATCCCAGGACCCTGAGATCATGACTTGAGCTGAAGGCAGAGGCTTTAACCCACTGAGCCACTCAGGCGCCCCCTAATTAAGATTTCTGAGACACAATAGCACTTTTCTGGATCCATGTTGTCACAGGAAATTTTATCCCCCCGCCACTGGAATCCAGTTGCATAACATTTAGCTAGACTTTTTTCCCCCATTCATTCATTCTATTGGTATTTATTTATGGTTCCCATAAGGTGAACACTTGCTGTGTGTTTCTTAAGAGATGTAAATGATTTTTTTAGGTTTTTAATGTGATTAAGACTTATACACAATACATTCAATGCTTCAAATTAGGATGTTTATATTCTCACAAACAATATAACTAAAACTTTCTTAGTTTTTTTGTTTAACCAGTTATGTGGGTTGCCATCAGCTGAACTAGCAGATGGTGACACTAATCCATTCATCCTTTTTTATGAACTGATTAATTTCACTGGGAGCCCAATAACAAGAAAAACTTTATAAAAAGTCAAATACAAAGAGAACCCCTCTTTTCTGAAGGCTAGTTTCTGGAGGGAAAAAAAAAATCTTACCTTCCATGTACCATATGTGGTAGGTCATAAGAAAGAGTTATGCTGAAGGCCCCAAAGAAGCAACCATAACTGAGTAACTAGTAATATCAAGTAAAGGATCTCAGCAGATGAAAAGTTAGTAAGAGTTATAGTGGTTAAAAAAAAAAAATCACATTTTAACAAGTATGATTTAAATTTACCCTTGAAGGATGTTCTAGAATAGACAAAGAGAAAGAAGAAAAGAATTCTAGGCAGAAAGTGAATGCAAACAAAGACTGGAAGTTGAAATAAGTTGAAACTGGAATAGACGGTTGAGGGGTTGACCCATTAGGATAGGTAGGTTCAAAGGGAAAGTTAACACAGGAGAGAAGTTTAGATAGATCACTGAGAGTTGGGAGGCTAGGATATGGAGTCTGAACTTTGTTAAGTCTATGTATAAGTTTCAGGGAATGAGACTAGATATAGTGAGCAAAGAGAGACTCGATTCTCATGTCCTGAAGTTTCTAGCTGACCTCATCCCACAACACAGATAGCATCAGACTGAAAACTTCCATCCAAAGAGCAGGTGAGGGGAGGTGCCATTGTTCATAACAAATGCCTGGCTAGTTAGAGGGCCCTAAAAGCAGCTGTGTTTATTACCGACATCTGAGTTGGGTAACAGTCAAGGGGTGCTCCTTTCAGCATTCAAATTTAGAATCTTGAAGGGCTGTCTAGGGAAGATGATTGGAATGGAAACCCTAGGTCATAAAATATGGGCATCCTTCAATTCTACTAACTTTTGGTAAACAGCTCTCTGAATACCAGTTCTACTTGGAATATCACTTCCATACACAGGGTGTGAAGAGATCTTTCATCACTCTACACCCACATCTGCACTTGGGATTTTCAGACTTTTTATTTTCTGATGGTTATAAAACACTAACTTGTTTTGATACTTATATCATTGACTACTAGCAAGAAAGGCATGTGTATGAGGCATCTGGGCTTCCTTTTTTGTGAATTGCTTATTCCTGGGTTTCCCCCTTATTTTTCTAAAAGGGTGTTTACCTTTTTCTTATTTGGTAGGAATTCTTTAAATATTAATACTAAATAATACTAGCATTTATTGTGCTAACTTCTAAAAATCCCCACAACTCTACAAAGTGTATACTACTCTTATCCTCAATTTATAATTGAGGAAATTATATCACATAGAAGTAATTTGTCCCAAGGTACACTGCTGATAAATAGTAGAGAAGGAATTCAAACTCTGCCTATCTGGCTCCACGCTCTCTCTCTCTCTCTCTTTTTTAATTAATTAATTAATTAACTTAAGATTTTGTTTATTTGATAGACAGCACAAGTAGGCAGAGCAGCAGGCAGAGGAAGAGGGAGAAGCAGGCTCTCCACTGAGCAGGGAGCCCGATGCAGGGCTCGATCCCAGGACCCTGGGATCATGACCTGAGCCGAAGGCAGCCACTCACTGACTGAGCCACCTGGATGCCCCTCTTTAAAAAAAAAAAAAAAAAAAAAAAAAGAATTATTGATTTATTTGTCAGAGAGAGAGCACAAGCATGGGGAGTGACAGGAAGAGGGAGAAGCAAGCTCCCCACTGAGCAAGGATCCTGATGCGGGACTCAATCCCAGGACCCTAGGATCACAACCTGAGCTGAAGGAAGACACTTAACCAACTGAGTCACTCAGGTATCACTGGCTCCACATTCTTAACTGCTTCACTTATACTACAGTTCACACATTCTGAATATTAATCCTTTTCCAGAATATGCATCATACAGTTAATTACCACTATTTTCCTTTCCATTTGAAATGGAAAATTTCAAATACATGCAAAAAGAAACCAAATACTATAATGAACTCCTAGGTACCCATCACCCAGTTTCAAACATTTCAACTCATAGCTAATCTTGTTTCATCTGCACTCCACCCACTTCACCCTCCCCTGTTATTATGAAGCAAACCCACACACATGGCATTTCTTCCATAAACACTTTAGAAAGCATCTTTGAAACATGAGGACTTTTTTTTTTTTTAATATTTTAAGTACTCTTTACACCCAATATAGGGCTCAAACTTAGAACCCTGAGATCAAGAGTTGCATCCTGTACTAACTGAGCAAGCCAGGCACCCCAATAAGAAAGGCTTTTTTTTTTTTAATTTAAATTTTTAAGTAATCTCTATACTTAACATGAGACTTAAACTTACAACCCTGTGATGAGGAGTCACATGCTCTACTGACCAAGCCAGCCAGACATCCCTAAATCACAAGGACTCTTTTTAACATAACCAGATCACTATGTTATACCTAAAAATTTATGAAGATTCTTCAGTAGTAATTTTTTGAAAAACAAGAGAGTCCTTTCTTAAAGCTCTAGCTTTGACTTTAACTGCTACATCCATCTAATAGGATCATCTGGTTAATTTTGCTTTCTTCTTGCAATACAAAGCCAATATTAGTAAAAACAACTCCCTATAATTAAAGAGGAGAAATGGGGAAGGGATACTTGTAAACTGAAAAGGCTGAGCTCAGAAAATAATATACCAACCAATTTCCTTCTCATCACTTCTAGCCCCCAATGTTATCTTACTATTCACTGCAAGGACTCTAAGGTTTCGTGGTGAGAACACTGGTACACAGCCAGATTCTTCACTTGATAGAACCCACCTACGGTGTGGACAGGAGACTGGCATGGGAGCCAAGCCAGGGAGGGGGAAGGGGTTTTCAGTAATTTTCCTTGTTCCAGTAAGCCAGGTATTATGGATATTGATGGCAGCTGGGGGGAGGGAGTCCTCCGGAGAGAAGGTCTGTGCCTGATACTCCCACCCAGTTCCAAATCCTAGTCCACTTATTCTGAAAACCATTTTTGTTAGCTGGTCCCTGTCATCCTATTTCTGCGTTAACTCTTTCCTGACAAGGGACGTATCAACTATCACAGGTGAACAGCAAAGTAGACCTTTGTTTTCTCCTATCTAAACCCCACACTCAGCAAGAATCAGTTTCCATTTCTCACTACCCTGAAAAGAAACAAAACCCATTGGGAAGTTTATCCAGCCACAGCCTAGTCCCATGCCCATCAATATGACGTGGGCGGATCAACAGGAGAGACGACACAGCCTGAGTTATGCCAACGACAGACAGCATTCTGGAACTTGAATTGCTTCCCGAGAAGGGTTACTACTTTGACATATTAAAAGCAAAACAAGCACCAAAAAGCAAACCAAAAAATCAATTCTGTGGAGGTGCCAGCTGTCTCCTCTTAGGAAAGAGCTGGAGTGTGACCAGCAGCTGCTCTTCTGACCCTGTGTCTTCCCCGGGCTCTCACACTCCACAGAGGGACGGTCACTCCTGTCAGATGCTCTTGCCTGGAGTCTCAACCCACATTTTACAGGAGGCCTGCGGGGTCAGAGCACACCGCCTCTGTCTCCTTGGCTGCCGCTGTCCTTGAGGCCTGGGAACAGCCTGCTAGTAAGGGAGCAGCTCACTTAAGACAGCTCCTGTTGGAACCAGTGAGGGTTTCAGGCCTCTTGGCCTAAAGGACCTTAATTCTGAAGGGACCTCACACTTATCTTGAGAGGTTACTTCCCATCTGTGATATAGGATAGTCAAAGTCTGTGGTCCCTGCTTCACATGATAGACATGGAGCCTCAGAAATGTATCAGCCTTCTGAGCTGACAGTCACTGAGGTTTTCAGCCTGGGCTCTTACTGACTGGTCTGGCTATGTCTGCTCTGAAAGGGTAGAAGGAATGGGATGACCAGAAAATACAACACACCAATTTGTCTCATATTGAACAGCCAAAGAATCATGCTGCTGTCAATACTGCTGAACCACAGATCATGGTCCAAATGGTTTCTCCCACCAGTCTTCTCCCTGAGACTACACAGGGCCATTCAGACACCTCCCTTCTCAGTGTGGAGATATCAAACTAAAGTGCCATGGTCTCCTATGGTCCATTATCTAGAACTGATTTCCATTAGGAGTTCCTTAAAATTTGACACTCCAAACTTTCTGACAATCTCACATTCAATTATAAGCATGTTACAACATTATGGTGTTAAAACATTATGGTGCCTCCAAACTTCTACTTTAATGCCAATGGTATCAAAAGTTCAGCAAAGCTGCTCTGCATCCATTCCAAAGACAAGAGCTCAAATACTCGCACACTCTACCCTACCAGCCTCCATCTTCTTCCTCTCCAACTTCTCTCTCCCTTCCTCCCTCCACAACACACATTCTCTACCTATGGAGGCCTCTTGCCCAATCATATATAATAATTATTTTCAATGGCCACCTTTGCCTCTACCTGTTGGGAGTTTCTAAACTCTGTAATAACAAAGGGCGCTGACATGAGCCTACCCATGGAGCAAATTCATCCCCAAAGAGGACATTTTAAGCACTGATCAAGCACAAGAGACTGTGTCTGCTCAGTCTCATGCTGTCAGGTGGTAATCAGGGCACCGTACACAGGCTACATCCCCACTCTGCAGACACCGGGGCAGCTGGCCACAGGTAGCAGGGAAAATGCCCTACTTCATCTCCCACCTTTTGCTGCTCTCATTTCTTAAAGTTTTTATTTCTTCTGCTGCAGAAGCTGACATGCCAACAAAAGTTCTTCAATCAACAAATTATAACTTCAGTCACCCATACAATTACACACTCGGGCTGGGTCCTCTCCCCCCGCCTCAGCCTCCAGACCTCTTGAATGCCTACCTGCTCCTTGACCCTAAAAGCATTCACAGCACACTCCACCAACACTACAGCCACCTACACCTCAATATATACCTCACAAACAAAAGCTTGTTAAAGTCATAAACAAGTCCAATCAGAACACAAACTTTTTCAGCCTCGAACCTTCAAACTACCCTAACCCGCCTCTCTGGATTACTCTTCAGGTAATTCTGTGTGCCTCTCCTCTAATGTTGGAGTTAGGAACCAAAGGAGGATCAGCCCTCTCCACCTGTGCGAATATTGGATGGGTATTGTCATCAGCAGTGTCCCTGCAGGAGCACGATTACATCAGCTCGTAAGAACATCACTCTCCAGGGAAGAACAATCCTGCCACTGAGAACTGCCTCACCCCGAACCCTTCAGCACTCTCCAGGTCTTCCACACTTGCTTAGGAGATGCAGCCAGGCCTCCCCTCATCCCTTCCACTACATCACAACTTCTTGCACCAGGGAAGCTGATTAACAGACCTGCCTGAGAAAGTTAAGTGCCATTGAAAGATACCCCGCCAGATAGCTCAAGCAATTATGCTGTGTGGTTACTCTGAATCAGGGATTCCCCAGAGACAACAAAAGACTTGGTTTCAAGCATCAAGGGGCAGACCTGAAATAGACTCCGTTTGCCAAACCCAGTCACTAACTCTTGGTACACGCACAGATAAGCTTGAGAAGAAGCACCAAGATCCTCACTGTTTAGCACACTCCACTTTAATAAGTTTGAGGGCCAGAAATCCAAACATAGCCCACCAACCTAACCTCCTCCAGACCCCACAATGGGGTGTGACTTGCCTCCAAAGAAAGGGTGCCATCCTCTTCCGAGAAAGATGTGGAGCTCTTTTCAGGTTCTGTTTCTCTAGGTCGGAGCCCACGTAAATGTGACCCATCACTGCCATAGCCAGAGGAGGAGGGCAAAATGCTCACAGTCCTACCGCTGATGGATAAATCACTCTGAGAAGTAGGCAGTCTGGGACCCTGGGGGGACACTCGACCCATGGCAGGGATTTCTGTGCATCTGTGGCCTCTCGACTGGTCCAGGGAGGAAGAAGGGACAGAAGGTTCTGCAATCCAGGAAACTGTGTGAGGGGCACTGCAGAGAGCTGCGGTTCCTGCCCCTGCATGCGAGCCCTCTGAAAGATGGTCTGGAGTCCCTGAGACAGCGGGGTGGTCTGTCCTGGGGAAAGTGCTGCTCCGAAGTCCAAGTAGAGTCCCTCCTTTCCCCACTGCAGTCTCTCCTTGCAAAGGCAGCAGCACAGCCCGGCTGCTGCAGGATGCTGTCCTAGGAAATTCCACCAGTTGGCTCACTGACTTCTCACAGTTCCTTTCTGCTGGGTTATCAAGCAGGTGAGCGATAACAGTCATCCCCTCTTCCAGGGAATCCCAGACCCCTCTGGCAACTGATGACTCATTCTTCAACAAAAGGTGAGCAGTCTGGATCTCCCCCTGGAATCTCTCCTTCACTTGCACGATCATGCCCTGATCGCCCACCCCTGAGTTGGGGGCTGAGTTCTGAGGCAGCGAAATGTCTGCAGGAGGATGCTCTACCCCTCCCGCTCCTTCTTCCTTTTGGAGACTCACTGTTAACTTCGGTTGGGTTTCCGTCTCTTCAATGACTCTGGTTGCTTCCAATGGTTCTTCCTCATGAGATACCTCTGGAGTAGGGGTTTTCTTCCCCCTCCACTTCCTTTTAAACCGAACCCTTTTCTTAGGAGATAGGGGAGCCTTCTCAGGAATAGCTAGTGAATCTTTCGGCTCCTTAACACAGCCCAGTGAATTTCCCATCGCCTTCCTCTCCTAATCTCATCAAAAACGCAGCTAAGCCGGTCCTGGTATCCCAGAGAAATCCCAACGTTGGCTTCATCGGATTTGATGCACATTTAAAAACATGCACTATGCCGGCAATCCCTCCAATTCTTTCTCCCTCCCTCCCCGCCTCTCCCAGCCGCTGCCGATTCAGACAGCCATCTTACAGGCTCAGAGCTGCAACAAGACAAATTCAAAGCATCTCACTGCAGTTCAGAAATCACTTGACCTAAAAGCAGACAGAAACCGGATTGGCTGCAGCTTCCTCTCTCCAAATATGAGGTAATTGGAGCACTGCCCTCAGAAACACAAACAGAAAGCAAAAAGGAGCTGGAAACCAGGGGAGGGGAAAACCTACGGAGGGTGAGGAGGAGGGGGTGGGATGTAAGAGTAGAGGGAAAAGGGAGGGGAAACAAGAGAGGCCATGGAAGAAGGTAACGGTGAAGGAAGGAGGAGGAGGAGGAGGGGAAAGGAAACCAGCCTGCTGCTACCAAAAGGGCAGGGAAGGGCCAAGAAGAACCAGGGCTGGGGATGCTGCCATTATCACTGCCCCCAGCCTCTGAAAGGAAAGAGATTCCAACTGCTGTGCGAGGACGTCCAAAAGAAAACATCAAGCAATGTACATATCTGTTCAAATTTTTCAGGTCAGAAATAATAAAATTATTTTAAACAAAGTATAACCTGAAGAGAGACCCAAGCCTACTCCTCACAGTTAAGACACACAAGGCTTTAAAGATCTAGCCTCCTACAGCATTTATTTCCCTCCTCCTTGCCTTTTCTGAGAGAAAGAAAGCACAGAGATCTGTTAATTCTGTTAGCCAATGACACAGAGGAGACACTCCGAAATCAGTTTGGAGTACTGTTAGGAAGCTCCATAAAAAAGGATACGACTTCCGAATAAAACAGAGATGCCCCGCCTCTGCTGAACAATAGTTGACACACCATTTGCCAGTCCTGCCGATGCCGCCAGCTAACACTTGCTTCCGCATCTGTGCTAAGCTATGTACTACCTCATTTCATTCTGTCAGTAAACATATGAGGTCAAAATCACTAACCTACAGGTAAAGACAGGGGTTTAAGAAAGTTGATTAATTTGCTCAGGGCTACACAGCCAGTAAGTGGCAAAAGCTAGTATGTGAACTCCTATTTAAGACTTTTCATTTCAACCCCATGTTATAACTGCGCCAGAGATGAGTCTGTTCTCAATTAAGTAAAACAGGAAGATACCCAATGTTCTGAATTGTCAGCTAGACTCACATGGGCCCAGGGCTCAGACAGTTAACACTGGCTATTGGGAGTAAGAGAGGAAGTTGATAAAATGAGGCCCAGATGGTTTTTACTCAAGTTGCAGTAGGGTAGGAAGTCTGAATTAAAGTTTTAAAAGTTGGATTCAAAAGTCACCCTGTTACATCAGTGGGACTCACCCATCCCAATTCTTAGTACAGTGTCTGACAGATGAGACAACATCATAACCCAAGGGGCTGTGGATGGAGTGGGAAGAGATTGTATGTGTTTCTTCCCTACTGCCACTGTTTATTCTATACCCAAAGCATCCAGACCACACGGGCAGAGGGAAATGGCCTGCCTGGTTCTATGTGAGCCCCACTCCATCTCTCCTGGAGTCCTGAAAAATGCCCTCCAAATAAGGAAAGCAGTGAGACACCCTAAAGCAATAGCTCCTACATGACTGCTCCTGAGACCCTGCACCCGTCTGCCTCCACTGCGGTAGGTGTTTCTCCCCAAGCCTTTCCCTGCAGCGAGTGTGAAGCAGCAGCACCATCTCATGGTGATCATAAAGGACAGCAAGAAACCAGACGAGGAGACCAGCACGGGAGAGAAACTCAATCAGACTACAGGATACCACTGAATCACCCAAAACCCCTGACATTACAGTATAATTCTCTAGGCAGGCATCAGGCCTTCATTCCTCCAACAAAGAGGACTGGAACCATGGAACTTTCCAGATGCACACCCCAAGGCCCAAGCAAGAATAAAATTCATGAAATCCAAGCAAACCAAATTCCTGAAACTGATCTGCTCCGCGGCAAGAAAGGCAGCTGTTTAGTCTGATGGCTGCTGACAGAGAGGCTTGACAGAACCTAGCATATTTACTTCTAGGAGCCTTTTCTTTTTTAAACTTCTTGCATATGTTGGAAAAATCAGGCCTTCATTTTCTTCTGCTCCAGAGGAAAAACTGGCCTCAGGAAGGAGCAGAGCTTTCAGTAGAGTAGGCCTAGGTTCAAATTCCCAGCTCTAGGAAATTCATAGCTAAGTACTAACTTGCTAGATGGTTCTGTTTCCTTTCCTGTAAAATGTGGATACTACCACCTGTGTAAGGGGGTGAACGAGGGCTGATGAAATAACCCCTATAAAGACATGCTGGGCTCAGTGACCAGCCAATAGTAAATCCTTTTGCTTCTCAATTGTAACTTAAGCCACAAGATAGGAGACACTGTACTATCACCACCACTAGGGTCCTAATATCCTCTCTTTCTTGACTAGGCTCTAAGAAAAGTAGATATATTCTAAGGTCCAAGTTGAAGTGCTTGTTTTCCTTTTTCTTTCTTTTCTTTTCTTTTTTTTTTTTAAGATTTCATTTTTAAGCAATCTCTACACCTAACATGGGACTCAAACTTCCAACCCCAAGATCAAGAGTCACATGCTCCACAGACTGAGCCAAACAGGGGCTCTGGGGGCTTGTTTTACTTCACAGGGGCTCTGCTTCCACTATTTCATTAACTAAGTTAACCCTGATCATCAAGACCTCTCCCTGGACCTTTTCCTCATCTCGCCTGAGCTCTGAGCACAGGGCCTGGTGCCTTCTGGGAAAGCCGCCCACTGGGGGGACTAGGGCACAGACATTCTGCAAGTCTTCTGCTTTGGCTTTGTCTAGTTAACTGTTTACTGCCCACAACTCTCCCATGGAGACAGCTGGAGTGAATGAGCTCATTCATTTATTCATTCCACAAACATGAATAGTGCCTCATCTATATGACAAGTGCCATAAAGTATACAAAAATGTATACTCGCATCTACCAGTTAAAATGTATAACCTCGCATCTACCAGTTAAAACCACTTTTCACCTTAACTCCCTAAACTTTTTTTTTTTTAATATTTCAGAGTGCTAGACATATCCAGATATTTAATAAACATTTGAGAGTTGGAAAGCTAATTTTGTCACAGTCTGACTTTGAAGAACTTATCTTTTAGAAAACCTGTAAATCGGGTTTGGACAAAACCAAAAGACAAGAAATCCTATTATTAGGATCTGGAAATGTAATCCACAAATGTCCGTTGGATTGCTTCCGTTGCTCATCTGAACAACCAGCATTGGAAAATGGCGATCACAATCTACTTATCTGGTTTACCTACCCCATAGCTTTAAGAAGATGAAATGCATAAAATATCCATTTACTTAAGAAATATTTATTAAGTACATGTTCTAAGCCAGGCCAAGAAGAGGACAAAAGAGACAAAACCCATTGTTAAGCTGGCATCTTACTGCAGAGAACCAGACAACACATAAGCAAGTGTTCAAACAGTAGTAGGTGTTATCCAACAAAACACTGTGCATCACATGCTGATTCTGAGAGTAATTTGGCAAAATAAGGAAGTATATAACCCAGCAATTCCAGTCCAGGTATCTATCCAAAAGACCCAATTCTAAACAAAACTAAACTAAACTAAAAACCAAAGACAACAACAACTCACTTTCCTATTTGCATAAGGACACATGTACACAGATATTCATTGTAGCAATGAACGCCTTCTTCACACTGGTAACTAACAGACTACAATAACAGCTGTGCCACACAGCTGCCTGGGGCTCCATTCACGGTATAGTCCACATAGATTAGTTAAAAGGAACAAATCAGGTCCTCTTTTATCAACACAATAAACCTCAAAAACAAAGTTTAGTTTAAGACAGAACGGGTGTATAGAAGATAAGGTGTGTGTCAACTATAGAAACAGCACATGCCATTTATGAATACCTCATCTGTCATAAAGGCACAGAAGCACATATGGGAGTGACCTACATCAGCTTCGTGATAGCATTTACCTGGGGGGTCAAAGGGAACAAGAAGGTTGTATCGGAAATGTTTCATTAGCACCAATAATAGAGATTATAATGACCATTTCACTGATCCCCTAACATTTGATAGCTCTACTCTGCATTTCTCTTTGGCTTTATATAGCATGTGTCCTTGGCAAGAACAGCTAACAGATACTCAATAATAAAAGACTAGAAAACCACAATAATACATAACTAGCAAGAGATACGTCATATTCTCTTAAGTAAGACAAGGATAGTGGAGGCTCTATGTAACTCTTTATCAGTCAACCAAAAACTTTGTGAGCAGGGACCCCTTCCCTATGCTCTCAAACACTTAACTAATATAGACAAACACCTAGCCATCAAGAACAGCAAAGAGGGCACCTGGGTGGCTCAGTCGTTAAGTGGCTGCCTTCAGCTCAGCTCATGATACTGGGGTCCTGGGATCAAGCCCCACATGGGGCTCCCTGATTGGTGGAAAATCTGCTTCTCCCTCTCCCACTCCCCCTGCTTGTGTTCCCTCTCTTGCTGTGTCTCTGTCAAATAAATAAAATATTTTTAAAAAACCAAAAGAGTAAAGAAAAAGAATTTGTAGTCAGTTGCATTTGAGAAGATACCCTGGCAGCAGAGCTGCCCTCTACGGAAAGACAAAATAGTTATTCGGCCATGCTGAAATAGTGAATACAGAAAAGCAGGTAGCCAATATGTGTGCAAAAGACAGACGAAACCAAAAGTATTTTATCTTCTAGTGAAACTGGTAACATGGCAGGGAGCAGTGGGCTAAGCCAAAAGCTATGGAAATTATAAGGTCTGTTAATAATTTTAACAAGTTGCTACCAATAACTGTTAATTACTGAGTACATACTATGTTCCATCTCCCCGTCTCATACCTTCCTGATTCTTTAAATCTCCATCAAGTTATTTTATGGTGCATCTCTTCTCATTTCCCTGAATTATTCAGTTGAACGTGGGCTGAGTCCGTGTCTAATTCCCTTTGTATGTCCCACAGACTCTATCTAGGACCTTGTTCATCGTTGGTCCTTAGGAAATGTTTGTGGAATTCAATTAAAGGATACGTTTTCCTGTAAACTAAAACCATAAGAAAATACCACTTCACACCTTCTGTGATGGTTATCATCAAAAGACAGACAATGACATATGGAGAAATAAGAGTCCTCACAGGTTGCTGACGGGGATGTAAAATGGTGTAACCACTCTGGAAGATGGTTTGGCAGTTTCTTAAAAAGTTATGCATAAACTTACCACATAACCCAGTAATTTCCTTCCAAGGTATATATCCAAGGGGGGAAAAAACACATACATCCACACGAAGACTGGTACTCAAATACTCATATCAACATTATTTATAATAGCCAAAAAATGAAAACAACCCAAATGTCCATCAACGGCTGCATAAACAAAATACATGTTGTATCTATACCACAGAAAAGTACTCAGCAATAAAAAGGAATAAAATACTGACACATGCGACAATGGAGATGAACCTCAGAAATTTAAGGCAAAGGGAAAGAGGCCAGACACAAAAGGACACATATGCCATGATCCCATTTATGTGAAATGTCCAGAACAGGCAAATCTATAGAGACCAAAAATAGATGAGTGGCTGTCTGAGGCTGGGAAGGAGAGGGAAGATGGTGGTATAAGTGGGCAGGAAGGGTCTTACTGGTATGACGAAAATGTTCTAACATTGGACTTTGGTGATGGTTATATAACTCATAAAAATCATTGAATTGTATAATGGATATGGGTCAATTTTATGGTATATAAATTATACCTCAATAAAGTCATTTTTTAAAAAGAAAGTATTTTCCTAAAATAAACAAACAATAGAGGCAACCAAAAAAGTGTTTTAAATGGTTAAGAAACTAAATGGAAAGGAAAGAAATAGGATGGAGAGGACAGGTGTGGAAGCTAGGCTTCTCTGAATATACCTCATGTTCACTTTTAAAACGTCCCTTTGGAACAATACAGATGGTCTATATAATGTGAAATAAAACTGAAAGGGGAAAAAGCAATCCCTAAAAGTGCAGAAGCAAATAAAAACAAATGAACCTAATCATGTATTGAATTAATGGTTTCACAAAAACAGATTATTTTTTTCAAATGACTTTAAAATATAATTATTTGTACATCCTTAGAGGATATACCCAGAGGACAAAGAAAACTGCAACGAAATCATACACTTCTCAGTAATCATACTGTTAATCATACAGTGTTAAGAACACTGAGACTGTGGCTTTGGTTCAAATACATTACATTAACATATACATGTGATTGTACAAAACCTACATGTATGTGTGTTATACAAGGAATTGAAAAAGGAATAAGTAATATGTTATTGTTGTGAGAATCAAGATTTTCAGCATGAGGGAAAGAGATATAAAATCAAATAGTTAAATAAAACTATAATTTTGAGGCACCTGCTTGGCTCAGTTGAAAGAGCATGTGACTCTTGATCTTGGAGTCATGAGTTCGAGCCCCACATGAGGTGTAAAGATTACTAAAAAATAAAAAAAGAAACTTAAAAAAAAAACTTCTATAATTTAAGTCTGAATGAGATAAATCAGTATAAATTCATGATTTTTTAAAAGAGAAAAATACATTGGCTAGTTTTCTACATCCACAGAAAACTGACCAACCCAGTAGCATTCAGATTGTGGTCAGAATGAGAGTTCCTTAGAGAAATAGCTGTTCAAGCCTGGGACAAGAAATACACAAAAAGAGTCTGGAACATCTCATCACAAGAAATAAAAGACATTATCAAAAAGTACCAAGGAAATCATGCCAAAGGACTCAGAGTCAACTTTAGGAAGCTCTCACTGGTCAAAGATGAAGTAATTTGAGTATTAGGAAGAATGATAGTTGTATTTTATTGCAAAACATTTAAGTCTGCTAAAAATCTGTAAGTCATAAGTGATACTAAAGGGGAAAAAATGAAAAAGAAAGAAACTTCAGAGAGTTTCTTTGGCTCCCCTTTCCTATGGGAGATACATCTCAGGGTAACTGATGAAGTGAAATTCTTCTTTACAGAAGTACTCCAGCTAAATAATGAAGATGGAATGAAAGAACTTGAGTAGCACCATTCTGTAACTTCTTTTTTTTTTTTTTAAAGATTTTATTTATTTATTTGAGAGAGAGAGACAGTGAGAGAAAGCATGAGCAAGGAGAAGGTCAGAGGGAGAAGCAGACTCCCCATGGAGCTGGGAGCCCAATGCGGGACTCGATCCCGGGACTCTGGGATCATGACCTGAGCCGAAGGCAGTCGTCCAACCAACTGAGCCACCCAGGTGTCCCCATTCTGTAACTTCTAATGAAATAGTGGAACTTGCAATAATGATCAGTAGTTAGGTGAACAGCTAACTACTATTCAGTGAACAGCTCATAGGAAATGGGTGGATCAGGCTAATAACAGCTGAACCACACGTGCCTTCTGATACGTAGCAATAAGCATACAACTCAACACCACCATCCTCGCCCTCCACACCACACAAAAAGGAACGTGAATGGGACTGAGCCTCTAGAGCTAAGCCACCAGTTTATAAGCAATACCACAGAGGAATGGAGGTTACTGTTTTAAAAGATATCCCAGAGATCCTATCAGCATCTTTATAAACCTTAAAGGACAAAAGACCTGATTTCCTCAATGAATTGCAAGGTTGCGGAGGGGGTGGGGAATTTAATGCAATACATGGACTTTGCTGGGATTCTGATTCAAAGAAACCAACTGTTTTTTTTAATGAGGTAACTAGGGAAATTGGCACACTAATCAAATATTGATGATTTTAAGAAATTATTGAGGCTTAGAGTGTTATAATAGTTTGCTTAAATTAAGAATCTTTATCTTGGGGTGCCTGGGTGGCTCAGTCCTTAAGCGTCTGCCTTTGACTCAGGTCATGGTCTTGGAGTCCTGGGATGGAGCCCCACATGGGGCTCCTTGACCAGCGGGAACCAGGGAAGCCTGGTTCTCCCTCTCCCTCTGCCTGCCTGTATTCCCTCTCTTGCTGTCAAATAAATAAATAAAATTTTTAAAAAATGAATCTTTATCTTTCAAAGATACACACATACATACAGATGAAATTTGTGATTTCTTTCAAGATAACCTAATGGGGTCAAAGGATACAGGTGAGATCATAGTGGCCATGAGTCAGGAATTGTCAGGTGATGGGTACATAGTAGTTCTTCACACTATTTTCTCTACTTTTATAAATACTTGAAAGTTTTTATAAGAAATTTTTAAAGAAAGAGAGGGTAAGCATTTTCCTGATGGAGATGTTCAGGAAAGGAACAGTTCATTACCCCCAAGTCCTCTGTCCCAAGCAAGGTGTTGATTAACCAATTCAGTTTTTATTCCTTGGCCCATGAGTCTCCCTTTTAAAAAGAGACTGAGTTTCAGTCAGGGAAAATAGAGACATAGTGAATAGAGTCCTCTCACCTCACACCTACGAGACCAAAAATGGGCAATCAGAGTGAGGACAGGTCTGTGGCAAAAATACAAATGACCAAAACAGTTTCTTTAAAAACTAACAACAAAACAAAACAAAACAAAAACAAAACAACAACAACAAAAAAACCTCCCGTGCTCCCAAGGCTTTCCAGGGGATAACTCTAGTCCTCCATGAAAGCTCAACAAAGTTCTTGTTCCCACCCTAAGGCACCCTTGCCAAGTTCATGTTCCTAGTTATCCCACACCAAATGCATGCCTGAAGACACCCTGTGGTTCCACAAAAACACATATTACTTCCATACTTTGCAGATTACCAGCACTGCCTCCAAACCAGAGCCCCAAGAAATAAGTGCCAAACTCAGAATTCTTTTTCTCAGGTAATTGGGAATTCAGGGACACCTGTTGTTCTGCTTGTAACCAGCAGGTGGCTCCAGTGCTCCAACTAGGACATCACAGCCACTCTGTAGCCCCTGGAGTCAGAGCCTTGAGCTATTTATATTAGCCTTCTTTTCTTACCTGCTCAAGAAGTGCTCTTTCAAATCTTTCATCTTCATAAACAGCAACTGTGTATGGGGGAGCTGTCTGAGAAACAGCTTTGTCTGGCTGGGCTAAAATGATTCAAAACAGTCTTTTTATAAAAATAAGACTGGGGCGCCTGTGTGGCTCAGTGGGTTGGGCCTCTGCCTTCAGCTTGGGTCCTGGTCTCAGGACCCAAGGATCCTGGGATGGAGCCCTGAGTTGGGCTCTGCTCAGGGGGGAGCCTGCTTCCCCCTCTCTCTCTGCCTGCCTCTCTGCCTATTCTCTTTCTCTCTCTCTGCCAAATAAATAAATAAAATCTTAAAAAAAAAAAAAAAAAAAGACTGTACTTTTCCAATAGCAATCCAGACTTGAAAAGGATTTGCCCTCTTAGAACGAGAGCAGCAACAAGAAGGCCGTGTGACTATGTGAACACAACCAAGAGGCCACTGCTCTTGAGTCTGATGGAAGCGACACTTGTGCTTGTTAAAAGCACATAAACAGGGGCGCCTGGGTGGCTCAGTGGGTTAAAGCCTCTGCCTTCGGCTCAGGTCATGATCCCAGCGTCCTGGGATCGAGCCCCACATCGGGCTCTCTGCTCAGCAGGGAGCCTGTTTCCTCCTCTCTCTCTGCCTGCCTCTCTGCTTACTTGTAATCTCTGTCTGTCAAATAAATAAATAAAATCTTTAAAAAAAAGATTTTTTTAAAAAGCACATATACAAACCTGGCTGCTAAGGTGCCTGCTATATGGACTGAATGTTTGTGTCTCCTCAAAATTCGAGTTGAAATCCTAGCCCACAATGTGATATATTTGGAGGCGGGGGCCCTTGGGAGGTGATTAGGTTCAGATGACATTATGAGAGCAGAGCTTCCATAACAGGATGAATATAAAAGGATGCGGAGATGTGAGATTGCTTTCTCTGCACACGTGTGCCATGGGAAGGTCACGTGAGGAGCTAACTGGGAATAGGGCACCCACCAACAACCTGCCCAGGCTGCACCCTGATCTCGGACTTGCAGCCTCCACAACCATGAGAAAAAAAGTATTTGCTGCTTAAGCCACCTAATCAGAGGCTCACCTCGCCCCACTGTGCTTCACTTTATGGCACTCTGAAGATACTGCGTTGTTTTACAAATTGAAAGTCTATGGCAACCATGTGTCAGGCAAGTCTCTCCGTGCCATTTTTTCAACGGTAGTTGCTCACCTTGTGTCTGGGTCCCATTTTGGTAATTTTTCCAACAGTTCAAAATTTTCATTACATCCATTATGTTGATATGTGATCAGTGATTATGACTCACTGAAAATTCAGGTAATAGCATTTTTTAGCAATAAAATATTTTTTAAATTAAGGTTTGTGCATTTTTTTAAAGATATAATGCTATTGCACACTTATAGACTATAGTATAGTGTAAACATAACTTTTATACACACTGCAGAAAATTCATCTGACTTGCTTTGGTGTGGTGGTCTGGAAGCAAACCAGCAGTATCTCAAAGGTGCGCCTGTATTTCATTAGAGAAGCCCAAACTGACAAAGGCCGTGCTATAATTAACCAGGCTTGTTTTAAGATCATTAGAGATGAGGAAAAGTCTACATCAAAGCAGGATTATAAGCCTTCACTCTACCCTTCTAAAGCATCAAACCCTCCACACTCTGAGTCCCCAAGAGCCAGTTTTGACTCAGCAGAGACTTCTAACAACCTGTCAACACTCAGACAAGTGAAAACTCCCATTTCAGCATGCAAATGAGCAGGAAGTTCTGGGTTTAGGCCACAACAGCTCTGTCCCCAGGCCACTCCTGCTCTCATCCTTGTTCCTGGCACAGAGAAGGAAGGCTAGGCGCTTGGTTCATGGAAGGCTGTACAGCTTCCAGCTCTTTCTAGGCAATGTCCAAGCCACGCAACAGTGACCCCAAACTTCAAAGGCCCTACCTGGAAATGTAAAATAATGGTCCAGATCAGGCCCAGGGTCAGCTTGGGGTTGCCATCCGTGATGTCATCGTTGCGAATATTCACTAGTTTCACCTGGAAAAGAAACAGAAGTTGATCTCAAAGCTCTGGGAATTTCTGTTGTGAGTTCATTTTTATAGATTTTCAGCATTATATACACTTAAAATGATTGTGTGTGTGTGTACATGCACCTGCACACACAGTTCTGAGTTTCAACATCTGTATAGATGTGGGTAATTACCACACAATCAGGATAATAGAACAGTTCCATTATCGCAAAAAGGTGACTACCCCTCTGTAGTCATGCCCTGCCCCCACCCTTATTTCCTGCCAACCAGTGATCCGTTCCCAGTTTTACCTGTTCTGGAATGTTGTATGAATAGAATCGTATAGTATGTAAGTTTTCGATACTGGCTTTTTTCCCCCCACTTAGCATAATATCCTTGAGATCTCCATCCTCAATGTTACATATATCAGTAGTTTGCTCCTTTTTATTGCTGAGTAGTATTCAGTTGTATCAACAGACTATGCTGTGTTTACCCATTCATCCACTGAAGAACATTCCGGTTGTTTTCGGTTTGGGACAATAATTAATAAAGCTCCTAGATTCATGAGCATATGCTTTCATTTCTATACGGTAAATTGGCAGGCGTGGGACTGTTGGTATATGTTGGTGTATGTTTAGCTTTATAAGAAACTGCCGAACTATTTTCCAACAGGATTGCACCAATTTGCATTCCCACCAGCAAGGCAACCTTGTAATAAGCACATGGTATCCTGAGTGGCTTTTTTATTAAGTCATCGCAGCCCTGACTTTTTTTCTTTGTTTTTTCCCTGGGGCAGGGGGTTGAAAGATCTTCCTCCTTACTGGTCTTTGGCCTGCTCCTACCTTCTATTTTCCCTCCTCTGTTAAAGATATCCACACCTGCCCATGCCTCCACTAGCATCTGCTTTTACTTGTAAAATCTCATTCCAACAACACAATGTGCATAGACACAGGGGCCTTATCCCCCGCTGGGTGGCCACAGTCTCACGTGCTGGAAACTGAGAGATTTCCTGGGCTATGGGACTTTTGGTGCTGAAACTGAGAGGATACCACGAAAACCAGCTCAGCTAGCCTCTTCTGTCACACCCTCATGGAGTTCTTGTTCAATTGTGACAAACTGTCCTTGAACCGTCCTATCTCTCCAATTGAAATGAAATCTATGTGTCTCTAAAGAATTCTAGAGACCTTGAACAAACTTCACTTCTCCCCCACACTAATGGTGGCCTGGTAGTACAGGCTAAATGGCAGTGTCCCTCCAAAATTCATACGTTAAATCCTAACACCCAGTGATGGCATTTAGAGGTGAGGAGATGATTAAGTCATGAGGGGGAAGCCCTCACAAATGGGAATGGTGGTGCCCTTGTAAAAGAGACCCCAGAGAGCTCCCTTGCCCTTCCACCAGATGAGGACCCAGTCAGAAGACTGCAGACTATGAACCAGAACAGAACCTCACCAGACACCGAATCTGCTAGCCATGGCTTGTTCTTGGACTTACCAGTTTCCAGAACTGCGAGAAATACATTGCTGCTGCTTATAAACCACCTTGTCCATAGTATTTTTATTATAGCAGCCTGAACAAAGACACCTGTATTTCCAGAAAGAAAAGTAGCTCTTATAGATTGAGAATAGTTTTCTAATCACCAATCACTGACCCACAGTTGGCAGGCTGCGGTATCAGCCAAGGCCATATTCTTTGGTCACACTTCCACCAGCTTGCCTCTTCCATTCTTTAGTCTACCTTCCAATCTCTCCTAACCCTTGATGATTTTAACACCTAGCTCCTAAAACTGGCTATATTAGTACTCATTTCAATGACTCAAATATCACCTCATCTGCAAAATTCATGTGCCTTCTCCATTTTGAGGACTTCTGCTTTTACTCTACTTTGGATATCCACACAATTACAACTTGGACCTCCCCATTACCAAGAGCTGTTCTAGAGTTCCCCTGCCCTTCTCTGAGTCTACTGTTCTTATCTGTATACATTTGCATTTGATTACAGTAACTAAATCTACCCTTGGTCCTTACTTAGATGTGTAGCTAATCAATTCTTCTCAATTGACCCTGGCTATTAAGAACCTCCAGATTCCCTCCAGCTCTACACACAGATATTCCCAATCTTGTTTTCTCTACTCCCCTAAACACTGCCTCTAATTCTCCCACTACTTTTCATTTGTTAATTTATTTCAACAAATAATTATTAAGTGTCAATTACAGACCATTCACTATGGCAGGTGATGAATTTAAAAATATTAAGATCCTGTTCATGGTCCTCACAGGACCTATATAACAAGACAGCAAACAGAGAAATAATGAAGTAGTAGATGTTATATTGGGACTAAACTGCTTTGGGAACACAGAGAAGAATTTCCCAAATTAATAAGAACTACTGATAAAAGTAACAAAAATGAACTAATTCTAAAAATATGCATACCATTCTATTTCAGCTTGGGCCAAGCTATTGTCTGTGGCTAGACCCAGCTCTTCCACATGGCTGGCTCTAAGCAGCCCATCTTCCTTCCCGCCACACACCACCCCTACATCACCATCTCTCCCTCCTTCCTTCTCCCTGTATCTCAGAGAAAGGAGCATTTTCCTTTTCTTTTTCAAAGATAACCATACCACCTGTGCTCACATCTCATCCCCAATTCCTGGACTTGGTTCCATCCATCAGAAAGTGGGAAGGAAGGGGGGAAACAGCATGGGTGGTGGCAGGATTACTGAACCTCAATGACAGGAGACTTAGGTAAAAGTCCCAGCTCGCTCCAGCTTGTATGCTTGGGGGCAGGTCACTTCACCTGTCCAGATCTCAGTGTCCTTATCTAGAAGATGCAGAAACTGGGCCTGTACCTCTCTAAGGCATCTCCCAGAGGTAACATTTTATCACTCAGTACTCCTCCTCAGCCTCATTTCTGTTGCCTCTCTTCACTGGCTTCTCCTCCTACATCCAAAAACATGTTGAAAACTTCTTTTTTTCCCCTTCTATAACGAAGCCCACTAAACTCCAAGTGCTTTCCTGCTCTATTCAGATCATACTCTTAAGTCACCAATGCTTGGTGGCTCAGATCTTTCCTTCAGACCTCATGTGGCACCAATACAACGGCTAAACCTGACCAGCCCCTCCTCTACTTTTCAGGATAGTGTAACCTTCTTGTTTTTCCTCTTCCTGGGTGTTGTACCCTTTTCTATCTTCTTTGCTGACCTTAATTTTCCATCTTTCTTTTGACCTCCACCTAAGGTGAGTCCATAAGGTTCAATCTTCAGATCTTGCTCTTCTCTGTTAACACTGTCCCACTCAGGAAGGCCACGGGCTCTATGCAAGGACGACCAACCATAACACAATTGCTCACTAGCAAGCAAGACTCGACTCAGACTGGGCCAGTCAGATGTAGCAATTACCGAGGGTTCATTAGGAGTGCTGAGAACTCCCGTAAGTGGGGACTCAATGCCAGCATTCCCAGGCAGAATAGGGAAAGCATGGACTCATGTTACCTGTCGCTGCTTTAGGAAGTCCAGGGCAATCTGCACATTCTGCAGCCTGTGAAAACGCATCCTGCCCTTCTCCCGGGGCTGCAAACAAACAGAAACACGTGTTAATTTTAGCTACACCTATTTACCCATGCAGACCCCACTTCTTTCTCATTCCAGAGAATCACAAGGAATTCCTCATGGTGGAAGCCAGCCATGGGAGCATTACAAAAAGCACCCCTTAATGGCAGGACCTTTGTGTGTTTTGCCATGCTCCCTGAGGCCTCCAAAATGCTTGTTTACCACTGCCGTCCTGTGAGCGCACAGTGTGCACTGAGTCCTAATGCTGAACCAGTGCCATGGCTTCTCTACAGATCCTGTTGCAGCCACAGTGGGGCAAAACCTGATTCTAGGTGTACAGGTAATGGGAACAAATCCTGGCTCTACGGCTCCTAAAATCACGGCTAAATGCTATTTTAAGGGAAGGTGGGAAGTCTTAATTGCATATTGCACATTAATAGAGCCAACCTTATTAAAAACCTGGCAAAAGAAGTTAGAAGTAGCCAATTTTAAACCAGGGAATGAAGAGTTATATATGCTCAATAAATCAGACAAAAAATGTAAAAATGAGATAAAAATCAGGAAGAAACCTATTTTCCAGGCAGAGGGGTGTCCGTTTAAGAAAGCCACCTTCTACCCACTATGAAATACCATGAGCAACGAAAACCTTGGTGAGGTATGGCTGTTCAACATGATACTCCAAAGAAAGTATTTCCTGATGATAGTCACTCAGTCCAGGATGTCAGATGAGCCACAGGAAAGAAGCTCACCTCCATCCTCTGGTGCCTCTGGTGCCCTGTCCACAGCTCAGCTATTATCCATTCCAAAGTGCTTGAAATCCATTTGCCCAGTGAGAACATGCAGGGGTGGCTACCTACCTCTGGCACCTTTTCTTCTGCTCATTTTCCAATGTTGCTTTTATTTTACTAAAACTGGGCCTGAGACAATACTCTCACTAGATATATATATAATATATATGCCCAATTCATTTGTAAATGTCAAAGTGGTACTAATTAAAGGCTGATGAATAATAAGGTAGTTCTGCGGCAGGTGCTTGCACCAAGAAACATTGCCCCAGGTTGAACTGCACAAAACGTAAGCCAACATGTGTAAAGATAAGGGTAGAAGCACCTTTCTGAGAGCCCCCAAATAGCGCTCCCACACAAGGATAATCTGCAATGAGGTTGAGTCCTCTCTGGGCAGCAAGATAACTTCTTATATCAAAGATTTAGGAAAATCTTTCTAGCAAGAACCTCTTTTTCAGTCATTTCAGCTAAACTACCTGTGAACATGGCTTTGAGGATGACAGAGCCTGTGAAACTGAAAAGTCTAAGGCAATGGGCAGGGAGATTGAGGAGGTGGGGAAATGACCTTAAGAGGACTGGAAATAGGGATATTGCCTAATCTGTGTTTCTGAAGAAAGAGTATGGGCTATAATATAGGGCCTGCAAACAGGAAATGCCCTTCTTACACATTCTTATCTTTACTCCTCGTACTCCCCACCAAAAATAAATACCCTAAGAGCATGCAAGTTAAAATCACTGTCCTCTACAGCAACTAGAGATATTATTGACCAAGGCAGAGTATCTCCATGCAGTGAGTGGTTTGCAAACAACAGGCTGTTTTGAAAACAGATGACATGGTGTCTGGTGAGAACCTGAAGGCTAGAGGTGGAGAGAGAGTGAGAGTTAGTCTGAAGTGTGGAGCCAAGAGCAATTAACTCTCATGCCTTCAGCTAAACTTTCCACAGCTCTGCAATCCAGACTCAGACAACACAGCAAGGCCACCAGAAGGCTATGGGTCTCCAGGTCACAAAGGCACTTGACACCTCCAAACACCATGATTATTTTTCGTGCCAACCACTCTCAGATAAGCAAAACAATCCCCACTTCAGGATCATCTAACAGTGGCAAGAGGCACAATTAGTTTTAACCACTTTCTTTGGGACCCAAATTCCCAGGTGCAGAGGGAAGAAGGTGGCTGGTAACTAAGTTACTTGGAGACCTTGAGAACCTCAGACTCTCTGATGGCCCTGCAGTGCCAGCTGGGATCCTGGCATCCCCAGGAGGACCTACTACATCATCATCATCTTCCTCCTCCTGCTCCTCGCTGTTTGTATGGCGCCAGGAGGGCATGCTCACGAGACGGAGGGTCTTCAGCCCTGCTGGCTCCTTTGGCCACCACCAAGGCAAAGACAGGACAGAGTAACAGGAAATTCATAACACAAAAATGAAAAGGAAATGAATGCAACATTTTTTTAAAAAACTGAAAATAAATATGAAAATATCCTCCCACCTCCCCAGACTTGCAAAACTGAATCAAGACCAGATCACAAAGTTATATGGAACACTTAATGTTGAAAAACATCTTCAGGGAGCCTGCGTGGCTCAGTCGGTTAATTATCTGACTCATGACTTTGGCTCAGGTCATGATCTCAGGTTCCTGGGATTGAGCCCCGTGTCAGGCTCTACACTCAGCGTGGAGTCTGCTTGTCCCTCTCTCTCCCTCTTCCACTGTCCCTCTTTTCTCTCCCCTCTCTCTCTGTCTCTGACCCCCTCTCAAATAAATAAAATAAAATATTTAAAAGGAAAAAAAGAGAAAACAAATCTTCAATTCTCCCTGGCCACCCACCCTCTCTTTTTGTGAATTAACTAAAGGAGAAAGAGACTGTGAGAATAAATGTGGAAGAGATATCTGGATGGTTCTCAGTGAAAAGATGATACCCTATGAATACTCCATAAAGAACCTGCAGGTTTCCAAAGGTTGGGCAAAGAAATTAGATTGGAGTGTTTTCAGCCTGTTTTTGTAAGCAGTGTCCCAAAAAGAATCATTTTCAATATAAAAATCACTATGAGTTAATCATATATCCCAGCTAAAATGCCCAAAATGCAACTTTGTGAGTGCTAAAGAATAAAGTCCAGGAATGTGAAAGTGACATTTTGATTACTTATGAGATTTATAACTGAAGGCCAGATAAGAACTGGAATTCACTTGTAGCAGCTGTGCTAATAAAAATGTCTGTCAATTTTGTCCATTAAAAATTATAAAAGTGGGGTGCCTGGGTGGCTCAGTGGGTTAAGCTGCTGCCTTCGGCTCAGGTCATGATCTCAGGGTCCTGGGATCAAGTCCCACATTGGGCTCTCTGCTCAGCAGGGAGCCTGCTTCCTCCTCTCTCTCTGCCTGCCTCTCTGCCTACTTGTGATCTCTCTCTGTCAAATAAATAAATAAAATCTTTAAAAAAAATTATAAAAGTAATTCTATTCTGGGCACCTGGGTGGCTCAGTGGGTTAAGCCGCTGCCTTTGGCTCAGCTCATGATCTCAGGATCCTGGGATCGAGTCCCGCATCGGGATCTCTGCTCAGCAGGGAGCCTGCTTCCCTCTCTCTCTCTCTGCCTGCCTATCTGTCTACTGTGAACTCTGTCAAATAAATAAATAAAATCTTAAAAGTAATTCTATTCTAAGACAAAAAAGATGAGAACCCAAAAAAAAGGGGCCATGGGAAGCCAAGACCCAAACCTTGAAGAAACTGAATATTACTTAAGGAGTGAAATTTAATGTGCCAAATTTCCTTCTAGAAACACAGCAAACAATGACTAAGAATTCACCAAAGGCAGTGAGTGGGCTGGATTTCGGTTCTTTCACTCCCCAGAGATGTTTCCAGTATTCAGCGCTGGACTCTTTTAAATGAAAACTACATTGTCTATGACATTAGAGGCAGAACACAAACTGCATAGGATTCCCCTGCTTCCATTAGGTTCAAATATACAAAACAAAGAGCCCACAAGTGGGGTTATTTTGATCCCTCAAACAAACCAAGTACAAGAACTATCATCTGACAAGCAAAGAAGCCCAGGCAAGATCTGCCTTCAGGTATGTAGGTGTTTCCCACTAAAGAAATGTTTAACACGTTTGGGAGGAGGCAGGCATGTTTAACTATCCAAGGAACTCAAACGTACTGCATATCCAGGGCTGTGGTCACATACCAACTTTAGTACTTTTCCAAACCTGTGAGACTCAGTGAATCAAAGAAGGAAGAAAGTGAGGTGAATTCCAAAAAATAACTCTAAATTACTCTAAAAATAACTCTGAGATTTTAAATGTGAACTCCATATCCTTAGCTGAACACAGAGAATAAAACAATTCAGAGTAGACGGAAAAGGAGGGGAGGCTATATAGATGAGAAATAAAACTCTAGAATGAAAAATACACCTTACTAAAAAATCTTTAAATGTGAATCTACTGTTCCTGAAATACTCTATCTACAAACAGATAAGGAACAAGTAAGGAGAAAAAAATGCAGATATGAAAGAAATAAAACAGATACCTGATTTCATCAAGAAATGAGAATATGATACATCATTTCCCATTAAGATGAAATTATATCATTCTAAAACAGTCTGAATTAGAAACTAAGTCCACCAGTAATGTCTTCTACTTCTTCCTCCCATATAACCGAGAGCAGGCAGTGGTGGCCAGTCCTGGCATTCAACAAGATGGAACAGTAGGTCATTAATAGGGCTGCATTCATAAGAAGGGAGAAACTCACCAGTTTGATGCCCGAGAGGACCTCCAGCAGAGAAATCAGGTTGTGGCCATCCCGCAGATCTTCATAAAGATCATTGATGTGCTTGCGGACCTGTGGATGAGAATGAAACAGACTGACTTTTATTTGATCTTGAATTCTTTTATTAGTTACCCAAGAATTTCTGGTTCTAGGTAAACACAGATTAAAGACTTTGAAACAGGAAACAATAATAAAATTCAGAAATTTTCAGTTTGGATTACAATACATATGAAATAGTTACACTTAACAGAAATATATGTGTTTTAAAAACTGAAGCCAGATCCATTACATACTATAGCCAACTGTGAATAATGTTCTAGAAAGTCTGGGCAAGTGGAGGGAGAGTCAATCATCCTGAAACCTCTCAGGAATTATTTTGGACCAAAATGTGATACAATGGCCAATAACAGACAGATGAGTCCAGTCAGAATCAGAAAAGCCTTCCAGGGGCACCTGGATGCCTCAGTTGGAACAGCATGCAACTCTTGATCTCAGGGTTGTGAGTTCAAGCCCCACACTGCATGCAGAGATTACGTAAATAAATAAAAACTTTAAAAAAAATAAAAACCTTCCAGAATGCAAAGGAAACAAAAATGCTAGGTACCCAGTGTTTCACAGGGTGTACCTATATGTTAACTCCTCTCTCTTATCAAATATTTCTTTTTTCAGCCCAGGTCACAATCTCGGGGATATGAGAGTGAGCCCAGCATCTGGCTCCATGCTCAGCATAGAGTCTGCTTGAGATTCTCTGCCCCTCCCTCTGCCCTTCCTACTTACACTCACCCTCTCTCAAAATAAATTAAAAACCTTTTGAGGGTGGTTTTCCTTGTGAAAAAAAAATAAATTCCAATTTTATAAATGAAAATATGGGAAAACAGATCTAACTTTGGGAAAATATGTGATTAATGTCAAACACCATGCTGAATGCTGTGCACATGATCTCCTCTCTTTCACATTGATAAGGTAGGTAATACTCCTATTTTACACATGAGGCAACAAGGCACAGAGGTTAAGTAATTTGCCCAAGGTCACAAGTGGAAAAACAGGCCTCAGTTTGGGCTTTCTCTGAATTTAGTCTTTCCATTAACTGCTATGTTTTATAATCAGCCAATATGCATTTTACAATCCATTTTACAATATGCATTTTCCAATATGATTTTACAATCAGCCATAATCTCATTTTATTTATTTAATCCAAACAAATGCCCCATGAAGTTTATTCAGTGCCCTGAAGGAACTGAGGAAACTGAGGCTTTGAGAAGTTAAGGTCACATAACTGCAGGAAGTGGCAATAGGTGTTCTGGTTCGTTCCAAGTCCAGTGACAACTTCACTGAGTGACACAATGCAGAATCAGTGGCAAGTATAAGGAAGCAGATTCATTTTCAACATAAGTTGTTCTTTAGACAACAATAAAAAGGGCTACTTTCAGAAGTAGCGGCTTTTTTCAAGCATAGACCAGGATACTAGGATTTCACATTTGAATGAAAAACTGTACAGTCGGCATTTCCAGTTATAATATTCTAGCATTCCAAACAGAATGGGAGTCAGAAAAGATCATGGCTATGGGGTGCCTGACTGGCTCAGTGGGTAGAGCATGTGACTTTGATCTTGGGGTCGTGGGTTACAGCCCCACATTGAGTGTAGAGATTACATTGGGTGGGGGGAGATAAAGGCTGGAATTAGCTGGTGAGGCTTCCTGGAAGAGAAAGAACTGGAAAGACTTGGGGCTGGAGGGAGGCGCATTAACATTTTATTTATTTACTTATTTATTTTAGAGAGACAGAGAGAGAGAGTGAGCACACCTGGGGGAGGGGCAGAGGGAAAGGGAGAGATTCTCAAGCAGACTCTGTGCTGAGCACAGAGCCTGATGCAGGGCTCAATCTCACAACCCTGAGATCAAGACCTGAGCTGAAATCCAGAGTCAGATGCTTAACCAACTGAGCCACTCGGGACCCCCTGGAAGGATTAGAAAATGTTCTGACAGAAAGAAGATGGTAAAAATCACAGAAGACAAGGTACAGAGGTGGAAATATGAGGGTATGAGGTGGAAATGTGAGGGGAAGGTATGAGCGTTTGTCCTTTGTGAATAAAGGATTAAGAAGGTGATAGGTAGATTACCCAGTTGGAGAAAATGGTTCACGATGAATTGGGTAACAGCTTTCAAAAACTGAGGGAATATTTCTTTAATTTTTGTGCTACTCACAATATGAACATAGATACAACATATTTTTTATTTTAACCAGCAATATTAACATTTCCTCCACCACTTTAAGTCTTAGACAAAGTAACACATCTAGCTCAGACTTGTAGCATTTGTTGATTTCTGTAGTTTAAATACTCCCACCACAATAAATAAATAAATAAATACTCCCACCACGACCAATTTCCAATCACTAATATAATATCACTAACTGCAATGTTGGAAAGAAATATACAACAGCACACCATTATATACTTTTCCGTCAGACATAATTAACATAATTAATGTCAGGAGTGTAGATAATATTAACAAGTAGTAAAATAATTATGAGGTGATGTGTTTTGAGTATTTATTACCTTTATTTTAGAAATAATTTATTTAATTGTAAGTTTATATAATTTAATTTTTCATAATGGCTGTGCTTAGCAACCAGCTCACAAAATTAGTATTCAGCTCTTGTGAGCCCATGTAAGCTGGCTCCAAGATTTCAAGACTTCTCCCTCAAACGGGTCTAAGGTTTCAAAACCACAGTGCACCACTAACAGAAATAAGCGGGTCATGAGGGTTGGGAAGAAAGTGGTTTGAAAAATTCAATACATTTTTTTTAATTTAAAAAAATTTAAGATTTTATCCTTAAGCAATCTCCACACCCAACATGGGGCTCAAACCTACAACCCCAAGATCAAGAGTTGAGCCAACCAGTGCCCTGAGAAGTTCAATTTTTTTTTTTAAAAGATTTTATTTATTTATTTGACAGAGGTCACAAGTAGGCAGACAGGCAGGCAGAGAGAGAGAGAGAGAGAGAGGAGGAAGCAGGCTCTCCACTGAGCAGAGAGCCCGATGCGGGGCTTGATCCCAGGACCCCAGGATCACAACCTGCAGAAGGCAGAGGCTTTCACTCACTGAGCCAGCCAGGTACCCCCAAAAAGTTCAATTTTAAATATGCTGAATTTAAAAAAGCAGCAAAGGAGCAACAAATGGTAATGTTCTAGAAGCAGCTGAAAATACCAGAATTCAATTTGGGTCAGCTGAGAATTTAAGTTTAGAAGTCATATGCATAGAGGTGCTAGCTAGCTAAAGACGTGGGAAATGTTGGCCTTTCTGGGTTAGGGGCAAGAAAGAAGAGCAGAGTGCTGAGGACTAAGCCTGTGGGAATAGCCAAAATTGGAAGGCAGGAGATGGAAAAGCAATCAACAAAGCATAGGGGGCGGAAAAGGGCAGGGAAAGAGGTAGGAAAACAAAACAAGAAATGGTAATCAAGGAGAGAGGGGATGGATGATCACCAGTATCAAATGCTCTAGGACAAGCATGAAGAAGACCAAGATAGGTCTTAACAAATACTGGTGTTTTTTTTGAGACTCATTTTCTAGAGAGTGGTATAATAGAAATCAGATTATAAATGAATTGCAGAGAATATATTAAATACTTTGTATTAAGTTATAAAGAGAAGGGACAACAATGAGAGACTTTTTTTATTTTGATAGATAAGACCTGAGCATAGGGCATTCAAATCAGGAATGGGCACTGAATAATTATTTAAATAAATTATAATGGGAATGAAGACCAAGTGAGATCATATTATCAACAGGACACTAAATACTACAGAGTACTGAAAAGAAAAAGAGGTACTTTGAAATATAAAGTTAATTTCACAATGAGGACTCAACATCTCCTTCTAAAAATTCCAATCATGTTTTACACCTGTGAACAGAAAAATTCAACCACCTTACAAGAAACTTTGCTGAGACTAATTTATTACGTCTCTCAGTCTTTCTCTCATTATAATGACTAAATAACTATGAAAAACTAAAAAGACAGGTAATGGGGAAGGGAGGGGTGCATTTTTTCCCTGGAGAATTTTTAGTAACAGAGAACAAGGTTAATTTCTGAAGCATACTGGATGCAGCTCTGCCTGGAGCAGGATCAAGTACCAACTGACACTTACTAGTGCTTCTGCATCAGAAAATGTTCAGATACAGAGATGGGATTTGGAGGGCTCAATTCATATCCCAAGATCACACTGTGAGTAAATGGCCAGGCCAATAAAATCCAGGTCTGCCCCATTCCAAAATCTTTACCTCTACTGTAAACACTAAGCTGCCTCCAAAATTTTCCACAAATCTCTTAAGGAAAAGAAAAAAAGCGGGGATGGGGGGCATCTAATAGTTAACACTGCTGAATGATATATATGAAATCCTAAGAGCTGTCATCACAAGGAAAAAAGTACTTTTTCTTTTTCTGCTTTCCCTTTTTTATCGTATTCATATAACACAATAGATGCTAACTAAACTTACTGCTAATCATTTCATAATATATGTAACCCAAACCAATGCACTGTACACATTACACTCATCCAGTGATGTATGTCATTTCTGTCTCAGTAAGACTAGAAAAGGGAAAGGAAAGGAAAGACAAGAAAAAATCCAGTGAGCCAAGCATCAGATGTTTTAGAGGTAGCCAGGCGAAGCTAAAACTGCTCAAGAATCATCAATATGTATGTTTCTCTCCAACAAATACCCATGCTATTCTCTCAAGAAAAAGATGAGTCAACCACTTCAACTCACTGTCAACATTAGTGAATGTCTCGAAAGAATATATGTAAATGGCTAATAAACCCAGGAAAAAGTGCTCGATATCATTAGCATGTGGAAAATGTAAATCAAAACCACAGAAGATACAGCTCCCCACCCAACAGGAGGACTATAAGCAAAAAGACAGATTATAACTGTTGACAAGGATGTAGAGCAGCTGGAACCTTCATACATTGTTGGTAGAGATGTAAAATGGTACAGCTGCTTTGGAAAACAGTCTGACAGTTCCTCAAAAGGCTGAACACAAGTGGTCATACAACCCAATGACTCCACTCCCAGGTGTATACCCACGAGAGCAGAAAATATACGTTCAGGAAAAAAATGTGTACCTGAATGAATCTTTGTAGCGTTTCTTATTCATAATAGCCAAAAAGTGAAAATAACCCAAATGTCTATAAATTGATAAATTGATAATCTGTCTTTTTGCTTATAGTCCTCCTGTTGGGTGGGGAGCTGTATCTTCTGTGGTTTTGATTTACATTTTCCACATGCTAATGATATCGAGCACCTTTTCCTGGGTTTACTAGCCATTTACATATATTCTTTCGAGACATTCACTAATGTTGACAGTGATTTTCAGAGGGAGTGCAAACAGGCAAAGACCCGGGTAGTTGAAGTGGTTGACTCATCTTTTTCTTGACAGAATAGCATGGGTATTTGTTGGAGATAAACAAAATGTGGGACATCCATACAATGGAATATTACTTAGCAATTAAATACTGATACATGCTATCATGTGGATGAACTCTGAAAACTCTATACTAAGTAAAAGAAGCTAGTTACAAAGAAAAGGATCACATAGTGTATGATTCCATTTATAAAGGATGTCTAGAATGGGCAAATCTATAGAGTCAGAAATTAGATTAGTGGTTGGGGCTGGGGGAAGGTATGTGGGGGTTGGCAGGATGACTGAAAGGTACAGGGTTTCCTTTGGAGTGATGAAATGTTCTAGAATGGATTATGGTGATGGTTGCACAACTCTGAATATACTGTAAGTCACTGAACTGTATTTATTTAAATAGGTGAGTTGTAGGATATGTGAATTAAATCTCAAAAAAGCTATTTTTAAAAAATTAACAAATGAGGGGTGCCTGGGTGACTCAGTGGGTTAAAGCCTCAGCCTTCAGCTCAGGTCATGATCCCAGAACCTGGGACCGAGCCCCGCATTGGGACCTCTGCTCAGCAGGGAGCCTGCTTCCTCCTCTCTCTCTGCCTGTCTCTCTGCCTACTTGGGATCTCTATCTGTCAAATAAATAAATAAAATCTTCTTAAAAATAGATAGATAGATAGATAGATAGATAGATAGATAAATAAATAAATGGGGGGGGATGACTAAATTTTGAGGGATCAAGTCCACCCAGGCCAGTCCTCCTCAATTCTTGCACATTAATAAGCGAAGATAAAGATTAACTTGAAAGTTATGGGCCCCTGGCTGGCTCAATCAGTAGAGCATGCAACTCTTCATCTTGAGGTCGTGAGTTCAAGCCCCATGTTGGGTGTAGATTACTGAAAATAAATAAATAAATAAAAGATTAATGTGAAGTTATAGAAAAACAAACAGCTTCCCCCAACTTCTGAGTGGATTTAGCGAAAGGAATAAATTAAGTACTTGGAACGTAAGTACTTGGAATCAGAATCTAGCCCAAGGAGACAGGTGGCAGATGAGAAAGCATTGCCTGGAGAAGGTAAGTAGCCTGTGTGAGATCATCGAGCTGGGAAGTGTCCCGTCACCATCTCCTGACTCCAAGTTCAGTGTTCTTTCCCTTCACAAGGCCTCCATGATGCCAGAAGGGTAGAAAGAACATATTAAGGGGACCTCCTCTCCTCCAAAAAGAACCAAGGACTGCCACTTGGTATTCTTTGACACTTGTAGCAAACCTCATCAAGAAAAGCTTTCCTCTAAAACTTAAAAAGAAACACAAGCAGCTCTAGGTCCTTGACCCAAACTATGTTGAAGAGCAATAAACAGGTCAGAGGAGAAAGTTTTAAAGAAAAGAATATGTTGTTTATTCTCATCTACATTTATAAAAGGTACAGAGTAAGTGAGAATGAGCCTAGTAACTTTAAATGGATTTCTGAATTTGTAGATTTCTAAACTGTAGAGGGGAATTCCATATTGATTCAATGGCTAAATTTATCCTCAAGGAAAAGCTTAAATGCTAATGCTAAAAATACTAATGCTTAAAAAATGTTTAAAAAGTGGAAATGTTAATGCTAAAAAACAGAGTGCAGTTGTCCCAGACTTTTTGCCTGTGAAAAAACGATGCTCAAATGCAGGGAATCAGTAGAGGATGGAAACTTATTGGGATGAGCAGAGGGACTCTTTGCCAGTAAGAATTTTATTGTCTCTCTGTTTGGAGAATTCCTTAAATTGAAACTAAAAGTGAGTGACACCTGCCACACCTGACTCACAAAGGGTCTCTGAAGATGAGGATGATTCTAGAATCCACAAAGGGCAGCTTTCTATAACAGGCAGTGAGGGTGCTTAGGTGCAGGGAATAGAAAATCCAGTCCAAAGGTAGGCCCAAAACTTTCAGTAGGGGTTGAGAGGTGTCTAGAGTGAAATCAGGTCCTGAAAACTCAGATCCAGGCACGGGAACCACCACCACAACAAAGCCAATGCTCCTCCCCTCTGGGTCTAAACAGCACTAGCACTACTCTGTCAATCCTTAAATGAAAATCCACTGCCAGTCTCCTTCTGACCTTTCACACAGAGGCCAATAAGCAAAGGCGTGTGAAAGTCCATGCAGTGCTAAGGTGAGCTGTCTCAAGGCTATGGCAGAACAGTAGTGCCCAGGATCACTACAGCTACCTACCAATTCATGTCCAACTAGGGAGCCTCACACAGAAAAGCTGAGAAGGTCTGGAGTAAAAATTCGGAGTTGGAAACTTTTCCTGTATACTTACCTAGAATTCTTAACTGAAATTCCAGGAAGACCAGTAGCTTCTAGATTGCTAGACTAAATACTGGCCTCTCCTTTCTACCTATACCTTCTGAAGTCAACAAGAACTGATCAGAGAAAGCATTTCTCTTCCTTAAGGACTCAAGTGTTCAGTTCTCTCATCCTTTCTGGGAGTTCTCTCTGAGGGCATAAACTTTATCAGCTACCTGGACCTAGGGACATGATATAAATATTTAAATAAAACCTCATTTAAAAACTAGATTTTGGGGGGTGCCTGGCTGGCTTAGTCAGTAAAGCATGCCAAGCTTGATCTTGTGGTTGTGAGTTCAAGCCCCACACAGAACCAAACTAAAAAAAAAATTTTTAAGTAATAAAACTCTAGATTTCTCTCTCTCTCTTTTTTTTTTACATTTTAAAATAATTTCTACACCCAACATGGGGCTCAAACCCACAACCCTAAGAATGAGAGTCACAAGTTCCACTGACTGAGCCAGCCAGGTGCCCCTCTAGATTTCTCTTTCTGACTGTTCTAGCATATGTCCAGAACACTTCAGTTTGTAGGCTTGTGTTCTAAATTAGGTTATTTATATATTACAGATGTCAGTGGTCTTAAAAAAAAAAACCTCTTTTAAGATTGGACCAACAATGTTCTTGACTAATAAAGAGGAATTAATTTGCTAAGCCACAACAAACTATTTCCCACAGAGACAGCTGGGGATCCAAGAGATCCCAGGTCAACTGAATCCAGAGCTTGAGAGGCTTGTTGCTTTGATCTCATATCCATCTACTTGCCAATGGCCACATTAATCTGGGTGTACTTGGGGAGCACAGCAAGGGATGCCTGGATTACAAAAAAACAAATCTCGGTCCCTATTTCTCAGTACAAAGTTCAAAGACTGCCAGCATGGCGCAATGATTCTGATTAGCCGTGAATCCCTCTCTCTGAAATATCCCAAGATGAGAAAAGCCGTCACAACTCTAGGGCTGAGGGTCTGAGAAGAGAGGAAAAATAGCCAGGGACTGAAGTAAAGCTCTGGCTGGCCTCCAATTTCTAACAATGCTCTGTTGTGTTCATCTCGTTTCTCCCTCCCTGGGCCTCCTGTCATCACGCAGCACTGAGGCAGAAATCCAACCAGCAATAGCGGAGAGCCAGGGCATTTGTGTTCAACTACAAAGTTAAGGAGACCAGCCCGACTCAGGATAAATTCAAATCTTCCAATTGTTAGAGATGAGGCACAAAAGAGTAAGTTCGGGGCATTTTTAGAAGAAAGAACAAGTAATTTTAATCATAATACTCATGAGTGGTCCCTAGCTCCCTCCTTCACTAGCCGTATGATCTTGGGAAAGTCACTTTACCCCTTCAAATTCTCACTTTCCTTAGCTGGGAAAACTGAGAGAGTAAAATACCTTTACTGCCTTCAGAGTTATCATAAGAATCAAGCCAGATAAGAATGTGCTCTGTAAGCTATAAAACACTATTGAAATATTATTTGCTTATGGCAACAAATCCTGGGTATTTCTCCTATCTGTGGTGCAGTATATGGTAGAGGAAGTAGTACAATACAGTCTGAGCCCTCGGTGAGCATGCTGATAGGGGAGGCAACGCATGAACACACAAGGCATCACTTCAAAGTGGTGTGGAAAAGAGACAGAGTTGAGATTAATTTAGTCTGAGGATCAGAGGTCAGATTCCCAGGAAGGTGATATCGGACATGGGCCTTGAAGGGTAAGTGGGTGATGGCCAGGCAGAGGAGATTGGGATGTGCATTCTAGGGAGCAAGAGATGAATACGCAAAGAGGTGTGAAAGCACGCAGTGTTTAGGGAGCAGCGACTTATCTCATGTGGGCCCAGCACAGGCTACATAGAGGACAATGCCTGCAAATGAAGCCGGGGGGCTTGAAACCAGGTTGTCAAGGAGTCTGCATCATGACAGAGTTCTGTGTCATCAAACTGGAAGCAAATGGTACATCTTGAAGGAATTAGAGGGAAATAGCCATTTTCTCTCGCTGTCTCTCTTCCCTTCTCTTTATCCTGATGCTAACTTTATCCTGACACAGTATCAGTATCTGCCTTCAAGTCAAAATTAACAGAAAGATATAGAACGTATACAAGTGCTATAACAGAAGTACATAAGGAATACGGTGAGGGCATAAGAAAAGGATAGTCACTCCCATATGGAAGATTCAGGAAAGTATTTATTGAGGTCATGTTCAGTTGGGGTTACATAGGCAGAACAGAGATTGGAGAAGGCTCCACACAGAGGGAGCAGCATGAGCAAGGATACAGCTGTAAAATAACATGCACATGGCTCTTAGCATGGCACATGGTTCACCAAGTGCCTGAGATAAAAGGGAAATTCGATGCTATGAGCCTGGAAAGGCAGGCAGAAGCCAGGCCATTACTGCAGACATTAAGAACACAGGGTCTATACTTTAGGTTGTCTGAATTCTAAAATTTCAGTTTTGCCTCTTTCTAGTAGCGTGACCCTGAAGAAGTTAAGTTCTCTAAAGTTCATTGCCCTCATTGATAAAATGGGAAAATTGAAAGAGTCTACAGAATAAGTTCACTGAGCAATAAAGAAGCTAATCCATGTTGAGGACCTAGTCCAGAACGTCAGCTTTATGGTAAGCACTCAATAAACTATTACTACTATTTGTGTTATCAGTATTACCACAGAAAACCCTACTAGGAGCTATTACAGTGGTCAAGGCAAGCTGAAAAGGCCCTGCACTAGAGCAGAGGTCATGGGGATTGAGGAGAAAAGTCAGGTACAAGCATCTTTCTGAGCTAGAAGTGACTGATTGGAACTGATGACAAGGGAGATGATGGGCAGCCTGAAAATAGTTCTAGATTCCTAATTTGGATAGCTAAGTACATGAATGAAAATATTTAGCAATTTGTGGTGTGTTGAATATGGATATGTCTGGGTGACATCTAGATGAAAGTGTCTAGTACACTGTCTTTGGCTTAGGAAAGAACACAGGAAATGGCTCTATCATTATGTCCATATCCAGATCTTGTATTTTGGAAAACTGCCCTCACCAGAAGCCCCCATTAAACAGTGGCCCTCAGGAGCCATACTGATTTATGTAACCATCTCCCTAGCCATAGATTACTGAGCTACAGATGGACACCGGACCCATGGAAGAAAAGAACATCCCAGCCAATCAGATTTTCTGTGTTTTGTGTCTACAGAATTCTGTAGCCACAAATTACATCACCATTTGAGAGATAGCCACCACACAAGCAATGGCAGAAGCAATGAATGTAGGAGACATACAGAAAGAAATAAAAATGAGAAAACACAAGGCCTCAATAAAAACAGAGAGTAGCTGCCTGATAATACTTAGCTTTCATAATAAAAACTTGTTCCATCCAGACACCAGATTCTAGGAGATCATCTCATACTTTTTCTGCTTGTGCTTCCTTGTGTTCCACACTACAAATGATCCCTGTGACTAACACAAGACTACCAAAGAAGAGTAGAGAACAAAACAAGAAAATGGGTAAGGTTAGGACCCTGGGAACACCAACATGGAGGAGTCAGAGAAAGAAAAAGGCATTCACAAGACGCGTGGGTGGCTCAGATGGTTAAGTGTCTGCCTTTGGCTCAGGTCATGATTCCAGGGTCCTGGCATCGAGTCCCGCATTGGGCTCCCTGCTCCTTGGGGAGCCTACTTTTCCCTCAGCTTCTGCCTCTGTCTCTCATGAATGAACAGATAAAATCTTGAAAGAAAGAAAGAGAGAAAGAAAGGAAGAAAGAAAGCAAACAAGCAAGCAAGAGAAAAGAGGTAATTCAGGAAAAATCAGTGTTCAGAAGTCAACATAAGAGAGGGTTTTAAGGTATATTAAGTTAGTCAGCAGTATCAGATACTGTAGAGAAACCAAATAAGAGGAAGATAAAACTAGGCTACTGGACATGGCAATTAAGAGGTCACTGGTGACCTTTCCCAGAGCAGTAATCAATATAACTCAAAATTATGTGAAGTATTTGAGTAATTATGATATACTATTCAAAAATGTTATTTTCAAATCTGGACTGCCATATTAGTCATACTGCTTATCCTTAGGTGGGCTTTTAACATGTCTCTGCCTTGGTTTCTCCTCTACTTAAAAACAATAAAATCTTCCCCCAACCCTAGCCGTTCTGGAAGTGTTCTGTGTCTTACACTGCATGATGCTTACGGTGTAAATACACATGTAAAAACAGCTTAAACCAAACATTTAAGATTTGTGCACTTAAAGATAAAGAACAAAAGCCACTCTGCCCCATCTTTACACAGTAATCAGATCTAGAAATGAAAATAAAGAAGGGAGCTTATAAAATAATTTATAAAGCTGGAACAAAGTATTCTTTGAATCCAGGAATCACCCCCTGGTACCCTCAACCTTCATGTTCTGAGGTAATGGCATTTCTTACTATCCTCTCCAAGAAACTGATCAGTACAAGTTTCCACACGGTTATGACTATGTTAGTTATTTTTAAAAAGTCACATGTGTATCTGCATCAAGCACATGACAAGCAATCTGAACTCTCTGAGAGAAGGACTGACAGATCCAGCTTAGGTGCAGCCAGAGGTGCTGGGGCAGCAGCTACAAAGGAGTCCTACCTTCATCAGGTGCTTGTTGACCCACTTGGTGAAAGTCTTCTTCTGAACACGGTCCCGTTCATCTGTAAAGCAAACACAGAGAAGGCATTGGCTTAGCATGGCCCGGATAAGTTCCCCTACTCCTGCTTCATCCACAGCCCAGCTTCTCTGTGGACCGTGGAGACAGTTTCCACACACCCATGTTGCTGGGAAAATTTGGCCTGTCTGAACTTCCTCTTCTTTCCTGACCATCTTGCCACTTTATAGATTAGACAGAATCATAAGCTTCAAAAACCGTGACATGGCAAAGTCTCTTTAGCTTCATAATCTGGAGAGTGGATGAGTCTCTACTTCCCCCAAAGCAACCTCCAAAAAGCCAAAGTTGTGAACACCACCCGCAGAAGAGGTTGAGTGGACTTGGCATTTGGGCCACTCGTACTACGGAGATTCCATCATCTCCCTCTTCACTTATGGATCTGTCAGACCAGTGCTCTGCTCCCCCACCCTCTCCTGCTCCATTCTGGTTTCCACCCCTAGCTCCCATTTCCGTAGCAGCCATTACCAACCAGGCAACCCCAGAAAGCTGTTCAGTTTAACCCACTGCACACCTGCCCCAGCTCTTCCTTCTCATAATTCCTACAGAGCCACTTCTTTGTAGGCATACTCTCCATTCTCAGTTTTGTGCATCCCATTCACAAAAACATGACTGCCAATACTTGGGAATCACTATTCCAAAGGCCTGATCCTGCAGAGGACTCCCTTTCTCCCACATCTGCCAATTCTCAGAGCACTTCCAGACCAATGATCCATCAGCCCTGCTCCTTTTCTTCTATTTGAAGCCTATGCCACCCCCCTAATTATCTTGCTCAAATCATGCTCACTGTCATCGACCACTCCCTGGCGCCTGCCCTCCTCCACATGGCAAATCTACCTTAACCTCCCAACAACTTAGTTCACATTTACTATCTCCACACGCATCCTCTGGCATCATCCACAACTGACTTCATCTCTAGTTCATATCCAGCCACCACACTGTCACGAATTCCTGCTTCAAACACAGTCATCCTAATCATTCCCAAGCTTGATCACTCCATTCTTATTTTATCCCTTTTATTAAAAGCATCTAAGCTTATCCTGGTCTACGCTAGACATCACAGTTAAGCAATTAAAGCTGCCATCACTAATACCCCAGGAACTGTCACCTGCCTAACCTTCCACCACTAAGTTCACCATGACAATCTGGGAATCTGAATTACCACCACTGCTCAACTCTTCCATTTTTTTCTCCAAGTCAGGGAGCATTTCAGAAGAAAGTGGCAGAATTAAATAACTCTGGTTCACTAGTAATCTTCACAAACATCATTGAGGTCTTCCCTCCCTACTGCCCAGTCACTCCCCTCTGACTGCCTAGTAAGAGCCGCACAGCTGCTGTTCAAACAATGCTGACTCTCTCCACTTCCAGTACTACCTACTCACATTTCTGAGTTCATAGACACTCAGTGCTACCTCATCCCTGTCTTTGCTCTTAATTTCACATCCTTCTTTTCAGCCTTAAACCTTTTCCTGCTTTGCAAGGAACAGTGCTCTCTTGCTACTATATAACTCTAATTTAGGAATTAGAGTTAGTTATCTAATCTTGTTCCCTGCTGAAACATGATTCCCTTCAACAACAAAGAATCATCTGTTTAGGGTTGAAAGGTCTGCCCAAATCCTGCACAATTCTATAATATTCCTGATACTTAAAAATAGAGAATTCACTACTCCTAAGGCAATATATCAATTTAATAGTTCTATAAATATGACATCATTTGCTTCCTTATAAATTCTCCCTACTGGCTCTCATTTGGAACTGTTAGAATTTTTTTTTAAGTGTAGGCTACCTCTCACATTTTTTTTTTTTAAAGATTTATTTACTTGAGAGAGAGAGAGTGGGGTGAGAGGCAGAGGCAGAAGCAGACTTCCCACTGAGCAGGGAGCCAGATTTGGGGCTGAAGCCCTATGCAGGCCTGATCCCAGAACTCTGGGATCATGCCCCATGAGTGACTCCACGAGCCGCCGCAGAGCCCCAGGCTACCTTTCACCTAATAGAGCCCTGCAAGTATTCGAAGCCAGGATTTTTATTAGATTTGAGCACTGTCATCCCACCATATTTTGAGATTTTTAGATGCTGATTCAATTATCCAACATCTTCATTATCCTTTCCAAGCCTGTGTCACCTACAGACTGAATGAGAATCAGCTTACAACTGCAGTCTCATCTACATCATTGACACTGCTCACACTATTTTCTCTTCACGGCATGCCTCTCTCTCTCTCTACAAGTATTACTTACTCCTTTTTAAAAAGATTTTATTTATTTATTTGAGCATAGTCCTTGACATGGAGCCTGATCCCACGACCCCAAGATCATGACTTGAGCCAAAATCAGGAGTTGGATGCCCAACAAACTGAACCATCCAGGCACCCCAAATACTGTTTACTTTTTAAAATCTAGCTCATTCATTCATTCATTTCTTCTTTGAATACATCTTTTTTTTTTAATACATCTTTTTTTTTTTAAGATTTTTAAAATTTATTTGACAGATAGAGATCACAAATAGCCAGAGAGGCAGGCAGAGAGAGAGGGAGAAGCAGGCTCCCTGCTGAGCAGAGAGCCCAATGCGGGGCTCGATCCCAGGACCCTGAGATCATGACCTGAGACGAAGGCAGAGGTTTAACCCATGGAGCCACCCAGGCGCCCCTGAATACATCTTTATTAAGGACCTACATGTTTGGAAGAGCCTGTGTTTGACTCTGATGATAGATACCAAAGTCACTCCCCAGCTCATGGTTTCCCTTGCTCTCTCTCAAATAAATAAATAAAATATTTAAAAAGAGAAAATAGATACCAAAGTCACAGTCTCTATCTTTAAAAGAGATGACAGTCGAGGCACCTGACTGGCTTAGTTGATGGAACACACAATTCCTAATCTTGGGGTCATGCATTCAAGTCCCATGTTGGATGTGGAGACTACTTTATAAAAAAATAATAAAATAAAATAGATGACAGTCTAGCAGAGAAAAGAAATAACTTCAGTGCAGTTTGATACATGCTATAAATAGAGCTAAGCACAGAGTGCTCAAGAACAGAAGAAAAATGGTTAAGCTACCTGAACAGGAGAGGGACACATGGGCAGTTAGTCAAAGTTTCCAGAGAAGGAAGTCTAACGAAACCTTAAGAGATGAGAAGTTAGCGAAGAATTAAAGGGAAGGGACAAAGCTACTACATGCAAATTTCACCTAATGCAAATTCATGGAGACAACCAGGCGCTTATGTTCAGAGAAGTGCACAGAATCAAGGATGGTTGAAAGACAGGATGTGTATTAGGTAGTGGAGAGACTTAAAACTAGATAGGATGCCATGGGCCAAATCATGACCTTTTTTTTTTTTTTTTAAGATTTTTATTTATTTATTTGACAGACAGAGATCACAAGTAGGCAGAGAGGCAGGCAGAGAGAGAGAGGAGGAAGCAGGCTCCCTGCAGAGCAGAGAGCCTGATGTGGGTCTCGATCCCAGGACCCTGGGATCATGACCTGAGCTGAAGGCAGAGGCTTTAACCCACTAAGCCACCCAGGCACCCCGATCATGACCTTTCTTATAAGCTAGTAAGTCCAAACTTTACCACTAAGAAATTGGTAGGAGAAGCCAAGAAAAAGCTTTGAAAAATTTTAAATAAGAGAAAACATGATCAGATGTGTGCTTGAGAAAAATTACTTTGGCAGCCTCTCCTGACAACTCCAGGTCTCAACAGTCTCTTTGTCCTACAAATTTTTATGGTACTTCCCATGCTAATCACTCAATCAGCACTTCTATAATAATATGGAGTCCTCAACTTTTAATATGCTTATTCTTACATCATCAATGAGATCACTAACTCCTAAGGAAAGAGATTATGCTTTACTTTTTGTATCTCCCAATGCTGCTAACAGCTACAGCTCTGCAGGATATGACCTAAAACAAAAACAAAAACTTTCTTGACTGGTCAATATATGATTAGAAGACAGGCTAATGAAACACACAGAATGAAATCAGAGCTGAATTCCCCTATGGAGAAAACAGTCCAGTATGTAAAAAACCCCAACACCCCAATAAGTGTCACCTGTGTGCCGAAACATGCAGCCACTATGTGAAAACAAAATTAAAGCCAACTAAAAGCTGTGCCCCTCTACATTTCACCTCTACCAAACCCATTCTGCCTCACTACATTAGTACCTTCATAACCAAGAATGACCATTGCTAGTTTTACAAAAGTCTCACTCTAGAGACACAAGTTTTCCTAGCTATTTTTCTTTTCAGAATTTTTTATTATAAAAGTTAAATGTGTTTACCATGACAGGTTAAATAAGAGACGGAAAACAAAAAGTTAACAAATTTCCTTTTAAACTAACCAACATTTTAAAGAAGGAGCAGGGGGTACCAGGTGGCTCAGTCAGTTAAGCATCTGACTCTTGATCTCAGTTCAGGTCTTGATCTCAGGGTCGTGAGTTCAAGCTCTGTGTTGGGGAGATATATATATGTATGTATATGTATATATATGTATACGTACGTATGTATGTATATGTATAGATATATAAATACACATGTGTATGTATATATAAAGAAAAGGCGAATTCATGGGATTTCTTTTCACTCTACTGCCTCCTTTATTTTAGACCTGAAGATGCAACGGGCACAACGGACACTGGTCCATCTTACTATGTTTCCAATAGCTAAAAAACAGACTTCTAATACAGCAGCAAGAGGTCCAAGTATCTATTCTGAGCATAACTACTAATGGCAACATGATTACAAGCACTTCTCAAGACCAGGTAGCCTGCCTTAGAGCTGAGCTGTAAGTTCCTTAGAAAAGGGTTTTTATGGAACAACTGCCCCCAAAGCTAAAGGATCCTTTTTTAGGATCCTTCGTCCCAGACCCATCGAGTATATGCAAGTTCTTTCCTGATTTAAGCATTAAGACAAGAGGATAAAGGGGCGCCTGGGTGGCTCAGTGGGTTAAAGCCTCTGCCTTCTGCTCAGGTCCTGATCCCAAGGTCCCACATCGGGCTCTCTGCTCAGCGGGAAGCCTGCTTCTCGCGCTCTCTCTCTCTGCCTGACTCTCTGCCTACTCGTGATCTCTCTTTGTCAAATAAATAAATAAAATCTTAAGAAAATAAATATATAAATGTTAGTTACCTAATGTTTCCAGCAACTGGAAGGAGTATTATCATAAGATTAGGAAACTAGGAGGCATAGATTGGGTGTTGGGTAGGTTGAGTTAAGTAGAAGAAAAATGAGGTGTTAGCAGACCTTCTTGCTGGCAGTTGGAACGTTAGGTCTAGAGTTCAGAAGAGCAGGCAGAATTGAGGCTACAGATTTGAAGCTAACAGTTGACAGGTGTGGCTGTGGGAAATACAGGAGACAGCCTATCTCAACTTATCTTCCGAAATCACCACTTTGCCCATATCATCCCTCTACTCAAAAATCCTTTAGTGGCTCCCAGAAGACCAAGTCCAGGTCCTTTGTTTCCATAGTCTGTTATAACCCTTTGAAATTAAATTCTGGTTTTTATTCCCTGTGTGTTAGGTAGTTGGAGGAAATAAATACCTGGCCTCTGACCTGAAGAAATTTATAATCTACTCTTCCAACTTTATCTTTGGGCTCTCCCCAGCATGACTCACCTGGGTCATTCTGATATCATTGTTTCCAAACATAACTTGCAAATTCTTGTCTCTGTTGTCCCTACCAGAATATCTGTCTCCCTCATTTTGGGTTATCTAAGTTAGAGCCTCCTTAGAAGGTCCAGTTGAAGTCCCGCTTCTCCCTTTACATCTTTCCACTTATGCCAGCCACTTCTAGATGCCTGCAGGTGCCTGTGTTTATTCACTTTACTTGACACGAAGCATATAAAACCTATTGTTACATATCTCTCTGTGTAAATCCTATTTATCTTCAGCTCTTTAGAGTCAAGACCATGTTTTAAGTTTACTTAAAAACCCAACATTTGGGGTGGCTCAGTTGTTAAGCATCTCCCTTAGGCTCAGGTCATGATCCCAGGGTCCTGGGACTGAGCCATACATCGGGCTCTCTGCTTGGCGGGAAGCCTCCTTCTCCCTCTCCCATTCCCCCTGCTTGTGTCCCTCTCTTGCTATGTCTCTCTCTGTCAGATAAATACATAAATAAATAAATCTCTTTTTTTTAAACCAACATTTAAGAAAATAATGGGTACTCAAGAATACTCATTCATTTAACAAATATATACTGAAAGCCCACTATGCACCAACGTTGTATCTACAAGGACTCTTTAAGATGGTATTTTCAAAGTCAGACTAAGTATTCCCAAATGATAATTAAAAGGCTGCTTTTCAGTAAGGAGCAGGGATTTCCATTCAGATGTCCCAACTACAGTTACAGCTTTCCTAAATTCTTCTTGTCACATCTGGACCCAGAAGACTTTGCACTACTTCATGTAAGCTCAAAGAAAAGAGGCTGAAGAAACAGACCCATACAGAAGACAAACTGATGGCTGCTAGAGGGGAGAGGGGGAGGGGTATGGGCAAAATGGGCAAAGAGGAAAGCGAGATACAGGCTTCCATTTACTTCCATGAGTAAGTCATGGGAATCAAAGGTACAGCACAGGCAATATAGTCAATAATATTGTAATAGCATATGGTGACAGATGGTAGATACATTTGTGGTGAGAAAGAATGTATAAACTTATTGAATCATACATCCAAATATAATATAACATTATGTGTCAACTATACTTCAAGAAGGAAGAAAGGGAGGGAGGAAGGGGGGGGAGACAGATACATAGAGATCAAGCAATTAACTGTGCTTACCAAAAATATACAATGGCATCAAAATTATAAATGATTCCTATCCTCAAACATATATAAGTCAATTCTGGGAGATAAGACAGACCTAGATATCGTGTTTACTCTGCGTCAGGCACTGTGCAAGGCCTGTTTCATTTAGTATTCGACTCAGTCCTCACAATCTACCAAGCACACACTATGTATTCTTATTTTTATAGTTCAAATTGAAGCTCAAAAAGGCTTATTAATAATTTGCCCAAAGTCACACAGTTAGCTAGTAGCACAATTGCGGTTCAAATCCAAGTCTGTGATGGACTTTTAATCAATCACCAACCCTTGAAATTTTTAGAAAGCAACACAATATCGTCCTGAGTAATGACAGGAAGAAGGGAGGTGAAAACTGTAACTGTAACTGGGGTTCATGACAGGCATCTATCACCAAGGGTTGGTGGGCTTAGAATGTCTCAGTGAACACTGAGAAATGGGAGTTTAGGGAGGTGATAATTCTATAAATTTCAGTGCAAAATTAAAGTTTTGTGTTGTTTCTCAGACAAACTGGAACTTTATTAATGATAATTCTTTGCTCTACTGGGAATCTGAGAGTAAACAACAGAAGTTAGATAAAGAAATAAGCCAGGAGTAAGCATGGTCGTGAGAGAAATGAGCCATAGAGATGGAGGGAGAGGCATAAGGCAAAGGGAAGAGGGGGGAAAAACTCAATAGTTTCTTGAATATTCATTAGATTATCAGAAAAGCTAAATCACAGATGCAAAGAGATTAAAGGTTTAAGAATCCTCAAAATATCATCTGAAAGATGTCGAAATCCAAGCCCTAAGAAGCCCTCTTAAGTGGGATAAAGTGACACAGGGGCACAATTAGGTCTATAACTTAGGATTTGCTGGCCTCTAGTCTACAATGCTTACCTTACAGAACACTCAGCTCCCCTCTTTGAATCTGAGTTTCATCTACAATTTTGGAGTTTGGACTAGGTCAATGGTTCCCAAATACCAGTCTGTGAACCAGTCATATCAAAATCACCTGCAGAGCTTACACTGGGCTAAGGGCTTGAATATCATGTACTCCTCATAATGACTCTGAGTTAGGTCTATTTAAACCCCCTTTTTATTTTTTATTTATTTTTTTAAAACACCTTGTTCTTATTTTTTTTTTTTAAGATTTTATTTATTTATTTGACAGAGATCACAAGTAGGCAGAGAGGCAGGCAGAGAGAGAGGAGGAAGCAGGCTCCCCACTGAGCAGAGAGCCCGATGCGGGGCTCGATCCCAGTACCCTGAGATCATGACCTGAGCTGAAGGCAGAGGCTTTAACCCACTGAACCACCCAGGTGCTCCTAAACCCCCTTTTTAAAAATGAGGAAACCAAGGCATAGAAAGATCAAGCAATTCCCCTAGCTCATCTAGCCATTTAGTGATAGGGCTGAAGCCCCAAGCAGACAGGTGATGCCAGAGGCCATTAGGCCACCCTGCCTTGAGGGATTAAACAGGGTATGATGAGAGAGAATGTTTTTGCCCCCAAACTTTCAGTAAAGATTCTAAACTTCCTTAAACTTCTCCGTTGGTTAGAGAAAAGGGGCCCTTTTATCTCCAAGCACTTTCAGATGCAGAAGATTCTCTTCTCTAGATCTCAGGAAGGAAATCTCAATGATACCAGAAAGATAGAAGGCTAGACTTGCAGGCATGGCAACAACAGATGAAACCCGCCCCTCCATGTGCCCCAAACATTACTATAATACCACCTTTGTTTCTCACAAAGCACTTAAATATCTGGCAGCACTGGCCTAGTGGTCAGGAGACAGAATCATAACTGTAGCTCTCCTACAGCCCTTCTGAGATTTCTTCTGCTCTCTCCCCTTGATAAAATAGCTGGCTATTTCAATTTTAGTGAAAAATCTGCCTATTTGGGTCACAATTTTGTTCTGCTTTAGAGATTCAAGAAAATAATATCAAAAGTTATTTTGATTATCAAAGTTGATGATCAATCCAGGAGTTTCCAAACCAGTAAGTGTTCCAAAATAAATCAGAAAACCTAACATAAAGCTGTCAACCTTTTCTTTTGCTAAGTAGGGATAATCTAAAACCAAACTACTACGTAAGAAAAATTCTTTCATAAAATAAAGGACATTTTGGGACGCCTGGGTGGCTCAGTTGGTTAAGCAGCTGCCTTCGGCTCAGGTCATGATCCCAGCGTCCTGGGATCGAGTCCCACATCAGGCTCCTTGCTCCGCAGGGAGCCTGCTTCTCCCTCTGACTCTGCCTTCCACTCTATCTGCCTGTGCTCGCTTTCGCTCGCGCTCTCTGACAAATAAATAAATAAAATCTTAAAAAAAAAAAAAATAAATAAATAAAGGACATTTTAACACCAGAAAAGTAGGAAGGACAATCACAGTAAAGGACAGGTCTTGAAATGAGTTTCCTTTTATGAAAGGCACACTACTTTCTCCTTACCTTTTTCATTTTACCAAGAACGGACGAACTGACATCTCATTCCAGCACCAAGTCTGTGCACCCTGCAGTTTGGAAGCCAAAGAAATCTGTGGCCAAAAAGCCTGGGCCACTTGCTCAAGATCACAGAACATGATTTAAATGAACTCTTGTCCTTTATCCAGGGAAACCTAAGCCACAGCCTACACAACACTCCTCCTAGCCTGCAATTCTTCTTTAGGTCCCCTGTCCCATCCCAGGTCCCGTTCTCAGACCATCCTGGAGCCCTCTTCCCTCCTCATAGCTGGCAGAAGAGAGCAAGTGAAAGAGGAAACCCAGGCCATGACTCCTCCCTCCCACCCACCCCCCATCCAGTCCGCTCAGAGGTGGACTCCGTAACCAACCAACTTCTGCTAAAAATACACCCTGGACTCTCAGAACTATGCAACATAACTTAAAAGTGGTTTCCTGATACAGGCAAAAAGAAGCATGAGCATGAATTCAGCCTCTATAAAAAAGTCCCACACCCAAAGCTCAGGCTCTTAACTGCCAGTCACTACAAGCTTAAGAAGTTCCCCAGGAAGTAGGGCACCCGTGTATTCCCCAGCACATTTTAACAAGCACAAAGGCTGTAACACCTCCAAGACTTCAAAACCCATATACTCCTATGAGTCAATGACAACAGGAGCTATTTGGGATCCACAGGCGCAGACAAGGAAAAATAACTTCACATACTAACCCATACAGCACATGCGGCAAACCAGGTGGGCGTTGAACTCGTGTTCATCTTGGTAACTAGGCCACATGGTACTCTTGTGTCTGCTGACCCCACCCAAAAGGAGGGTATTCCAAAGAATGTCCAGCTAGCGACTCGTGCACCTTCTGCAGCTCCTCAAAAAAGGCTTCGAGGTAAACAGAGATAGATAGCCAAAGGGCTATGCGATGAGCAGAGAGAGACAGCAGAAGTACAGAGTCGTGGCTCCACCCACCACTTCCTAATGACCTCCTCCTCCCCTTGAGGTCAGAGAGGAAGCTCCTCCCTAGGGCACTTCCAAAAACTGGGGTTCAGGTCTTAAGGCAAAAAGCATCCTATTCAAAAGTGGCCGCAGCTTAGTGTTTTCAGACCGACAGCAGCATACAGAGGTGGGAGCTTCATTATGAAAAAGTGCAGCCAAGTTATTGAGTAAGCCTGAGCAGGCTGAAAGAGGCTGGTCTTTGAGTTACCCACCATTTGCAGAGCAGAAGCTTGTGACCTGGTGAATCTTAGACAGTTGCAGAAGAGCTGGTAAGGTAGAACGGCTTACTGCCAAGTCAAGAACAGTACATCCATTGCCCAACAAACTGCTCCTCTGGCAGGCCTCTTCTCAGGCAGAAGTACATGTGAAATGTTAACCAACTGAGAATGTCCCCCAATGGCAGATACTATAATGGAGTAAATCCCATACACTGTCTACTGCCAAGAGATTCCCAGATTCTAAATGGAGCTCCATTCCCCCACATTTACAGCTGCCCAAAGGCAAAAGTCACAGTCTCTCTGCAATGATTCCACTTACTTGACTGGTTAGCCCAGCCCCAGCCAGCCTCTCAGGTAGATTAGCAGGGCAGATTTCATCAACCTCAAAAATATTGTTTGCTTGTTGCTCCATTCTGTCCTCTCATCCAGCCAGGAATATCATCCCAAATCCCCACCTCTTCCCAGACCCTCCCACCCTGTCTTTACAGTCCCAGCACTTAACTCAGCGGTGCCAGAGATCCCTTTATCCATCAGTGGGGGGCTGCTTGCTTGTTTGTCCAACTTGTTTTCTGAGTCTTGGCTAATTGTACCAGACACTGGAATGTTGAAGGAACACAATGAAGGGCTTTTTCATTCGGATGGCCCAGCCCATCTATTGCTTCTTCACACTTCTGACCCAACCAGGGGTTAGAAAAGCCAAGCCTCTGTCAAAGGCAGGATTGCCACTCTGATGGGGCCCCACACGACTCTGAAAGGCCCCACTGCAGATAAGGGCCTAATCACTGGCTCCTTCCCTAAATAGAATGACTTCTTCAGGCTAATGCTACCTCCAATCCTATTCCTAAAAGCAGGGAGGGAGAAACACCCAGGAAAGCAAGTTTGCAGAGACTAGTCCCAAAGACTGCAAGTGAAAAAGAGTAAAAACGAGCTTGCCTAGCAGACCACTCAATTTACACAAGCTCTGTGACCTGCCTCAGTGTCCTGCCAGCTTTCTTCACTCCCTACTGGGCATCCGTCCCATCTACAAACTAATATTCCTGTTACTACTTAGTAATAACAGGACTCACAGCTGACTTCATTTCTCCTTGACTTAGCTCTCTCAGTCACCCCGATAACCTGCAATACCTCTCCTCAGTTTGCTCCTTTTATCAGACTCTTCTTAGTCAGCCTTGGAAAGGAAGGGTCCTCCTAGAATTTACCTTGTCCTGAGAAGAGAAGTGCACACGAAATACGGAAGAGGGAAGAAAAAGGAATAAATATTTCCTGATTCATATTTTAGTAAATCTTTCCTTTATCTGATTTAAGTTTCTTGAGTCTTGTGTCTTCTGTCTTCATATTCTGGTCTCTAAAACATTTTAAATGCACTAATAACCTAAGCTAAAATTAACTGAGCATTTACTGTAACTCAGTTTACAAGTAATGTGCTAAGAACTTTAAATATAATTTCATCTAATCCCAACGATTCTCTAAGGTATTATCATCTCCATTTTGGAAATGAAAATACTTTAAAAAGGCTAAATAACTTGGAGGCACCTGAGTGGTGCAGTCAGTTAAGCATCTGACTGTTGGTTTTGGCTCAAGTTATGATCTCAGAGTCTGGAGAGGGAGCTCTGCCTCTGGCTCCATGCTCAGCAGGGGGCCTGCTTAAAATTGTCTCCTGGCCCCTCTGCCCCTCTCCACGCCACCACCCACCCCCCACCTGAACTAACGCATGCTTGTTATAGCTCTCTTTCTCTCTGAAATAAACAAATATTTTTTAAAGACTAAATAACTTGACCAAGATTATGTATCCATTTGTCTAGCTCCAAAACCACACCTCTTGTTACACCCTACTGTTTCTGAGAGGGACCTAATCCAAAATAACTACACTGCCATGGGGGAGCTATATATTTAAGGTGGCTGAATATTCCTGGGAAGATTAAAAAATAAAAATATTTGACTATAGCTAAATAGAGATTTAGGGCATATCCCAATGAATATGTGGGGTAACTTCTAGAAATACTAAATAACTTCATAGTCTGAAAGTCAAAATAATCATCCCTGAGTAAGGTCTGCAAAGGTAAATCAAAGGCGGCCTTCTCCTGACTCCTTTGGCATTCAAGCAGAATCTATTTCCTGTAAAAGCATTACAGACTGAGGAAGTTAGGGGAGAGATTCCTGGGGATAAGGTCAGTCTACCTGCCAGGAGACACAGGCCTTCCCTCCTAGGAGGTCCTGAGCCTCAAAAGGGAAGCTACTACTAACAGCAAGATTTTGATTAAGACAGTCAGCTCTTAATTATTCAGAGGAGACCGGCTGGAGCAGTGATTACCAGGTCATCCCCCTTCTTTTTTGACCAACTTTTAGTCATGTCATTGGTCATGGGTTTCCAGCAATGTTAGAGGCAGGAAAAAAGTGAATCTGACTGCTACCTGCAGAATTTAAAACTCGAGTGGGGGAAAAAAATAAAAATAAAAAATAAAATGTTGAAAGAAATCCAAGCCAGTATTTCCACACATGGCTAGAAGTTATCAGAGAATTTACAACTATCGGCTTTCTTACAATAGCACAGAAAATCAAAGCTATACATTTATTTCCTTAAATACCAGAATCACCCACTGTTAAGGATATTAAAGTGGACACAGAAGCCTTTCTTTCTAATGTGTAAGACAATGATTCATTATATATCACTAACTTTTTGTATATTCCCACACTGGCTTTTTCACATTTTTTCATTCCCAACTGTAAAGATAAATATTTATATTTTGTTCCTGCGGCATGTTGGAAATTACTATGTCCTCAATGATATATTTTGTGAAAAAAGTATCATGAGGATAGTAAACAATTATATTGTCCTTGGGGCGCCTGGCTGGCTTAGTCAGAAGAACATGCGACCCTTGAACTCAGTCGTGAGTTCAAGCCCCACATTGGGGGTAAAGATTACTAAAAAACAAACAAGCAAACAAACAAATCCCTCAATTATATAGTCCTTACTATGTACAGAATGTATTCTAAAAACTAACTCAAAACAACCATGCAGTATTATTAACCTCACTTTATGGATGAGGAAGCACAGACCCAGACAGACTGATGTCAATCTGCAAGCAGTGGCAGAGGTAGGATGGTAACACAGGTAGCCTGACCCAGAACCTCAACCACAATTCCATGTCACCACATCCAAGTGGAGGCCAGATGATCACACTGCCAGAAGCACAGGAAATTAGAGACCTTAGTCTTTATTCTTCTCATTCAGATGGGAAAAAGCGCAGAGGAAGTAAGTAACCCGTCTAGCATCTCGTGAAGTCAGTAGAAGAACCAGGACTGGGGCTACTGCATGGCTCAGTGGGTTAAGTGTTTGCTTTCAGCTCAGGTCATGATCTCAGAGTTCTGGGATTGAGCCCGTATTGGCCTCCGTGCTCAATGGGAGCTTCTCTCTTTCCCTCTGCTTGCTGTCTCTCACTTGCACCCTCTCTCTCAAATAAACACATAACATCTTTAAAAAAAAGAAAAGAAAGAAAGGTAGAAAGAAAAGCCAGGACTTGGAACCCAGGTCTCCTGACTCCAAGTTCAAGGGTCTTCCTACACACCGCACAGATGTAGAAAAAAAAGCTAAGGAAAGAAAAAGGCAAAGCCTCCATCTTGATTAAGACAGCTAATGGTTTAGTTATTTGAGTAAAGATATAGTAGATACATGGCCATTTATTTATTTATCAAGAGCCTATTACAACAAATTTTTAGATAAGATGAATGGAAGAGGCACAGCTAATATCATAAATGGAGGGATAAACATTCAAAACAATCTCAAAAAGTGATACAAAATCTCATAGGACAAAAGGGAACTAGGATACTTATGTCTTGTACTGAAGTTCAAGAAAACTAAAGGCACAGCAGTGTCTAGAGGGGAGATAATAGCAATTCATGTACCAGGACTGACCATTTTATAACAAATCTTAAGTATAACAAATCTTAAGTTTAATAGACTCAGCAGTGTGACGGAGCTGCTGAAGAGAAGAGGGGAGGGGAGGGGAGGGAAGGGGAGGAGAGAGGAGAGGGGAAACAGGGGAAAGAGGAGAGAGAAAAGAAAAGGTGATGCAATCTTAGGTTGTACTTCATATGGTCCAGATACAGCGATTATAGCTGGTTTTCCTAGTGGGATGTTAGAAATGGAAAGAACCTTAAGAGACTGGACTGTCCAACTCTTACTTTGCAGATAAAGAAAACAAGACCCTAGAGAGAGACACATCCATCCTTTGGCAAACACGCAAAAATTCAAAGGTTCTATGTTACCACAATGTGAGATATTAATAAACTAAAACACAGGGCAACTCTGTATCATTCAATTAATCTATACTGAGCACCTACCTTAGACCACATGTCAAGCTAAGCCAAGCCCTATAAGTACATAAATGAATAAGACAAGTTCCCTGCTACAGCTTATATCTAGTGCTATCTTAATTCTTTCATTTTATTTGTTCGAGTAACATTTACTGACAGCTATTTTGTCCCAGACACTTGGGAAACTGAAATGAGTAGGAGTCCCTGCTCTTAAAGATCTTACAGTCTAACAGACTGTAATTAGTGGAGAGCAATAGAGACAAGCAGAGCAAGCTGACAATCCAGGTTTGAGCAAGAAGCACTAGCATTGTGCCGCTGGTGCACAGAGGAAGAACTCTCACCTCAGTGGGGAAGGCTTTCCAGAGGCACTAACTTCTTACCTTGAAGGGCAAGTATCAAGTAGTCCAGTTGAAAAGAGGGTACGGGCATTTGGGGTAGAGATCTACAAGTTTTTAAACGAGGCTGGTGTACTAGGTGCTTGTAAGGCCAGGAGAGGAAATGGAACTAGTGAAATAGGCAGGGGGCAGATCATAAAAACACTTTTTTTTTTTTTTTTTTAAAGTAATCTCTATACCCAACATGGGGCTCAAACTCATAACCCTGAGATCAAGAGTTACATGCTCTACCCACAGAGTTAGCCAGGGCGCTCCATAAAAACACTTTCCTGTCATGCTGAAAAGTTTGAATTTTCTTCTAAAAGCAGAGAGGAAGCATGGATGGATTTTATGCAGGAGAGTGATACAGACAGCTATTTTAGAAAGGTAACTCTGGCAACAGTTAGGCCACAGGTGGGGGCGGGGAAGAGTATGGGGGAAATTGATTATTTCAACAGCCTAGAGAAAAATAATGAGGATACAAACTAAAACAGTGGGAAGTTTTGGGAATAATGAGATAATATATGTAAATATGAGTGGACAGGGTATATTGAAAGCTATTTAAAAATATAAATACTGGGGCACCTGAGTGGCTCAGTGGGTTAAGTCCCTGCCTTCAGCTCAGGTTATGATCTCAGGGTCCTGGGATCGAGCCCCACATCAGGCTCTCTGCTCAGCAGGGAGCCTGCTTCCACCTGTCTCTCTGCTACTAGTGATCTCTCTCTCTGTCAAATAAATAAATAAAATCTTAAAAAATATATCTAAATACTAACTGAACGCAAAGTTGTCTTACAGGTATTATATGATTTCAATACAAACGGTCTGTGTCTGTCTGTATCTTGTTTACATCCACTGAAGATAAGGTGACTTGGGAATGTGGTTGTAAAAGCCACGTACTTATGTAACCAGAGCTCATCAGTGAACCCATAACACCCAGAAAAAAAAACAAAAAAACAAACAACAACAAAAAACAAATAAGGAAAATGAAGTAATATGATCAGTGATTCCTTCCTATGTTTCTGCTGTACTCCCTTCACCACTCCACATGTACACCTAGCCTCCAAATTTTCCAAGCAAAAACAATCCATTTAACTATTCAAAGGAATACTAGAATAATAAGGAGTTAGCAAATCGTATACAGTCAATGGAAAGGGAAGTGTCCATTGGCAAAGACAGCCTTCAAACCTAAGCAAGCCTGACACCTAGAAGAGAAAGTAGACTTGATCTTTCCCAGGCAGAATTTGGACTAATGTGCCTAAGTTACAAAGAGGCAACTTCCAACTTAAAAAAGAATTTCCCAGTCACCAACAGAATAAATAGTCCAACGATTCTATGTTCTATAATCACTTTTTCAAACAAATCTTATATGCAACTCAACTTATAGAACATATAAACACATTGTTCAAAAAAACAAATAAAGGGGTGCCTGGGTGCTCAATGGGTTAAGCCTCTGCCTTCAGCTCAGGTCATGATCTCAGGGTTCTGGAATCAAGCCCCGTGAGCCCCGTGAGCCCCGTGTCGGGCTCTCTACTCATCGGGGAGCCTGCTTGCCCCTCTCTCTCTGCCTCCCTCTCTTGTCTTCTTATGATCTGTCAAATAAATAAATAAAATCTTTAAAAAAAAACAACAAATAAAAGCAGTGTTTAATAGTATAAATCAATTTTATGGGTTCAAGTTTATGTTACTTATTTTAAAGCTAAATGATATAACCAGTCAAGTAATTTTTACTAAAATTAGAGATTAATTAATTACAGTTATATCAGCCTCAGCATCCAGTCTATTTCTATGTTGCACGTTATCACAGTGAACCCTTTTTTATAAACTGGTTCATATGAATAGCAACAAACAGTAATAGTTTCACAGTGTGCCCAGTAATCTCAGGGTATTATTCAAAAAAATGGATACAAGAGCCTGAAAGAATAGCAGAAATAGTTTCAAAGTCAAATACCTTGGATATCTAAAAATTGTGTACACTCTTTATAGTATGTAAATATGACTAAAAATGTGCTACGAGAAGTACAAGATCTTTTAGTACATACTCAGCCAATATTACAGTGTCATCACCTGGCAATGTACTACCCACTCAGGACTAAGTACCTGAGCCCATACAACTGAGCCTTGCCTAGAGTTTATCAGGCACAGAACCTATGTTCGGCAGTTTCCCTGCAACAGGGAAACACTCCCAATTAAAAAAAATTAAAAAATAACAGATGAAAAGATACAAACTTCATTTTTTTAGTAAAATGTACATTTATAAGCAGTTTAAATATATACTTAGAGATGGTGGAGAAACTTTATTCTGATTATGTCCAACTAGCATGTAGTACGTGAGAGCATAGGTGTTCCTTTTAAATACACTTATAGATAAAATACATCTCAAAATTGAAATTAAAATAAATGGGTACAAGAATCTCTTAACCACTTCTACAGAAGTTTTGGTATCCATAATCTCCAGTTACAAAACCCCTAATCTAATTTGACAGATAAAGTGAATATGGTACCTTCCCAATTAATTATTAGATACTAGAACCAAAGTTATTTCACAGAAATAAAAAGCTTTTCCAATTTATTTTTCTTTTTATTTCAATGCATTTTATGGCTATTGAAATTGGAGATGGCTCCGATTTCTAAGTATCATAGACAATCCTATACTGAAGATAAACTTTTAAAATATTAATCAATTAGCGGTTTAGAAATGTCATTACCACAGTGCACAAGGAAACTAGCAGCCTCCTCCTGGATGGTAATTACTTTTTCATTGCATATGAAATAGTATATAGGCCGAATAATTCATGCCTGCCTATTTCTTTCTAAGTTCCAATCCAGGCTTTACATTTCAAAAAGGAAAGTCACTTTGGGCTACCTCTTTACACACACCACCACACAAGCAAATATATTTCTAAATGTCTGTTTTTGCTGATATAGACACATGCTGGGATCTGAATATTTAGTCAAAAGCTTTTCTGGGACTTACTGGAAAGGACACTGGGGAACGACTGATTCTGATTCTAATTCTAATTCTGTCAAGCATTCATGAACCTTTAATAGAAAGTAAAGTGATAAGTCATCGAGTCTGCATCATAACTTTTAAGATACAAAGGAACAAGTGTCTTAATACGTTGGCTTACAGGTAGCAGGGAGATCACAAGGACAGTACTGAAGGCACAGAGATCCAAGCAAGGGTGGACTCCAGGAAAAGTTAGACTTTATTAATCCTCAACCATGGAGATTTAGAATCAGCTAAATTTGAGGCTTTTAGAACTCAAAGGAATATAATGTAACTAATAGCAAACAGGAGAAGAAAGAGGGGTCTGCTAGCATCTTTTTTTTTTTTTTTAAAGTATCGGGGGCTGACTCCCTGGAGACAGGAGCAGTTAACTTCCTCAAATTGAACAGGATGACTTATATAAACAAGTAAACTATATGGCTGCCTGAGGGGAAAGGAACCATTTTAATTCTATCAAAGAGAACAGAGGCACCTCAGCAAGGATACCACTTACCCCTTCCTCTCACTAGCTTTTCTTCCTCTGCCTCTTCTCACCCAAAAATAAACCAAATCCAGAAACTTCTCCAATCCCACATGTTTTCTCATATCTCTACCTAGAGGAGGGTGTTAGAATTACTAGATGCTTTTGGTTAAAAACAAAGTCCAGAAGCCACTTTGAGATTGTGAGAAAGTAGGAAAAGGAAGAGCTTGATTCTCGGAGCAAGGACCCAAGTCAGCACAGTCGCCACTTCCCTCAGCTTGGAGCCTCATCAAACCAGCACCCTCTACCAGAGAGCCACAGACAGTGGGGAAGAGTTCGGGTCTCACACTGGTCCGAGGACAGCCCAGTTTCCTCAGCAGATCCACACACACATGAAGATCTGACAGCACCCCAGTTGAAAAAAGGTACTGGCCCTTTAAGGACAGCCACTAGGAAGCCCTCCGTCATTTACCCCACCCTCAAAAAGCCCCACAGCTGATTTAAAGAATAACTCCCCATCACAAGTTACCTGCTCTGCCTCTGGCACATCTCTTCCAGTAGAGAACGCCCGCAATTCCAAGAACGTGGGTCAAAATAAAGATGGTTGATGGTAAGTAAGAAGAATCTAAGAGAGGCATTTCCAGGCCCGTCCTTCCTCCTTCCCTGAGTTTAGCCACAAGCCCACAGCTCAGCAGGCCTCTGAATGCCTTTCTCCTGAGGTTACTGCTGTCCCAAACTATCAGCACAGAGGCAGCGGCCCACAGCACATAGTTGTCAGTAACTTCCTGGCGGCTTCTCCTCCATCTCGTCGCTGTCTTTCAGCAGGCAGTACTAGATGGGGCTAAAACTGTACAGTGTATCTCAGACAAAGCCCAGGAAACAACTGGCCAGAGGGGGAGGGGAAAGGGAAGGAGGAACCAGGAGAGTGAAAAGGAGCGCCTAAGCTAGTGCTGAGCTGACTCAAATTCTATCTTTGGCATCCTCTGTTCAGCTTAAACAAACAAACCTCAGACCCCTGTACAAGAAGGGAGGGTGTCAGAGGACGTCATGCTCTTAACTTTCCATTTCCAGCCTGGCTGGAATACCAGACTTCAGGATGGAGCCAAAAGAAAAAAGTCCCAGAATTACTAGGGAATCACTTGTGGGGAGGAGGCAAAGTACACAAGGTTGTATTTTAAGTATCCATGAGTCCCTGGCCAGTCGGAGGGCAACCCTTCCACACCCATGGCCTAGGAAGAGGAAGCAAGGGACCCGAAGATCATTATGGAGAGTATCACATACACAACAAGCTCCATGAGATAGATCTGACACACAGCATGATGAAGATGAGCAAGGAGGACAAAAAACCAGTGTGTTTTCAGAGCTGGAAAATCCACCTAATCCAGCTAATGCTGCCCAAGGGAATATGGGGATGCTCAATGACAGCAGAAAACAATGCCTTCCAACGAAACAAAGGCTTGCTTACAAATGAAAACTTAAAATGGAGACTGTAGCAGCAACTGAAAACACTTTACCACTATGTACCTAACTAGAATGACTAAAATTACAAAGATCAACAATATCAAGTCCTGGCAAGGATGTGAAGCAACTAGAACTCTCATACACGGCTGGTGGGAGTATAAATTAGCACAACCCCTCTAGTTTGGCAATTACTTAAAAAGAGTTAAGCATACACATATCAAACAACCAAGCAGTAGCACTGCTAAGATTTACCCAAGAAAAGTGAAAACATGTGTCCACACAAAGATCTGGATGTGAAAGATATTAGTAGCTGTATTCAAAATAATGAAAATCTGGAAATAGCCAAAAGGCCATTGACTGGTGGACTAATAAACAAATCCTAGTGTGTCCATATGGTGGACTATAACACAGCAATAAAAAAGGAACAGACTACTGATAAAACAGCATGGATGGATCTCAAAAGCATTATACTACATGAAAGAAGCCAGACACAAAAGGCTACATACTGTATGGTTCCATCCATATGACATTATGGAAAAGCAGAACTATAGGGACGGAAATCAGGTTCAAGGCCTGGGGGTGAGGAATGGAAGTGACTACAAAAAAACACAAGGGAACTTTTGCGGCGATGGTTCCAGGACTGTATACATTTGTCAAAACTTACTGGATTGTATGCCCAGAAGGGTGAGTTTTGTTGTACACAATTTATATATAATTTAGCAAACGTAACGCACGGAAAGACTAGAAAGTTCACACAACCTAAGTTGAATATGCAAAGGCCTCACAGTACCACCGCTCCTCTTTCCATTTACTTTTCTCTGAAGAGATATTTTATAAAATAAAGTGTGGACAAACAACATAACCCAACAGCCTGGAGCACATCTAATACCCTCTGTAACAATTTCCACTCAGGGAAGAGTTATAGCTTCGCTTGTTAACAATCTAGCTCCTATTCATTCCTAAGGTGCCTTTTACACTATGGTATGTAAATATGCTATATTCTCTCACAAATAAGCTTTAAAAAATGCAAATTGCCTTAATACCTGTTATTTTATAATAAATAAAGTTACCTTTATTTATTTTATTAAATTTTTTAGAAGGGGAGGGGCAGAGAGAGAGCAAGAGTCTTTTTTCTTTTTTTTTTTTTTTTTAATTTGACAGACAGAGATCACAAGTAGGCAGAGAGGCAGGCAGAGAGAGAGGAGGAAGCTGTCACCCTGCTGAGCAGAGGTCCTGATGTGGGGCTCCATCTCAGGACTCTGAGATCATGACCGGAGCAGAAGGCAGAGGCTTTAACCCATTGAGCCACCCAGGCACCCCGAGAGAAAGAGTCTTAAGCAGGGGCTCAAAGCCAAGCATAGAGCACAATGCAGGGCTTGATTTCACAACCCTGAGATCATGACCTGAACTGAAAACAAGAGTCAGACCCTTAACCAACTGAACCACCCAGGCAGCCCAACCTTTATTTTCCCCAAAGTTGCATCTTTAAAAATAAATAAATAAAAGGGAAGTGTTTTAGATCCGAATTATCTACTAACCAAAAAGATGATAAAGGGCCCTTGAGGGGAACAAATACAATATGAATATTTTAATATGGCATCCAGATCATCTATAATTTTGTGCTTACCTATACCTCGTTCATCAAATATTTACTGTTTACTATATTCCAGGCACTGTTCTAGACATTGGGAACACAGTAGTGAACAAAACAAAGACCTTGCTCTCACACTTATATACCAGTAGGAGAAGATGGAAAATAAATACAAACAAGCAAGCAAATACATAGTTTGTCACAAAAATACAATGGAGAATACTAAAAGAGATGCAGAAGAGAAGGGAGTGCCAGTGGGATCAAGTTTCCAGTTTCTTGTATAAGATGTTCAGGCAAGGTGTCTCTAATAAGATGGTATTTAAGCAGAGATCTAAAGAATATGAGCTAACAAACCATATGGCTATCTAGAGAAAAAATGAGCCAAACTTTTTAAGAAGCAAGTGCAAAAATCCCGAGGCAGAAGTAGGTATGTTGTGCTCAGGGAACATGGAGAAAACTCTATTGGTTGGAGCTCACAGAGAGATGAAGCAAGAGATGAAGCAAGAGAGATTATCAGACTACCTATAGCTGTATAAACCACTTACTTATAAATTATAAAGACTTTGGCTTTTATTCTAAGGGAAGTAGGAATGTTTTGTGTGAGAGAATGACATGATTTAACTTAGGTTCTTAAAAGAATCACCCTTGCTGCTATACTGAGAACAGACTTGGCAAGGATGGGAGCTGGGCCACTAGTTAAAATGCTGTTCCAATAAGCCAAGTGAAAATTGGTGGCTGAAAAACAATAGCTGGGACCAGAGTGTGGTGATAGAGCTGGTGAGATGTGGCCATATTCTGGGTAAATTATAAAGAAAGAGTCATCATGATTTGCTCATAGACTGGACGTGAGGTGAGCACAGAAAGGATAGAGTCATGGCTCCAAGAGTTTTGGCCTGAGAAACTGAATGAACAGAACTGCTACTTCCTGAGATGGAAAAGACTGCCAGAGATGCAGAGGGTTTGGGACTCACTGGTGGTTGTAGTTGTTCTTTCTTTGGGGCAGGGGGGTGGGTTACAGGCAGGAATTCTCTTTTGGATGCAGTGAGTTTGAAGCACCTAGTTGATATACCAGTAGAACTCTGAAAATGCAACTGAATATATGAATCTAGAGTTCTGGGAGAGATCCAGGATGAGTTTCAAAGCCAGGAAACTAGATGAGATCACCTGGGGAGTGAACAGAGAGAAAAGATCAAGCGCATGGATTCAGTGCTGGAAACCCTGCAACATTATATGGGGAAGAGGAAGAACCACCAAAAGAGAAGCCAATGGATTAGGAAAACCATGATGATGCATGCATGATGCCCCAGAAGACAGGGGAAGGAAGTGTTTTAAGAAGTGATAATTAGGGGTGCCTGGCTGGTTCAGTTGGTGAAGCATGTGAATCTTGGGCTCAGGGTTATAGGTTTGAGCCCCATGTAAGATATAGAGATTACATAAAAATAAAATCTTAAAAAAAAAAAAAAAAGTAGTAATTAACCATGCCAAAGCTCTTCAGATGTCATGATGAGAATTGAGAATGGACCACTGGATTTAGCAATGTGGAGGTTGCTGGTGACTTTAATAAGGGCAGTTTTGATGCCAGAAAATGCTGGCTGGTTGTGATTCAAGAGGAATGGGATTTATAGGGATATGATGAATAGCATGGTGACTACATGTTAAAAATGACTACAGTTAAAAATTTAAAATGGATAAGTGAAAGTTGTTAAGAGAGTATATCTTAAATGTGCTCATCACAAGAAAGAAAGAAAAAAAAATCTTTTGGTAACTATATAAGGTGACAAATGTTAACCAGACTTCACTGTAGTAATCATTTCACAATACATGCAAATATCAAATTATTATGTTCTCCACCTGAAACTAATATAATGTGTCAACTATATTTTAATTTTTGTAATTTTTAAAAGTTAAATGTAAAAAAGAGAGACTGGGAGTAGAGAATTAATGACAACAAAGTAAAAACTACTCAAGGAATTTTGCTATAAAACAAAAGCAGAGAGAGAGAGATGTAGGGTCAAGAGAACTTTTTCTTGACATGTGAAATGTATCAGCATTTGCTGAAAGGAGTAAGTGCAACAGAAGGAAAACGGATAGTACTCTCCAGGGGAGACTAAGCCAGAGCTCCCTCTGGAGCAGGGCTCTCTTCTGAAATAGACATTTCATTCATTCAATTTAAAAACACAGAGCATCATGCTAAACACAGGAGACACAAAGATGATGATGACACACCCCTTACTGTGGAGAAGCCTTGAGCTGTGACAGCCAAAGACTTGCTTGGAAGGGCATTTATTATAATATACTATACCAATACTACAATACATATTTATTGAGTGGCTACTAGAAAGCACCTTCACATCTGTTACTTCATTTAATCCTGATAATATTATTAGGATTAGTTAACATATTATATATTATTAATTAATATTATAAATGGGGATATTTTATAAAGCAAGAACATGGGGCTCATAACATTGTGTCACCTGTACTCAAATTTTTTAGATTATAAATAAAAAATAACTTTTTAAAAAGAACTTGAGGCTCAGAAAATTCAAGTTATTTTGTCCAAAGTCACCAAGTAAGAGGATGAACTGACATCTGAACTTTTGTTTGTCTGATTTTAAATCAATATATTTTATCACACTGTCTCCCTTTGCTAAAATGTTCTGGCAAACTAAGTACAATAACTTACAGTTAAACAATTTAAATATTTATATGTTTGGAATACTTCCTCTTTACAAGACAGTCTGTACACAGCCCCACCTGGCTCCAAGGAAAGAATCTCAACTTCGACTCAAACGTCACAGTGCTGGTGCTGTCTATATCACCCATTGTACAATTTTCTTTTTGCAATCTTATAAGTATCTTCACCATATTTTCATTTCCCAAAGTGAAAGCCATGTCTCTGCCTTATTCTACTACCAGAAGCCACTGCAAAACTGTCTTAATTAGAAAATCATGTATCATGCTTGTGCCATTCAAAAATACCTAGGAAATCTGAAGAAAAAAATCCAAAGCACTCAAATGTCAAGACACATTCTGAACCTAGTGTTATTATTAGAGAAGACAATGAAAGGTATCCAAAGTCATTTGCTCCTCATAAGATGGCATGCTATACCTTGGACACACTATTTTTTTACATATGACAGGTAAAGAATTTGTTTCCAGCCTTTGTATATATGTTATGTTTGTCTGAAGGAAGAAGAGGAGGATTGCCTTTGTGAAAATAAAATAAATTTTTGACTTAGCAAAACTAAGACGGATCTGTGTGCTGTCATTAATAGGAAGTGGTTAGAGGCTGACAGGAGGGAGTGACTGGGGTTTTTTTTAGAGGTCATTTATTATACAAAGAATGCGCCATTTAAAGTCATATTTAGCACCCCCCAGGATATCCCTTCCATATAGTCAGTGGGCAGGGCCTCAAACCACCAAAGAAGCCCTGTAACAGCAAGACTGTAAACTTCATGAAAGATTTTAGACCTGCTTCTCTCTAGGATTACTTCACTCACAAGAATTTAGGATGATCACCCACAACCGTTACCCACAAGAAGTCTCAAAACAAGGCAACACCCCAGAATCAGTTTCGTGTCTGTGACTGAGATGAAAGCAAGCCCGTGAGAAGGGCTGCTGCAACTGTCACTCACGGTGCCACAGAGTTAGACCTGGTCTCAAAACAACTGACATCCACAAGCTTCTTAACTTGAGCAGATGGAGACTAAAAATTTAGGACCCATCTAAAAGACTGACATCTGGAAAAATCATGCTTTCAAAGACGAGACTTTTTTTCAAACAACAAATATATCTGATATTAAAAATTTGGTAGAGACTAGGGGTGCCTGAGTGGCTCAGTCTGTTAGGCATCTGACCCTTGGTTTCAGCTCAGGTCATGATCTCAGGGTCCTGGAGCCTGCTTAAGATTCTCTCTCTCTGTCCGGACACCTGGTTAAGTGTCTGCCTTCGGCTCAGGTCATGGAGTCACAGGATCAAGCCCAGTTCCTCAGGCTCCCTCCTCAGCGGGGAGTCTCCTTCTCCCTCTCCCTCTGTACTTGCCCCCCAACTTGTGTTCTTTCTCTCTCGCTCTCTCAAATGAATAAATAAATAAATGAAATCTTAGAGGAAAAAAAAAAGATTCTCTCTCCCTCTGCCCCGCCTCCCCACTCACAGGCACATGTGCTCAAGCGCTCTCTTTCTTTCAAAAAATTTTCTTTCAAAAAAAAATTTTTTGGCTGATAGCATTGGAAACCCAGGGCTTCTGGGAATCAAAACCTGGCCCTGAACTCTGGTCATCAGTCTCTTCCCATAAGTCCAGGAGGCATCTACCTACAGATAGGCAAAGGATCTGTGCTTCACAGGAGCTAATCAGGAGACACTGTGGCTCCTGACTTTAACGCAGAGCAATGCAGCATTGTGACAACAATCAACATGCAAAGGCCCAGAGTATCTACATAATATTCTACATATCCAAGTGTCACTAAAAAAAAATACTATTAGAAAACTCTTTCTCCCAAATTTCTTGCTCAGTAACCTAGATGACATGAGCATTACAGTAGCATGGTAACTAAAGGCTCAGTCTGAAGCCACACTGCCTAAGCTCAAATCCAGGCTCTACTATATATGTCACATCAGCATCCCTGGGTAAATTATTTAATTAATCTCATAGAGTCTCAATTTCCTCCTCTGTAAAATGATGATACTTACAGTATGGGTCTCAAAGAGCTGTAGCGAGGATTAACTAAATGTATTTAAGGTGCTTAGATAGTGCCTGGGATACAGTATGTACTCAATAATTACTGGCTACTATTATTATTTGGAGAAGCAGCATACAAACCACATCTGACCACAAAGACCTCTGAATATTGCTCAGACTGTACAAAATTTTAATAAATTAATAATTCATCCAATTTTCCTAATCTCAGTCTCCAATTTGCCAATTCTGTCTGCATTCCCTGACACATGCATAATGACCAGTACATCTTAATGCTCAATGAATATTCATTTGTAATTTCATTCTAAAATTTCGAATTCCCCACTGTCAGCAAATTAAATCCAAAACTCTCTGGCTTCACAACATTTTCCTCATTTACTCTGGAATGCAATTCCTTCCCATTTCCACAACTCAAAATCCCATTTGTATGGACCAGCTTGTAAGACAGTACTTCCGCAGAATTTTCGTTGGTGACTCCCTCCATCCCAGTCAGAAGTAAACTTCTCCCTCTCTTGAGATTATATTATATTTTATATGTGTGTTTAATTTTTACTCTATCACTAAAGTTCTTGAAGCTAGATGAATTCTCTCATAAGAAATCTCATCACTAAACAACTGAGCCACCTGGGCTCCCCTAGAAAACTCATTTTTTTTTTAAGATTTTCTAAAATTTATTCATTTGACAGAGAGATAGCACAAGTAGGCAGAGTGCAGGCAGAGGGAGAGGGAGAAGCAGGCTCCCTGCTGAGGAGAAAACCTGATGCAAGGCTCAATCACAGGTGGCTGGGATCCGGACCTGAGCCAAAAGCAGATGCTTAATCAACTGAGCCACTTAGGCACCCCTAGAAAACTATCTTTTTATTTTATTTTATTTTTCAAAGAATTTATTTGACGGGCACCTGGGTGGCTCAGTTGGTTAAATGACTGCCTGTGGCTCAGGTCATGATCCTGGGAGTCCCAGGATGGAGTCCCGCATTGGGCTCCCTGCTCCACAGGGAGTCTGCTTCTCCCTCTGACCTTCTCCTCTCTCACGCTCTCTCACTCTCTTTCTTAAATAAATAAATAAAATCTTTTAAAACGGGGAGGGGGGGGGCCTGGGTGGCTCAGTCGTTAAGCATCTGCCTTCAGCTCTGGTCATGAACCCAGGATCCTGGGATCAAGCCCTGCATCCGGCTCCCTGCTCACTGGGAAGCCTGTTTCTCTCTCCCCCACTTCCCCTGCCTGTGTTCCCTCTCTCTGTCTCTCTCTGTCAAATAAATAAATAAAATCTTAAAAAAAAAAAAAAAAGAATTTGAGAGCGAGCACAAGGGGCAGGGGAGTGGGAGAAGCAGAGAGAGAAGTAGATTTCCCGCTGAGCAGGAAGCCGGATTGGGGGCTCAATCCCAGCACCCTGGGATCATGACACAAGCTGAAGGCAGATGCTCAACTGACTGAGCCACCCAGGTGCCTCAGGAAACTCATTTTTTTTTTTTAAGATTTTAAGTTATTCATTTGACAGACAGAGATCACAAGTAGGCAGAGAAGCAGGCAGAGGGAGAGAGAGAGAGAGAGAGAGAGGAGGAAGCAGGCTCCCTGCTGAGCAGAGAGCCCAATGCGGGGCTTGATCCCAGGACCCTGGGATCATGACCCAAGCCGAAGGCAGAGGCTTTAACCCACTGAGCCACCCAGGTGCCCCTTGAGGAAACTCATTCTTAAACCCAAGTGCCTCTCTCTGCCCAGGGCTCTAAACTTAACACAATCTGCTAGTCAAACCTAGATTCAAATTCTGACTTCACAGTTTCTAGCTGTGTATCTTTGAAGGAATTACTTAATCTCTTTAATCCTCAGTTTCTTCATCTGTAAAATGGGGATAATAAAATCACCTCTTCGGGTGCTGCAGTGGGGATTAAGTGAGAAAAGACATGGACTATTTAAAAAAAAATTAAACATTAACTCATTAATGTTAGCTTTTGTTATTAGTGTAACTCTATTAGAGACTTTATGCCTCAGCAGGCTATTGACCCATCTCTAGTGGTCAGTGCAAAGAGGTTAGTCAAGGTAAAACATGGTATTTAACAGCTCTAAGTCACTGAATAAATCAAATTAGGCTTCAATGGCATTGCTTCAAAAAGGGAAAGGACAAGAATATTTAGTCCATATTAATATTCTATTAATATCATAAGTAATCTCTCTCTTTGGGATTCTGCTCATTTCCTCCCACAAAGCAATAATGAGACCCTGCTATGAAGTTTTTTCCAGGAAACTCTGGTAGCCAGTATCTTAAATAAATGGAGACAATTCAAGGAAAAGAAGTCCTGTCCATGGAGATTGCTCTTGAATTTTGCTAACGATTATTATCCCTCATTCCAAGTAAATTCATGATGGAGAGTTAGCATCTGACTCCTATTCAGCTTAAGCACAATTTTTAAATGCTTTTCCAAATAAAAATGATTTCTTCCCTTTCCTTTCCTTTTCTTTTTCTTTCTTTCTTCTTCTTCTTTTTTTTTTTTTAAATAAAAATGCTTTCAATGGAAAACATCTTTCAGTGTGGTCTGGCTAAGAAACATATGATCCACTTTAATTTCTCTGAGATACCTTGGAACACAAGAGGGCAAAATGAGCATGCATTTGACAAGGGGTCAAGCCCTCAAAAGTAAGAATAAGGTAACCAGCCAGGCCTGAGAATGCAATAGGTAGTTATATTCAAGACTCAGAAAAAGAATCCAGGCCAAGATAAGAGGTAGGTAAGAGAGACCAACTTAAACCATTTATCCATGGATACCACGCTTTACACACAGCCAATTTAAGATCTCTGTGAGACTGTTTTCTAGATTCTGGCAGTAGCCCTCAACAGTAAAGAAGAAAAACTTGCCACCTAAAGACAAAGACAGACTTGTCAGTTTCTTTAGCCCTGTGGACCCCCTGAGCCTGCTCTGAACCCTAATCCACACACAAGAATCATTTTGGTCTTTTATAAGAGAATCTATCACCAGGCCCTGCTTGTCTTCTAGTTAAAACCTGCTCTCACAAACCCTCACCAGGGCCAAGGACCAAAGACAAATGAACGTGCCTGATAGGATCTCCCCTCCTACCATCACTATGGTACTAATTATGTGACCCTAGGAACACCACTTAATATTTCCGACCTTCAGTTTCCTAAAATGTACAATGTGTATAAATATACCTATTTCTCAGGGCTGTTGTCAGTAGGTAAGTACACACCAGATGCTTAATAAACAGTTTACTTCCCCAGTCCCTTTTCATTTTTTAAAAAAAGTCTCTTTCAGTCTCATTTATAAAACCAATTCCATCTCAGACTTGGTTTCTTGCTTCACCTAGCATCTGGAATAATTTGTTCTTCGGATACTCGACAGATCCACAAAATTATTTTTCTTTTCTTTTTGTATTTTTTATTTTTCTAATTTTGAAAATTTGTTTTTCATGTTCAAAATTAGACATTTTAAAATGATTGATGTACTCCTGAAACTGATAGGACAGTGTATATTATTTGTACAGGAATTAAAATTAAAAACTTGATTAACAATGGGGCGCCTAGGTGGCTCAGTGGGTTAAGCCTCTGCCTTTGGCTCAGGTCATGATCTCAGGGTCCTGGGATGGAGCCCCATATCAGGCTTTCTGCTCAGCAGGGAGCCTGCTTCCCCCCTCACTCTCTGCCTGCCTCTCTGCCTACTTGTGATTTTTCTCTCTCTCTGTCAAATAAATAAAATCTTTAAAAAATAAATAAAAATAAAAATTATTGAGTTATCTTAATAAAATTAAAAGAACATTTTATAACCTTTTCAGTTTCTTTCCATGATGGAATCTTCAAGTAGCTATGGCTTTATAAAAATAATTACTTCACCCTACACTCTTTGACTACAAATATTACCAGAGACTGCTCCTAATAGGTGGCCCTGTAGGCATCCATTTCTTTATAGCTTAGAATTACTCCTCGAAATCTCCTAGATCCAATAGTCACTGGATCCACAAAATTCTTAATACAAGTTCATATTTCTTATTTCTACTCTAATATTAAAAGGGGGGGCACAATGTACAAAGACGCCACAATAAAGATAAGGAATCTGATTGGCCCACACTAAGATTAGTGACAGGTTCTCTAATTTGGAGTTTAAACCCCCAGTGACCCCTACTGGACAAAGATAGATCCAGAAGAGTGAGTTTTATAGCTAAGACAAAGAGATTCTGTGACTACTTTTATTCTAGTGAAATCTGTACACATAGAACTCCCCTTACACAAGCTCAAGCTTGCCTCCAAACCCACACACACGACATAAAAGGCAGTGATGCCAGGTCCAGTTGGCTCACTCCTTCCCCGAAAACATGATCACCTCAAAATTGGTTGGCTTACTGGCTGCCCCAACTGGATCCCCAGTATTCACAGCTTTGTGATGAGTTCTTACAGAAGAAAAAACAGGCAGTGAAGAAGCAGTCACTGGTACATAATCCCCGCCCCCCCCCCCACTACCCTACATTTTTCCATTTCCAGAGCTGACTCACTCTCAACTCAGCACAGACTCCCCACCAGCAGTCAGGGCCACTATGTGTGCCCAGTGAGTAATGCTTCCCCAATGCCTCCTCCCAGCTGCCTCTGACTTAACAAGTCATAAAAGGAAATATGGGTAAGAGTTTTAAGGGAAGAGAACACAGGCTCCATCCTGGAGGCAGGGATAGATCCTTTCATCACTCTGCAGGGATTCAGAGCTATAGTGAATTCCCTCTAACAGCAGCCAGGTGGCAATGTGGAAACGGCCGAAGGCTGAAACACCAATGAGGACAATAAATCCTTACTCTCTCAAATCTGAGGACAACAGATTCTATTTTGTATAAAACCAAAAGTCATGGGCATTAGGCAGAGCCCAAACCAGCCTGCCGGTTGGTTATGGTTTATCTACCATAGACTGCTTGTCTAGCAACAGCTTGCTGTGGAGATTGCAAGCCAGACTCGGCATCAAACTATCTATAATCATCAGCCTTATTTGTAAGGCAAAAACCTAATGAAAACCAAATCTCAGAAAAAGGGAGCAGCCTCTTAAATACCTGCCCATGTACCCTGAAGTTCCCAAAGGAGGGCAATGAGGAAAAGGATGCACTGGGGTTTTGATTAGTGACTGGCACATCCAATATTCAACAAACACTAAATAGACAACAATTGTAGTTTAACTTTCCCCAATAAATATTCCTGAGTATCCAAATCTCTTAACCTTATCTCAAACATTTTGGAAATGACTGTCAAGAGCTAGATAATTTTTTATACAACTTACTTTAAAGATACTTTGTTTTGATTTTTCCTAAAGATTTTATTTATTTATTTCACAGAGATCACAAGTAGGCAAAGTAGCAGGCAGAGAGAAGGGGGGAAGCAGACTCCCTCAAGATACTTTGAAGCAGGGGCTCCTGGGTGGCTCAGTTTGTTAAGCATCTGCCTTCGATCAGGTCATGATCCCAGGGTCCTGGGATAAAGCCCCACACCACCAGACTTCCTATTCAGTGAGAGTCTGCATCTATCTCTGTCTCTTTCTCTCTCAAATAAATAAATCTTTTTTTCTTTGAATATACTTTTTCTTTTGTCTTTTTTGGGGGGGCATTGCTTTAAAGATTTTATTTATTTGACAGAGAGAGGCACAAGTAGGCAAAGTGGCAGACAGAGGCAAAAGGAGAAGCAGGCTCTATGCTGAGCAGGGAGCCTGATGGACCCTGGGATCATGATCCAAGCCAAAGGCAGATGCTTAACTGACTGAGCCACCCAGGCGCCCCCCGCAAAGGTTACTTTGAAGCAATAATCCTCGATGAATTATCAAACAGCAAAACTTCAATTAACTAGGACTCATCTAAATTGGGCTTGCAATCTACTGTTAAGTGAAAAAGAATCACCTCAAATACATAATATCACTGATTTTTTTTTTTTAATATTTTATTTATTGACAGAGAGAAAGAGAGATCACAAGTAGGCAGAGAGGCAAGCAGAGAGAGAGGAGAAAGCAGGAGGAGAGAGGAGGAAGCAGGCTCTCTGCTGAGCAGAGAGCCTGATGCGGGGCTTGATCCCAGGATCACTGAGATCATGACCTGAGCCGAAGGCAGAGGCTTAACCCACTGAGCCACCCAGGCGCCCCGATCACTGATTTTTTAAAGATGTCCTTGAAATCTGGGCACTTTCAGTACAGTTGCTTGCATTTTTCTCTTACCTATAATCCATGGGTCCCTGATGCCTTGGAATAAAACTGTTACCCAGCTCAGTGTTTTATTAAACCTACACTACTGAAGATCCTAATTTATCAGAAGAAGAAGAAAGAAAAGAATAAATGAACCTACCTATGACATTACCTATGACAAAATATCCTATTTACTAAGACCAAAAAGATATATATATAACAATGTTCAAGATGAGTGAAACAGAAAGTACCCTTTGGTTGACCCTGGATTAACAAGAATATTTTATTAACAAGATTAAGCACATATCAGATTTTACCACTATGTTTAGCAGTTCAAGAAATAGAGAAGGAGGTGACAGCTCCAGTTCTGTTCCTAATTTATCATATGACTGTAGGATCATTTAATCACACTGGATCTGTTTATTCATTCATAAAATGAGTTGACATTCTAGAGCTCTACATTCTTTTCTAGCACTAAACTTCTGCGGGTCTGTGAAATATTTAGTTGCCTAGGTTCTGTGTTACCCATAACAACAACAACAACAAATTACAAAGCACTGTTGCAATACCCTTTAAGACCTTACAATCTGGGTGCCTGGGTGGCTCAGTGGGTTAAAGCCTCTGCCTTCAACTCAGGTCATGATCTCAGGGTCCTGAGATCGAGCCCCGCATCGGGCTCTCTGCTGGGCAGGGAGCCTGCTTCCCTTCCTCTCTCTCTGCTTGCCTCTCTGCCTACTTGTAATCTCTTTCTGTCACATAAATAAATAAAATCTTTAAAAAAAAAAATAAAGACCTTACAATCTAACTTGGGAAGCGTTATGTGTACAAATAATTACAGCATAAGGCAATAGACTGTGTCACATGGGTGGCAAGAACACAAGAATTTGGTGAACAAGAAATTTAGAAGTTCAGTCAATGGAATGGTAGTTTTTAGTTAGAAAAATTAAAAAAAAAAAAAAAAAAAGGCTTTCATGTATGAGGCACGTAAACTGGGTCTAAAAGAATGCGTAGGATGTCAACAGTCCGAAATGAGAAGAGCAGACATTCCAAGGAGGAAAGATGGCCTGAGCAAGAAAACAGAAATGAGAAAATACAAGGGATGCTAGAGCATAGGGTTTGTGTATTTGAGAGAAAGAGCACGAATGAGAAGTTGGGAAGATTCACTTCTGCCAACTTAAGGTTATATGTGGCCGACTTAACATGCATAGTTATCTCCATTCTTTCTGAAACCTCAGGAAAATGACAGTCAGGGAATCAAAATGGCACAAGCCCACAGAAAAGAATAAAAAATATCAACAGAAGTTTGGAAAACTGTAGGGTGGATAGATCAATGGCCGCTAATTTAAATTTCAGCTTAATCTTTCTGCTGAGTGCCTGAGAAGAGTGGGGAACAATAAGAAACCAGGTAATCTGTGCTGCAGGGCTCCAGAAAGGCTGAGGAACTGGATGCGCCACAGGCCTCTGAAGGCTGAGAGCAGAAGGAAGCTGCAGGGTGAGGCTGAAAAGACCAGTTGGAAGTCTTTAGCCCCACATGAGGTTGGAAGTGTGCCTCCTTAAAAACAGGGGTATTAAGTGAAATGTGACCTAATGAACCAACTTCTCCTCCCTGCCCCACTGTCCTGATTGGCAACCCCAGAGCTCTGGCTGCCAGGCTTCCGATGCCCCAGTAGCAGATTGGCCAATTCCTCTCTGGAGAAAAAGACCTCCCCCACTACCTGGTGACTCATTAAGAGTACACCAGTCAACAAGTCCTACCAATCAGCTTTTTAAGCTTCCATTCAGCTTTTTTAAGGGCTAAGTCTTACATATAAAGATCATCCAGAAACAGTGAATATTTTAAGTCTAATGTGAAAGAGAGAGACCAAAATGGGGGGGGGGGGGTATTAAGAGCTTGAAACAGAGATGATATTAGAAGCAGAGGAAAACATCAAGGGAGTTGGGATACTGTAATTAATATCTCAGAGAGCACTAAGGCAATATTGCCATAAAATAAGTAGTATAAAAAAGGAACACTCAGAAAACCTTTAAAACACTTAGAAATAAAAAATACAGGGATGCCTGGGTGGCTCAGTCAATTAAGTGTCTGCCTTTAGCTCAGGTTATGATCCCAGTATCCTGGGATCAAGTCCCACATCGGGCTCCTTGCTCCACGGGGAGACTGCTTCTCCCTCTGCCTTGCCTGCTGCTTCCCAGTGCGCTCACTGTCTCTCTCTCTCTGACAAATAAATAAATAAAATCTTTAAAAATAAAAAGAAATAAAAAATACAATCATAAAAATAAATCATTGTAAGGAAGAGTTAGAAGATATAGCCAAGGATCTTTATCATAAATGAGGACAAAAAGAAAAAGAGAAAATATTGGGGGGGGTGGTTTCAGAGAATACATCAAAATTAGCCCAATATCAATATAAGTATCTGAAAGAATATGGAAAGGAGGAAATTATCTAAGAATTAATAAAAGATGTGTTTTCAAATGTAAAAGACCCACAGAGAAATCAAATCAGCAAATTTAAAAAGATCCTCACCAATGCACATCATCATCATATTCCAAAACACCAGGGATAAAAATAAAACCATAACAGCTATCAAACAATAACAACAACAACAGGTCACAAACAAAAGTCAGGAACAAGAATGGCACTGGACTTCTCAATAGCAACACTAGAAGACAGGAGGAGGAAAGCCTTCAAAATTCTGATGGAACGTCATTTGCAACCTAGGAGTCTATCCTCAAACTCTTAATCAAAGAGAAATTAAAATATTCCCATACAAAGAAATTTTCAGATAAGCAAAGTCACCAAACTATTTACCGCTCATATATCTTCCTCAGGAAGCTACTCTAAGATATATTCCAATGAAGGGATGGAGTGAACCAAGAAAAATGGCAGCATGAGATCCAGGAAACATGGTTTCAAACACAGAACACAGGTAAAGGAATTTCCGAGTACAATGGCGAAGTCATGTCCCAGGATGATGACTTTACTAAAGGCCTGAGGTGGAGAACATAACCAGAGAAAAGAAAGCTCCTGGGGAATGTCTCCAAAGAAAATATTGAACCAAAAGATTGTTCTATTTAAAAAAAAAAAAAAGAATACTTGATATTTTCCAACATACTGAGAACTGTCTTAGCTTTCCATAGGAAAGCACCAAGATAGAGCCACAGAACAGTAAATAGATGATAAAATAAGGCAATTATTCATTCCGGGGAGAAAAAAGTCAATAGAGAAAGGAAATGTAACTATAGAATACTATGTGACGCACCTTTAGGCAAATATTTATATAGCCATAATAATCTAAACACTGATTACCACATAATGGTAATGGGAAACGGGAAGAGAGCAGGGATGAAAGAAATGGATCCGAATTTTCTATGGTAGATCATCAACAGATAATGTCTAAAAATGAAAAATCAAGAAGCACTAGTACAAGGGTATATTTAAGAAATATAGTAGAGGGGTGCCTGGCTGGCTCAGTCAGTAGAGAATGCAACTCTTGATCTCAGAATTGTGAGTTCAAGCCCCATATCTGGCTTATACTAGTTTATTTATTTATTTGTTTGTTTGTTTGTTTGTTTATTTATTTATTTTTAAGATTTTATTTGTGTATTTGACACAGAGCGAGCAAGCGAGTGAGACACAGAGCAAGCACAAGTAGGGGGAGCAGCAGGCAGGGGAGAAGCAGGCTCCCTGCTGAGCAAGGAGCCAGATGTGCGGCTGGATCCCAAAACCCTGGATCATGACCTGAGCCTAAAGCAGATGCTTAAGGGGCTGAGCCACCCAGGCACCCCTGGAGACTACTTTAAAAAAAAAAAAAGAAGAAAGAAATATAGTAGAAAATACTATAAGAAATAGCTAAATGACTTGGAAGCAATTCTCAGAAGTGAGGAGGGATAGATTACTTTTGTTATAAGCTTCATTATAATATTTGACCTTTTAAAACAAGAATAAATATAATTTGGGGGCAGCTGGGTGGCTCAGTCAGTGAAGCATCTGCTTTTGTTCGGCTCAGGTTGTGATCTCAGGTCCTAGGACTGAGACTGACTCTAGGCTCCCTGCTCAGCAGGGAGTCTGCTTCTCCCTTTCCCTTTGACCCTCCCCTCAGCTCTTGCTCTTGCATGTGCCCTCGCTCTCTAATATATAAAATCATTTAAAAAAAAAAGAATATAATTAGTATAAAAATAATTTTATAGAAGGTTGGGCTGGACTATGGAAGGTCTTAAAGGACAAGATGAGTTTTCGCCACTGGATTTTATCCTACAGGAGACAATGAGCCCCCAAGAGTCCACTCCTACTTTAAAAAAAAAAAAAAAATCAAAAAGATGCTTGGAATCCCAGCCCCCACATAGATTCTCTTAACATTCTGGTTAATTGGTATGTCAGAATATTTCTCCCTTATCACTGTTCAACCTTCTGATTAAAGGACTATAGCTCATAACCAAGGGGAGAGATCTGTATACATTATGGGCAGGTACACCAAACAGGTTCAGGCCAAGACTGCTGCTTCTGCTCAGACTCATCTGACTCAGTGAGTCAGGTGGTGACTTCTGAAATAGCCTCATCACAGATTACCCTCACAGGGGCTCCCACATCCAACCCACGCTAGAGAACAGTTTTCCCAGGGTCTCTTGGCACTTCAGGCTAAAAGTCTCTTCTAATGATTTGCCATTTCATGGAGACCTATAGGGAGAAGCACAACTGAGAGAGGATAAATATTGCCAAGCAGAGCCCAGGCAAACCCAGTACTTTCTCTAAGAAACGTTATCTGATTCAGTCCCTTCTGACTCATGTCCTTCTTACCCGAAGGTCAGTTTTAGTCCCATAACAGACTTAGTAATATTAGCCCAAAATAGCCCACGATCAGTCAGAAGGATGCAACAATTAGAGGCAGCACCAGGGGCATCTGGGTGGCTCAGTTGGTTAAGCGTCTGTCTTTGGCTCAGGTCATGATCCCAGTGTCCTGGCATTGAGTCCCACATTGGACTCCTTGCTCAGTGGGGAGTCTGCTTCTCCCTCTCCCCCTGCCCCTTAAAAAAATAAGTAAATAAATAAATAAAAACATAAAAATAGCACCAAATAGTAGGCTTCCCTTCCCTTTCCAGTCCTGAGGTTTTTGTATTTTTTTTAACTTTTTCTTCTTGTTTATGATATTTCTTTCTTTTCTTCTTTTTTTTTTTTTTTTAAGATTTTATTTATTTACTTGTCAGAGACAAAGAGCACAAACAGGGGGAGAGGCAGGTAACGTACTTTCCAGGCAAGGAGCTTGATACAGGACTTGATCCCAGGACCCTGGGATCATGCCAAAGCTGAAGGCAGATGTTTAACTGACTGAGTCACCCAGGTGCCCTTGCTTATGATATTTCTTAAAGAGAGGCAATATTTATGCTACTTTCAGATAAATGATCCATAAAGTACAAAGGCAGCAACTGATATTGCTAAACCATCTCTCCCCAGATATTTGAGACCTGAATCCCTGACAACAGAATACAAGCAATAAATACCCTCTCTTTTGTCTTTGAAAACCACTGATTTAGCCTCCAACCTCATAAACATACAGACTCTGGTAAGTTTTCTGTTTTGTTTAGTTTAATTTATTTGACAGAGGCAGAGAGATCACAAGTAGTCAGAGAGGGAGGCAGAGAGAGAGGAGGAAGCAGGCTCCCTGCTGAGCAGAGAGCCCGATACGGGTCTCGATCCCAGGACCCTGAGATCATGACCTGAGCTGAAGGCAGAGGCTTTAACCCACCGAGCCACCCAGGTGCCCCCAGACTCTGGTAAATTTTAAAGCATAGTAGTAAACAGGTGCACTCTCTTACAATCTTAATATAAATGGGAGGCTGGGGGTGCCTGGTTGACTCAGTATAGGGGTTGCAGGGGTAGCGGGAGCATGTGACTCTTGACCTTGGACTCATGAGTTCAAGTCCCATGTTGGGTGGAGAGATTACTAAAAAATACTTAATTAACTTATAAAATAAAACAAACAGAAGCCTGAATACCTACCAACTTCAGTAATTTGCAATATGAAGCGATACCAAAACTTACTATCATTTCTCCTGACTGTAAGGTTCCCCCACTTATCAGCTTCATCCATAGTCACCAATTCAAACAGGGGGGAAAAAAAAGAAATTTAACTGAAGTTAGAGCAAAGGTCTAGCTCTTGCCAAAACACTGGAGGGAACTGAAAAATAAAACAAAACAAAAAAATTAAAAACACTGGAGGGAACCAGAGTACTTTTGACAATAAAGTCCATGAGATTTGACCTTCTGATATCTAGGCAAGTTCCTATAACCAATATATCAAGGGAAATGCCACACTTCTAGTCACCATGATCATGTGAGGTTCAATTCCAAGACAAAGACCCTGCTAGCCAGAAAGTTACTGCAGAGTGCAGGATAACAGCACACTGCGTGTCACGAGATGTCTCAGCCAGATACGAACACAGTACACCCAGGACAGGCAGAGACTTGACCACATGCTCTAAAGGCACATGAACAGCAATGCCCACACCAGCGCTCATGGGAAAGGAACTAAAAAACAGGTGACGTTTCTTGTGATCTATGCCAGTCAATCATCCTGACTGTCCAGGCAACCATTCTGTTCGACACTTCCCTCCAGCCTCAACCAAGATTCCTGTCTCCACCTGCTCCTCTGACATCATCCTGTCATTATATTTTCTTTGAAATGCCTTTGATGAAAAATGAATCATCTCTTTCTGCCCGATACAGGCCTAAGCCTCTTCCTGGCCAGACATTCTTTCCCGTCAGTCTTCTGAGGTCAGGGCGCCCCCCAGTGGCTCCTCCACCTGCTGTCCTACACCTCCCAGGAGAGACCCTCAGAGCAAGATCAATAGCCTGGAGGAAAAAATGGACGAATCAAAGTGAGGTTCTCAGTGGAGCTAGAATGAGGCCAGTGACCCAAAACATAAACTATCTATGTGGTGTGTGTGGATGACATTGAGAAGATAAATAAGAACCAGGACAGGACACAGAGAGTCACACTTAGAACTTGGAAAGCCTTCAACCTCAGGGCAGTCCCCTTAAAAGGTTTGGCTCCTCATACAGTGTGCCATAAACTATTGTTCTGCATGAAGTGATCATAAACCTAAATTTCTCATCTTGAGGCTTTGGGGCAACAATAACCAGCCCAGTGCTCAGGACAGCGATGCTCTTGGGGCACCTGGGTGGCTCAGTGGGTTAAAGCCTCTGCCTTCTGCTCAGGTCATGATCTCAGGGTCCTGGGATCGTGCCCTGCATCAGGCTCCCTGCTCTGCGGGAAGCCTGCTTCTCCCTCTCACGCTCCCGCTGCTGTGCCTCTCTCTCAAATAAATAAACAAAATCTTACAAACAAACAAACAAACAAAAGACAGTGATGCTCTAACTTCAAGATTCACAGTGGCAGGAATATGAGTATAAGCACAAACTGACAAAATGCTTTTCACACATATAAATCATCCTAAATTTTTTTTATAATAGCTTTACTGAATTTAATTCATATACTATACAATTCGCCCTTTAAAGTATACAAGTCAATAGATCTTAATATAGTAACAGAGTGGTACAGCTATCACCACTATGTAATTTTAGAACATTTCATGACCCTCTAAAGAAACCCTATATTCATTAGCAGTCATGTCCCATTCCACCCTCTCCTAGCCCCAGCAACCACTTATCTACTATCTCTACGGACTTGCCTACTGTGTACAATGGAATCACATAACATGCTTCTTTCACTTAGCATGTTTTTAAGTCTGATCCACGTCAGCATCAATTAGTACTTCATTCCTTTCGATTGCTGAATAATATTCCATTGTATGATATGACACATTTTGTTTATCCATCCATCAGTTGATGGATACTTGGGTTGTCTCCACTTTTGAGCTATTATGAACAATGCTGCTATGAGTAATTGTGTACAAGTTTTATGGGGACATACATATTCCTTTCTCTTGGATATATACTTAGTGGAATTGCTGGGTCTTTCTTTAACTTTTTAAGAAACCAATAAATTAATTTCCAAAGCAGCTGCACCATTTTACATTCCCACCAGCAACGTAGGAGGGTTCCAATTTCTCCACATCCTCACTAACTTTTTTTTTAAGATTTTATTTAATTATTTATTTGCCAGAGAGAGCGAGCGCACAAGTAGGCAGAGTGGCAGGCAGAGGCAGAGAGAGAAGCAGGTTCACCAATGAGCAAGAAGCCTGATTACTGGACTCAATCCCAGGACCCTGGGATCATGACCCAAGCCAAAGACAGCGGCTTAATGGACCAAGCCACCCAGGTGTCCCCTCACTATGTCTTTTTGATTATAGTAGCCATTCTAGTGGGTATGAAGCGGTATTCTCATCATGGTTTTGATTTGTATTTCCTTATTAACTAATGATGTTGAGCATTTTTCATGTGTTTATTGATTACTTCTGTATCTTCTTTGGAGAGACATCTATTCAAATTTCTTGCCCATTTTTAACTGAGTTGTCTTTTTATAGTTAAATCTAAAATATATAAAGACGGGGTGGCTAAGTGGCAAAGTCATTTGGGCATCTGCCTTCAGCTCCCACACTGGGCTCTCTGCTTGGCAGAGAGCTGCTTCTCCCCCTGCCCCTCACTCCCTCTCTCTCTCAAATAAATAAAGTCCTTTAAAAATAAATAAAATAAAATATATAAAGACACACAGGATTTAAGGCCCTTATTAAATATATGATTTACAAGTATTTTATCCTATTCTGTGGTGTCTCTTCACCTTTAAAATAGTGTCTTTTGAAGGAATAAAATTTTTAATTTTGATGAAGTCAAATTTACCTGCTTTTTTCCTTTTCTTTTGTTGCTTGTGCTTAATCTAAGATGGCCAAGCTTTAGTCCTAAGTTTTCTCCTAATAGTTTTATAGTTTTAGCTCTTACACATAGGTCTATGAACCATTTTGAGCTTCTGCATATAGTATCAGGAAGAAGTCCAACTTCATTCTTTTACATATGGATATCTGGTTGTCCCAGTATAATTTGTTGAAAAGACAATCCCTTCCACATTGAATTGTCCTGACACCTTTGTCAAAAATCAATTGATCATAAATGTAGGGGGTTAATTTTGGACTCTCAATTCTATTCCATAGATCTATATGTCTATTCTTATACCAGGACCACCTTTCCTGATTGCTGTAGCTTTCTAATAAGTTCTCAAATTGGGAACATGAGTCCCCAAGTTTTGTTATTCTTTTTTAAGATTATTTTGGCTATTACAGATTCCTTGTGTTGAATTTTAGGGTCAACCTATACATTTCTGCAAAAAAAAGTCAGCAGGGATTTTGGTGGGGACTGTACTGAATCTGTTGATCAACTGGGGGGCACTGCCATCTTAACAATATTAATTCTTCCAGTTCATAAACATATAAGGTAAAAAGCAATCTGAGTCACTGTTTTCCGATACTTTAAGATGATATTTAAATTTCCTTATGCTCTATCAAATACGTAACGCACTCAGATGGTCTGAGTGGCTCAGCTGATTGAGTGTCTGGCACTGGATTTTGGCTCAGGTCCTGATCTCACAGTTGAGGGATCAGGCTCTACATTAGGCTCTGCCCTCAGCTCAGAGTCTGCTTGTCTCTATCACTCTGTTTCTCTCCCTACCTCTTCTCTCTCAAATAAATAAATACCTAAATAAAATCTTTTTTTTTTTAAAGATTTTATTTATTAATTTGACAGACAGAGATCCCAAGGAGGCAGAGAAGCAGGCAGAGAGAGAGGGAGAAGCAGGCTCCCTGCTGAGCAGAGAGCCCAATGCGGGGCTCGATCCCAGGACCCTGGGATCATGACCTGAGCCTAAGGCAGAGGCTTAACCCACTGAGCCACCCAGGCGCCCCCCTAAATAAAATCTTTTAAAAAAATACTTAGCACACTGGAATGTGTGCTAAGTATTTAAAGGCCTTCCCCCAAAAGAAGTAACATGCTAGAAAATACCAATTAAAAAGCCTCAAAAGTATCTTTCATATTATAACACATTATGCTTTTTAACAAATTTCCAAAACAGCTGAGTACTCTAAGATCTAGAGATTCAGCCAAGCTTAACTAGGGCTGAGAGGAATACCAAAGGCCCTGTGATTTGCCAGGCCCAACTGGCCTTGGCTCATTCCATTTTAGTAAAGGACAAAGGATAGAATAACCATGACCCATTTCTCTCCTACAAATGCCTCAAATAAGACAAAATAAAATTTTCAGAAATTATTTTACAGCTTCTTTTATATAAATTGGCCACAAATCGAATGCATCAATACCACAGTAGGGAACCAGACATTTTTAATAAAATGGACTTATATGTAGCAACTGGGTTGGAAAAGGGGACACAATCATAGTAAGTCTTAATGTTATATTTATATAACAAACAATTTGCACTTAAATTTGTTTATTTAGAGTGGCTGGGGCAAGGGGTGCTGGTGACAGAGGTAGGAAGATGGCAGAGGGGGAGTGGGGGAGACACTAAAGGCCCACCTAGCCCTCCTTTGGATTGCCACTAATATTTACTAAACCAGAATAAAGGCAAAGAATAGTACAACTTTATGCAACAATATATGAACTATACGATTAACATTACGTAGTTAAGTAGGCAAAAAAGCTAATCAAAGGCAGTCCACTAGCTACCATCAACCCTGACTTCTTCAATCACTCAGAAAGCTCCCACTTTCAGACATAATTAAATGCCTTTTGGGTGTGCCAGGCAATGATCTTTCCATGCAAACTCTAATCCTCTCTAAATCCTACTCTTTCAAGTAGGAATTATCACCCCATTTTACAGAGGAGGAAACTGAGACTTACAGAGATTAAGTAACTTGTCCAAGATCATACATCTAATAGGCAGCATGACTGGGATTCAAACCCAGGCATCTTCAATTCTTTATCTGGTGATTCTTCCACTAGTCCAGTGGCTTTCCAAATATCCTAAATCTCCTATAATGCTTCATCCCAAGGCCTTCAAGGAAAAGAAGACACAGAAGAGCAGCCGAGTCCCACTCCAATTCTGTTCTGAGTAGAACTGGCTTTCCTAGACCAAGAAAGCAGCATGGAGTGGGGAAGGAAAAAGGCAGAGGAGAAGGTGGGAAGAAAGGGGGTTGGGAACATGGACAAAGGAAGAAATATGACCAAAGACAAAGATGGACATCAGTGAAGAAGTGTGTGAGGGAGTTCACCTTGTAGCTAAAAATGAAACTGAAAAAGGGCAGGCAGCCCTGGCCAAGAAAGATAAGACGACTTCAGTCAAAGCTACAAACTTTTTTTTTTTTCCACTGATGATTTCCATTTCTCTTCTGTAAACAGAAGTTAAAATATCACTTAATCACTGTTTAATCATTCTCCAAGTTCACTGCGGTTTAACAACTTATATTCTGACAGCTTCCAGCATGCTCCTAGAAAACTCTGGAGGGAGCTAAGGAGACCATCAAAATATGGCTAAAGCTAACAAGAAATCAGAAGGAAACTTTCAGTAAGCATAAGGCTCCAAAACCACTTTACCAAGCCGGAAGTTTTATATGAAGCTCACAGACCACCTGTTTCTTCAGCATTTCGATCTGACACCTAATCCATGCATGGCTACAGCTCGTGGGATTCCATGAGGGAGACGCCAGACCAGAATTTCACTCCCGAGGGCCAGGGCTTTAAGACCGCTGGAATGCGCCTAGTAAAGACATGGGGGTGTCTGGGCAGCTGAGAGCCTCCACAAGAGAATTCAGTAAGGACAACTGCTTTCCCTCAGCCCAAGATTATGAATTTAAAAATAAATCTCAGTGACCCTCATCCCTCAGAATCATTTGGGAAAGAATGTCGCTGAATCCAGCAACCATTTGTCCCATTTGGGTAAACCAGAGAGAGGGGTAAAACACAGAAATGTTCTTACCATCCCTCTCAAGGAGTCTGATTGGACAAAGTAACAAGGGGAATCCTGAGCTGGCTTCCTCAAAAGCCGAGGCTTATAAAGTATATATTTCTAAATTTCTTGTATTTGCAGATTTCAGGAAGAGTATTAGTACACATGCGGCATCTATGAGGCACTAAGATTATGTTCAGTATGTAATGTATTTTTAAAAGGAAAAACTGCAGTGTAGTTGTAAAGCAGGCCTCTGTGGACTGCCTGTCATACTGAAGATGGGGACTCAGCCTTGAGGCCTCATGCTCCTCTCCTGGAATTTGTAAATAGAAGTGGGGAATAACTGTTTCCCTGACAGCCTAGATACTGCAGAAATCCCCTTCTCAGTGATCCCATTTCTCAACTTGATTAAAATAACTACCACCCAGATTCTTGGAAATTGGCATTTTCCTTATTCAATTGGGAGCTTATCACCATGGCAGTGCAGCTTTTCTTTTGAGCCAAATAGCTAAAGGATTTCAGCATTATTCTCACCCAACTGATTCTTAAGACTTGAGGGTCACTGGGAACAGCCTAAGGGCACTTGAGAAGGCCAAAGCTCTCCCATTCACAACAGCTGCTGGTAGAGATAGCAAAGTAAACAGTGCAGAGAGGAGAACTGAGAGGTTTCCACAAAGTCACCTCATGGAGCTGACTCTCTAAAAGGTTATATTATCAATACCAATTAGAAACTGGACATGGGCCTTGCAGTGCTACCTTGCTCTCCACACACAAATGCTCCTACCACCACCACCAACTCCCTCTCAGCAATATAAATGTTATGAATGGCATGTGAAATGTTTCCTGTACCCTTCTCTGATGTACCCTCCTTGCCCAGCAAAATGATGCCCCAAGGCCTGGTATAGTTCTTTGTGCATTAGCCGTCAAACTAGAAAAGTCCTATATAAGAAACTGAGGGGCACCTGGGTGATTGAGCCGGTTAAGAGTCTGCCTTCAGCTCAGGTTATGATCCCAGATCCTGGGATTGAGCCCTGAGGCAGGCTCCCTGATCAGCTGGGAGTCCAGTCTGCTGCCTGTTTTCCCTTTGCCCCCCCACCCCCGCTTGTGCTGGCACTTTCGTGTGCACTCTCTCTCTCAAATAAGTAAATAAAATCTTTAAAAAAAAAAAAAAAAGAGAGAGAGAGAGAGAAGAAAAGAAAAAAAGAAATCCTGTGAGGAGGCACAACACCTGAGGCTCTACAGGTCAATCACGGTTGTTGAAGTTTTTGTTTTATTGGAGGGTTTTAATTGTTCAATTTGGAGGGGGGTTCTTGTTTTAGGTTTTTTCCTGGGATAAAGAAGCAGCATAATGTGGCTGAAAATAACCCATTTTTTTTTTCTTATGATTAAGAATGCAGGGACTGCAGCTTTGACCTTTGTGACAACGTGATGTTTTGAACCAACAAAAACTGAACCAGCCTGACAACAGGTAAAATGGGGCAGGGTTAAAAAGACCAGAACAACTGCAGACCCTCCCATCCTGAGGCTCCTTCTGCCTCTATGTCTGAAAATACTGACACCAGACTTCCTCCATACCGGTAACTATCTGATTTCACGCCTCAAGGATGATCTTTCACAAATCATTTTTCTTATTAACTACTTATTTCTAATAGACCCTCACTGCTCAAAAGAAATAGTTTTATAAAAAATTTTAAGGATGAGAAATTATGTTGCTTTACCGCTTACCAGTAGTAGCTCCCAGAAGGAAGAACATTAGGAAGAAAAGAAAGGGGTATAAAGAACTCCATTATTCCCCAACTGTTCTTTTCACAGAGTAAATACCACTGCTCCTTGAGACCCTAGGAAAACCCCACCTTGACCTATTTGAGACCAAACTAGCATTCAATGCCTCATGCTTTAGGACTTTACCAAGGTCCAAGTAAATAGGAACTCCATCTCCTCCAGTTCTATGACCAAATCAGGGCAAGAGAAAACTACTCCAAATACAAACACTACCATCCCTTCTCAAGCTGAACCAGAGGACTGCATGAGCCCCTTGAAAGCCATGGCTATGTTTGTATTTTCAACACCTAGTTCTGTACCTTGCAAAGAATGGAATTCTGTAAATGGTTGTTGACCTTAACTATCCTTCTACATTCCAAGTGATACAAACCCTCCTCGTCCAGTAACTATGGTCACCAATCTCCCTTCTCTCAAACCTCTAGGCCAATGACAGTGACTCCCAGTCTTGGAATTCAAAACACAGCTCCAAGTTTCTAGACTATCCCAAAAGATGCCACATAATTCTCAAATACATCTTTGACACAGAACCCATTTTAACCCTCTTAAAGTTCATACGTCTGGCACTTTTATTAAGGAAAGGAACTGAAATAAAATTAAACAAAAGAAGTCACAATTCTCCCAAGCCCAGGTTTAAAAACAGCTGAAGCGTCTTTCAAAGGACTGCTCCTCTCTAAGCCTTCAAAGGCAAGTAACTTATTCAGAGAAACCTGGGCCATTGCTTCATATCTTGTCATTAAACAGCTGTGTGACTTGAGGAAAAGTGTTCTTCCACCTCTCCAGGTGGGATCTTCCTCATAGTATCTTTATGATACCAGCAATGCTTAATAGACAAAATAAGAACTCAGTTCTAACTGGCCTAACCTAAGCAGGAATTTCCTACAGAATAATGGCCTTAAAGAGGAAGAAAATAAAGGAAAGAAAAGGCCTTCTATGCAAGGGATAAGAATCATAAAGTTAGTGGAGCGCCCAAGAGGAAGAAAGTGGAAGCTGTGACTACAGAATTTAAATGAAGACTCTTAGGGGTGCTCCACACCGCAGCCACTCACTCTCTCTCAGTCCCCTTTAAAGAATCCTGAACACTGAAAATAATTAAGAAATGCAAAGGGTAAACATACAAATCAGCATTCTGGACAAGAGGAAAAATTGCTGAGAGCTATAGAACAGATTTAGGAGAAGAAAATAAGGATTTAAAAAACAGAAGAAGACGGGTGACTAGGTGGCTCAGTCATTTAAGCATCTGCCTTCGGCTAAGGTCATGCTCCCAGGGTCCTGGGATAGAGTCCCACTCAAGGTCCCAGCTCAGCAGGGAGCCTGCTTCTTCCTCTCCCCCCTGCTCATGCTCTCTCTCAAATAAATAAATAAAATCTTTTAAAAATAATAAAATAAAAATAAAAAACAGAAGAAGAAATAAGAAAAACAGAAAGCAAAAAAGGATACAGGAGAATCACAACGCACTTGCATTTAACTGTATAAATCTGACCGGAGAGAGCAAAAATTTAAATACACACAGAGGTCTGCTCACGCCTCCACTCAGCGAGGTTCTGCACTAAGGTAAGGTTATGCACCAGAGTGAACATGAGAGAGGGCACAGGGATCTGAGACATCAGCAAGTCTCGGTTCCCATGTGCCTCTCACACTGCAGGCACCTTGAATACTGAGTATGATTCTAGTGTTTGAGAATACTTATTTTTTCATATGAAATGCCCCCTACTTACCAGCCAACTATTTCATACGGTGTTCTAACTCTGTCCTGGCATGTACACAAAGCCATGTTTGTATATTTTGATTTATGAGTCCTTTAAGGTATTTTTCCAAGATAATTTTGGTTATTTGGGATTTTCACTTTATATGCTGACTTTGGGATCTAATTTCCTGCAGGAGGTAAGATGAGACTTGGCCTCGCAAGGAAGATAGGACAGAAATGAAAACCCTTCCTAAAAGCTAAAGACAATAAAGAAGAGGCCAAGAAGGAGACCACTGGTTTACATTTTGTGTCACACTCAGCAACTTGGGAAAGGAGATGGCAAGCTTTTAAAACAGCCCAGAGGCTTGCTTAGGGCAAGTGTCTCAGCAGGTCTCTTATCGATGGCTAGGGAGATGCAGTGGCCGGGCACTTGCTCAGAGGCGCCATCAATGACATTCCAAGACCTGGTACTAGAGTCACTAGGGCTAGACCAGTCCTAAGGACACCCACTATCCCATCTGAAATTTCCTTTTCCTGCTTCTCTCACTACTGCATACTTGGAAGACCAGGGGCCCCTCCTCTATATATAGCTCAGTTCAGGCTCTCCTGGAACACAAGAAACTTCCCTATCCTTAGACAAAGACCAAGAAATTAGATGACCTCTTGTAGTCAGGACCTGTGCCCACCCCACAAATAAGAACTGTTTTTGCCAAATAGTACTAATTCCCTATAACGAAATGGAATCCTTGCTGATAGCCAACTGTAGAGACACTGAACCTCTCAAATGTGTCCAAATAGAGAATAAATTCCTCCCTTTGCTTTTGACTGATAAAAAGATCATGCCTGATGAGAACGTCTGCCTCCTTTTTATTCTAAAAACAAAAAGGCCTGACAGTCTTAGAAAGCAACATTTGAAATCAGGAAAATAAAGCTATACTCAGCATTTGTAGTAGACAGACAGTGTGGTAATAATTACAGAACTAACAGTCAGTAGTTCCTGAGCACTTAATTTGTGCCAAGCACTGTTCTAAGTCCTTCTTTCATAATTACCTCCCTCAATTCACATTACCACTCTATGAAAATGGCACCATTATAATCCTCATGTTATAACTGAGAAATTCTAGCTTAAAGAGGAAGGTTAAGGAACTTGCCTGTAGTCACACTAAGTGACAGCACGGGATTCAAGGTCATCAGCAGTGTAGGTCCTTGGGGAAATAATATTTTGGATGCATTTCAGAAAAGACAGGAAGAAAGAAAGTCTTGGGCGCCTGGGTGGCTCAGTTGGTTAAGCAACTGCCTTCAGCTCAGGTCACGGTCCCGGAGTCCCAGGATCGAGTCCCACATCAGGCTCCCAGCTCCATGGGGAGTCTGCTTCTCCCTCTGACCTTCTCGCTTCTCATGCTCTCTCTCACTGTCTCTCTCTCAAATAAATAAATAAAAATCTTTAAAAGAAAAAAAAAAAAAGAAAAAGTCTAGCAAAAGCAGTCACCCAAAATTGGACAAATTTTGTTGTTTCCTTTTTTCTATCTCTGCAAAATGGGTGGTAAAACCTGATTAAGTCTCTCCTGGTTCTATTTAGCTGTCTCTCCTTCCCCTAAACCCCTCAAACACAGTACCTTCACAGGCTCTGAAGTCTTCCCACAGCAGCTTAAGGAAAAGAAAAAAAGGAGAAGAAGGCCTTAATCAAAAGCCCTCTTCTTCTGGCAAACAAAAGGCCTTGGTATTTCCACAGACAGACTAGTTATTCTTAACCCTAACCAAAGATTCTTTGGCAGAGAAAGAAATATGAAAATGTTAGGCTTGTGAGAATGGCTTGTGCTTTGGGCTTTTGTGTCTCAGTCAGTAAAGCCAGCCCACTGAAACACAAACACATGGCTCCTCAGTCACTCAAAGCTGACTCAGTTAACTCCAGGATCTAGGGAGAGAGAGAGAGAGAGCAGAGGCCCTACTACCCCTGATGGTCTAAGCCCTCTCTCCCCTAACCCCTTCCTGAGAGGGGAGTGCTTGACAGATTTTCAAGTACATTAGGCAGAGAAATACATCTGAAGAAACAGACACCTAACAGATCAAATTCTGACAGTAGCAGTAGTGAATGCAGGCAGAAAGGAGGCCTCACTCTGGGGGTTCTCACTAGCCCCTCTGTGCTTCACACCCCAAATCAACAGTGCAGAGTTTTAGCACTTTCCTAAGTAAACTGTGAAGATCTGGCAATTGTCTCAAGCGTTTTCTCCACTCAGCACTCCGTTTTAGAGGCATAGTGTGGCCCTGAATGGCTTTAAGTGGTCATTATTTGCCCAGGAGGGAAGAGAAAAATTAAGACTATTTTTAAAAATAGGTCCATAAGGAAAAAAAGGAGGGATGACAGTCTGCCAGAAGACAGGAAGGCACTAGCAGCATTGACCCCGGTTATGTTTGGGCTAAACTCCAAGTCTATGAAACTCCAATTCCCATCAATTATGATAATAAAGTGCCCAAACCCTTTATATCCAGTCAACAGCACTCTCCCCTTGCTACCTTACCCCTGATACTATGAACAAAACCACTATGAGGACACAGGCCCAACAGCATAACTTCTAGCAGCCAGGTCTCTATCACAGTGGGAAACAAGAGTAGCCGAGTATGAGAAATCTCAGCCTGGCTTTGAAATCCCCTGGAGTGAAGAGCCCAAATTAAGATGTGATTGCTATCTATAATGGTACCCAACCTTGAGGTGTTAAACTGTGAGGTAATAGGGTCCCATGTGGTTTAGGACTCTGAATCCTCTTGATTACCCAGGTAGCACGTCCTTATCTTTCTCCCATGCAGTATCAAAGGCAGGTGGAGTAAAAGGCCCTGCTCAGCCAGGCTCAACCCACTGGCAAGTTTCAAACGTCTGGCATACGGTAGGCACACAAATTTTTGTTGAATGAATAAATGAATTAAACATTTCATCCTCAACTGCTATAATCAGTTCCTTCCTACACCCAAGAGGGTGGAGGCAGTGTCAGAGAATTCTAGACAGCAGGAAGGAAAAAACTTTCTTTTCCCTGCCATTCCCTGGTGATCAAGCTCTTCTGTTGCAAAGTATAAAGCTCCCTTCAATATAAAATTCATTACTTGACTGTTCTCCCACAGAGTTGGATAACAGGCCACACTATAATAACCAAGGACAATGGTTCCTCTGCAGCTGGTGTACAACACAGAGTCCTTGAAAGATGGCAGGGCATGGCATAGTCAGGGAAATGTCCTTTGCAGCAGTTTTTAGACATCAACAACTTGGAGAAAATCCAAGTATTCAACAATTAAGAAGATGGCTAAGTGAGGCTATTATCGACATTATAACTTAATTTATAATGACTATAGGGAAACAGTAATAAATAAATAAATAAATCTTTATAATGTCACATGAAAAAGGCATATAAGCATATATTTATGTGTTAAGTGAAAAAAGTCAGTCACAAAAGACCACATTATAGGATTCCTTTTGTATGAAAGAGTCAGAATAGGCAAGTCAGAAAGGAGATTAGTGGTTGCCAGGGTCTGAGGGAGGAGCAGGGGTAGGGGTGTGTCTGCTTGATGGGTACAGGGTTTCCATCTGGAGTCATGAAAAGGTTCAGGAGCTAGACAGTCATGATGGTTGCACAACAGTGCAGATGCAATGTCCATGAACTGTACACTTTCTTTATTAGGCTCCATGCACAAGGCAAAGCTTAACATGGGGCTCAAACCCACAACTGTTAGATGGAGGTCTGAACTGAGATCAAGAGTCAGATGTTTAACTAACCGAGCCACCCAGGTGCCCCTTAACTGTACACTTTAATACGGTTAAAATGAGGGGCACCTGGCTGGCTCAGTCATTTAGATGTCTACCTTCAGCTCAGCTCCTGATCCTGGAGTCCTGGGACAGAGCCCCACATTAGGCTCTCTGCTCATCAGGGAGTCTGCTTCTCCCTCTCCTTTCTGATCTTCCACCCCAACCCTGTCCCCGGCTTATGCTCTTCCTTTCTGTCTCTCTCAAATGAGTAAGTTTTTGTTTTTTTTTTTTTAATCTTTAAAACAGTTACAATGGTAAATTTTATGTTATGTGTATTTTACCACACTCACAAAAACCAAAAACATAAACAACTTAGATTGGGGGTAACACATAATATAGGCTAGGATTACAATTATGTAGAAAGTAGACATGAACCAGAGGAACACAGACAAGTTTCAACATCTGTTAAATCAAAATGGGACTTCCTTGATGTTGGATAATAAATAAAAATCGAGAAAGGAAAAGAAGGCCAGAAGCATACAGCCAGCCCTAAAGCCACACTTGCAAGCCTGCAAATAAGTGCTGACCAAGTGGGGGACAAGTTATATTGCTCACCAAGCGCCAGAACAGCAGGTGTGTGTGCTATGGGGTGAGGGAGAGAGGTCTCAGGCCCTCCTCAGCCCTGTTCTCTAATCCCCCTTAAAAACACTCCCTAGGGCAGAGAAACCATCTGTTTCAACAAAGCCTAGAGCCCTACAAGCATATTAACTCCTTCACTGCTGACCTGCTAAGATGGGCTTCACTCAATAGTAAATGCTCATTTCAAAAATGCCTTTAAATGTTAGAACATAAGCTCCTTAAAAGGGAAGAGACTTGGCCCTGTTCTCTGGTATATCCCTAATACCAGAATAAATCAACATCAGGGGATACTCAATAAATTATTTTTTCATTTATGTCTATTTTCTAAAGCCTCCCTATTCTCATCATTCGTCCTCACTTAAGAGTCTGACCTGATTTCCTCAAATTCACTGCACCAATCAATATTTCGTGTACTTCTGTATAAGATCACTAGTCCCCTTGTTGTGCGGTTCATCACCAGGTCCCAGTGTCAAGCACAGTACACACAGTGGATGCTCAAATCTATTCGTCGAATGAAAGAATGACTCACTTTGGTCACCACACCTTGTAAGCATTCAGCTTACAGTGAATGCTCAAATCTATTCGTCGAATGAAAGAATGACTCACTTTGGTCACCATTCCTTGTAAGCATTCAGCAATGAGCACTTCAATCTGGCTAGGTTTGAGCTAAGTACCATGAGAGTTATAAAGATAGAATGTCTACAGAAAGGTCCCCCCAAAAGCATACAGTTTTAACGGGAAGAGAAAACTACCATGTAGGAAAGTGACACATCAGTATGGACAATGATAATCCAAGAAGTTTTCATGGAGAAGAAAGGCCTAAAGTGAGGCTGGAAGGGATGGACAGGTTTCAGTCAAGTATGAAGAACAAGGATGTTCCAGGTTAAGAGAACTGCCAAACATTGGCAGTGTAGGAGAGAGTGAACGAGGCACTTCGAGGTACCATGAGGAGATGGGTCTGTCTGCAGCAGGAAGTGTGTTCTAGGAAGTTATGTGAGATGAGCCTGGGAGAGTGGGGGGATGGGAGGGTGGTCAGAACACAAAAGTCTGTCATGGGGTGTCTGACTGGCTCAGTCAGAGGGGTGTGCAACTCTTGGTCTCAGGGTCATGGGTTCGAGTTCCTTGCTGGGTGTAGAGATTACTTAAAATAAATAAACTTGTAAAAAATGTTTTAAAATAAAATAAAAGGTCTGTCCTACTTTTGGTAATAGGAAGCACAGGAAACAAAACATGAGGCAGTTTTAGAGGTTCAGGCATGAGGAGATGAGTGACTGAACCAGAGTCATGGCAAAGGAAGTAGAAAGGGCAAATTTAAGAGAAATTCTGAAGAAACAAAAGGACCCAATGACAGACTCAAATTGGGGGTTGATGCAGAGCGAGAAGCCAGAAATGTTTCCAGGGTTCCTGATCTAGGAGACTGAAAGAATGTGAGCACAACTGTCAAAAATGGGGAATCAAGGAGAAAAGCCAAGTCTAGGCTTGATTTTGAAAATACTGAGTTCGAGGCAATATCCAAGTATAGATGTCCTGCAGGCAGCTGAAAAACAGACCAAAAAATTGAGATTTTTTTTTATACATACAATGGAATGTTATTCAGCCTTAAAAAAAAGAAAAGAAGGAAATCCTGTCACATGCTACAATACAGATAAACCTTGAAGACATTAGGCAAAGTGAGTAAGCCAGCCACAGAAGGACAAATAAACTCACGGAAGCAGAAAGTAAAGTGGTAGCTGCCAATTGGGGTGGGTGTGGGGGGGAAGAGGTGGGGGCGGGACAGGGAGTTGCTGTTCAACCAGTAGAGTTTCAGTCATGCAAGATGAAAAGTTCTAGAGATCTGTACAACAAATGTGCACACAGGTAACAATACTCTGCTGTATATGTAAAAATCTGCTAAGAGGGTAGATTTGTTATTTTGTGTTTTTTATCACAATAAAAAATAATCACACCTGAAAACATTGAGAGATTTTTAAGGAGTAGAAGACAGATGTGGGAGTTGGCAACTTAGAAGAAAAGCAGATGTCAAAACAATTGGCTAGAGGGGGGAAAAAAGTCAGGGGCTGTGTAATAATGCCAGCTATGTCTGTTTCATGGGTTTATGTGTCTGTGCTGTGTTAAGACTTTTACCTCTGCCACTCCACTTAATCCTCATAATTCTATGTTAGAGATATTACTATCCCCATATTACAGATGAGAAAATGGAAGCTCAAGAGAGTAACCTGCCCCAAGTCACTCAGCTGGTAAATGTAGAAACTTGGGTTTGAATCCAAACTCACCTGGATCCAAAGCCCAGGTTCCTCCCACTTCACCACATTCTCTCACCCCTTAGGAAACTGCCATGGGTAGAGTCAGAAAAAGGAGAGATCCAGCAAAAGGTACACAAACAGCAATCAGGTAAAGGAAAATCAAGAAATGCCCTCACAGAAGCTAACAGAAGAGAACCTTTTAAATAGGCAGTGAAGTCATCAACAGTATCAAATACCAACACTCCAACACAAAAGGAGGTCCACACTCCAAGTCTGTCTGTCAAGAGTTGTGTAAAGACAGGCCAAGTACTAGCCTGGAGAACTTGAAAGAAACAGAGGCAAAACCCGGAGCTAAATGGGCTTCTTCTCTCCCTCTTATAACTGACAGGCACCTGGAGCTACTGGTGGCCCAGTCACTCCTGGCCACTCCACGGTCCTCATGCTGCAGTGCACCGCCTGGCCAGACCCAGGAAATACCCACCCAAACACAAATCACCGCGCAACAGAGGGTCAGGTTCGACTTGAGCAGCGGGAGAAGTGGATCTCCACTCCAACTACAGTGCAATATCCGGTTTGTTTCCAAAACCAAACTCACTTTGAGAAGGATTTCATGCCCCTACACTCTTTACTTCCCTCGTCCAAGACAAACTAAAATCAGCTACGTGCAGCCCCACTTCAACTGCAGCCCGACCTCCCTGTAAATGACCTGTCACACCACTGCCAAAGTCAGACTTCTCTCAAAAAGGCCCGGATGGTTTATATCATTTCTCTGCCTTGAAAATATCTAGTGCCTTCTTCTGCCTATGTTATTCCTCTGCCCTTTATGAACACAGACTCAGCTTTCCAATCCAGCCTCATCTCTCATCCCAAACAACTGCTCATTCTCCCCAGTTTCCTACTTCCTAACACCTCTCATTCTTCCCCAGAGGAAACAGAAACTTCATGAGTCTATTCCTTTGCACACCTGTTGTCTTTCAAAAATACCTTTTCCACCTTCTTAACAGGCAAACTACTACCCAACTTCAAGATTTGGCTCCAGTACGTTCTCCCCTTTCAAAGTCTTCCCTACCACCCACCATGCTGCCCCTAGTAATCACTCCACCTCTGCTCTCACAGCATTTTGTTCATAATCTCTATAAATAGCACCTGGTATGCAGATAGACAGATAACTGTATCTCCTCTAGACAGTCCAGAGGACTGACAATCCCTCAATGCCTTATACAGAAGGTTCTCAATGGGGGTGCCTAGGTGGCTCAGTGGAGCAGGCAACTCTTGATCTCGAGGTTGTCAGTTTGAGCCCCAAACTGGGCATAGGGATTACTTTAAAAAATACACACACACAAGCACACGATTAAGGAGGGGATAAATTTTAACAGTACGAAACTGTCATGTACCTAAAACTACAGGACTTACTGAAGGTCTAAATAAGTGCCTAGTAAGGGCGCCTAGGTGGCTCAGTGTGTTAAGCCTCTGCCTTCGGCTCAGGTCATGATCCCAGGGTCCTGGGATAGAGCCCCGCATCAGGCTCTCTGCTCAGCAGGGAGCCTGCTTCCCTCTCTCTCTCTCTCTCTGCCTGCCTCTCTGCCTACTTATTGAACGCTCTCTGTCAAATAAATAAAATCTTTTAAAAAATTAAAAAAATAAATAGGTGCCTAGTGCTATAAAAGATGTGGACAGGCCTCACCCCAGAAACATGCAGATTCCCAGATTCCTTGCACTGGAGAGAATCACCCCATTGAGATAGCATTGCTTAAGGGCCCTGGGAATGGGAGGGGCAGACAATTCTCACTGTGTGAAGGATGCAATCCTGTGGGTGACTCAAGCCATTTTCCCACTATCCTGGCTGCTATAAAGACAGGCTTTTCAATTGAACCCCAAGCCCCTGCACACAAAGTCGCACACATGTGCCTTCCTTCTATCAGTCCTCAAGCTAATTTCCAAACACACCAGTGTATCATCAGCTAGAAAACCCACAGTGTCTGCTCCAGGATGTCAACTTCAAGTCAGAAACAAGACTGTACTCTTATTAAGTCTATAATTCTACCCTGAGGCTCTCAGTCTCAAGTAACAGAAACCAATTTACACTTGACTACAATATGTTGATTTAAAACACAGCACCAGCTCCATGTTTTCCAGACACAGTCAGTCACCTACCACAAAGCAAGGATAATGACATAGTAGTCTGTCAACCAATTACACCAGGTTAAGCTAGCCTGAGCTACTAGCTAGGTGCTAGCTCAGTAACAGCAAGAAAAGAAAAAGAATCTCAACCTCAGACCAATCTAGGGTTCCCATACAGAATATCTATATGGCAGCAATTAGGTCACTTTTGGTATTGCAGTTTCTTGATCAACACTGATGGATCTCTTAGTACAAGTTGAAAAGGTACTAGGGTTAGGAGGATCTATGAAGCCATTTAAATGCCTGGAGTGGGGATGCCTGGGTAGCTCAGTCAGGTAAGTGCCTGCCTTCTGTTCAGGTCATGTGATCCCGGGGTCCTGGAATAGAGTTCTACATCGGGCTCTCTGCTCAGTGGGGAGCCTGCTTCTCTCCGTGCTTGTGCTCGCTCGCTCATGCTCTCTCTCTCTCTCTCTCTCTGACAGATAAAAATTAAAAAAAAAAAATCTAAATGAATGAATGCCTGGAGTTGCTAGGAAAACAGTTTCAGAATAAAACAGTGCAGTGATAAGATGATGACATGTGGGAGCTGCTGACTAAGTGAAAGAGACACTTGGCACCTGTCCCATGATGAAATTAACTGCATAGTAAAATATCTGAACCAGCTGGCCATTAAGTCTGAAGACAGAGCTATCCCTAGAGGGCAAGGGGCCAAGAGCTATCAGAGGGGTATTGAAAGTGTTACAGGTAATCTCAAAAGCTTCTAAAAGTGCAATAAAGTTAAAAACTAACACCCAGAGCTTTGAATATATGTATTAAGATCAGTAATTCCACTTCTAGAGATCTATCCTAAAAAGATCATCAGAAATGCACAGAAAATTTTATTTATAATAATGTTGATTATTATATCATAGCAGAAAAAAATTAGAAATGTGCATGCCCCACAACTGGGAAACGTTAAATAAATAATCCTTCCACTTGAGGAAATTCCATATAGTTGTTAAATGTTGTAGACAAGCAGCAGCTCTTTCTGCCCATGGGTCCTATTCCCGTGCTTTAATAAAACCATCATTTTGCACAAAAAGGAAGGAAGGAAGGAAGGAAGGAAGGAAGGAAGGAAATAGGTAAAGGCATGAAAAATGCTCACAAAACAATAAACAGTAAGATAGAGAACTACATTACAATAATAGAAAATATATAAAAACACTTATGTAAATGTGGACACAAAAAGATTAAATGGAAACAAGCATGAATATAGTAACCTGTGAATCGTAGGATTTTTGTGATTTGGGGGTTTTATTTTTCTATGCTTTCTATTTGGCTAAAGTTGTGCTTCCATTTAATGGCAGGGGGAAAAAAAAAAAACCTAAGTTTTTTTTCTTAAGATTCTTTAATCGCCACATTGAAGAGGAAAAAAATTCCCCCCAAAAGGCCAGTCTCTGAAGGGTACATGTCAGGACATGAGGACTTTCCCCACTTGCCCTGACACAGCACTAAGGGACAATCTCCCAGGCTAGCCAACAAAGTGGATGTACAAAGTAAAGCTGTGAGATAATGGGTGCTGGGTGGCTCAGCTGGTTAAGTAACTGCCTTAGGCTCAGGTCATGATCCCAGAGTGCTGGGATCAAGTCCTGCATTGGGCTCCCAGCTCCACAGGGAGTCTGTTTCTCCCTCTGACCTTCTTCCCCTCTCGTGCTCTCTCTCACTGTCTCACTCTCAAATAAATAAATAAAATCTTAAAAAAAAAAAATAAGCTGTTAGATAATGAGAAAGACTTGACACACACCTCAGAACTAAGAACCAAAACTGAGCGTGCAGCTCGCTGGCAGTCCCCGTGCTCCCTTGTTCGGTGTTGCCACCGCCCTCTCCATCTGGGGCCACCTACTGACTAGAAATCTTTCCAAAGTTTTCAAGAGCAGTCCGTTTTCATTCTTTGAGATTGGATTTAATGTTTCAAAACAGCCTCAGTCTTAGTATCATTTTCTGACCAAAAATTAAGTAGGACTATAAAATGACTGCAGTTTCTTACAGGAGTCATAAATCTGGCAGTGAAGAGAAAAACCACAAAAAGGGTTTTTATAAATGTGCACAGGTACTGATGTCAAAGTGGCTTTTATTTAACCCCCTCTGGTGACTACTGAAGGACATCTGGATACAGGAGTTGAGTCCAATTCTTCAAACGTCTTTTTAGGCTTAACACGTGCCGGGCAGACAATGAAGATACAAGAAGGGAGTCATAGTTCCCACCTGTGACAACAGTATGATGAACATCTCCTTGACTCTAACTCTGTGCCAGATGTTACACTTACTATTGCATTTAATCTTAACATTTTGTGAGGTAAATTTTATTATCATCCCCATTTTACAGGTGAGAATACTGAGGCTTACAGAAGTTTACAGGAAACTTACCTAAGAAGTAAAGACTAGGAGGAAAACCAAATGTTTAAAAACTATAACTAAGGAGCACCTGGGTGGCTCAGTTGGTTGAGCATCTGCCTTCGGCTCAGGTCACAATCTTAGGATAGAGCCCCACATCAGGCTGGCTCCCTCCTCAGTGGGGAGCCTGTTTTTCCCTCTCCCTCTCCTGCTGCCATTCACTCTGTTTTTGCTCTCTGGCTCTCTGTATCTCTCAGTCAAATAAATACATAAAATCTTTTAAAATAAATAAATAAAAACTATAACTAAAACATAACTATAAAATTTTTAATAACTATAACTAGTAAATAATGGCAACCATAAGCATGTTCTAAAATAAGAGTATTTAAAGTGTATGGCAGCACAGATGAGGGAAAGAGAATTCTACCTCAAAATGTAAAGGATGAAGAAAAAGAGAGGGAAAGGAAAGGAGGAACGAGGAAAGGAAAGGGAGAAAACTGGGGGGTGGGGCTAGGTACTAAAAGGTGAGTGGAAGTTTGGTATCTAAAGAGAAGTATGGGGCACCTGGATGGCTTAGTCACTTAAGCATCCAACTCTTGGTTTTGGCTTAGGTCATGATCTTAGGGTCCTGGGATAGAGTCCAGGCTCCATGCTCAGGGTGGAATCTACTTGTCCCTCTCCCTCTGCTCCTCTCTCCGTGCATTCTCTTTCTCTCTCAAATAAATAAAGTCTTAGAGAAAGAGAGAGAGAGAGAGAGGACAATGGTATTCCAGGCAAAGGCAACAGGACAGTATACGCAAAGGAAGAGAAAGGTGAAAATGTGTGGCTATGCTGGAATATACTGGTTTTTAAATTACCTTACAGAACTATCACAATTTTTTTAGCAAAGACTAGAGAACCACTTTCTCATCATTCAGCTTCAACTACTTCTCTGCCTGCCTAACTAATCCCCAATTACCAGCCCACAGCACAGGCCTGGAAAAAGCAAAACTTGCCAAAGAGCAGGACTTGGACCAATAGTTGGACCTGTCATAACCACAGGAGAGGTCTGTCTGGGGAGAAATCACTCAATGACTATGGTTTCTGGCAGGGCTGAGAAGTAGAAATTAAAGCCCAGAAGCCGCAGCAGCAATGCGATACACTGCACCCCAATACTGGTGTCAGAGCACCAAAGATTCACAGGAAATTGGGGACCGGAACTTCAAAAGACCTCTACAGTGTCTCTATTCTCCCACTGGGCTCCCTTCAACACTAGATGGAAGAATGTCTGCAAGCTGAACCATGTCAAGCAAAGTAACTACACGAAAAGGGGAGCCCAGCCCCGCTGGAATACGCAGAGATACAGATGAAAGGGAAGTAGTTACTCACCATAATCAGGGGGCACAGTGGGTGACACTCGGCCCACAGGACAGTTTGACAAAGGCAGTGGTTTGTACCTAACTGTCTGCCTGGTCGCCCAGGGCTGGGGAAATAATTGTCTAAGACCTATGACAACATTCCAGAAATGATTATAAAGACCAAACCAAAACAACTACGTGCCCTCTTCCAGGCACCTCTCCCACCCGAAAAAGATTCAAGTTCTGGCAAACAAGGAAGGTTAAATCAGATGAACAAAACAAACTGCCATATCTTTTTTTTTTTTTTTAAGATTTTATTTATTTATTTGTCAGAGACAGAGGGAGAGAGAGCGAGTGAGCACAGGCAGACAGAGAGGCAGGCAGAGGCAGAGGGAGAAGCAGGCTCCCTGCCGAGCAAGGAGCCCGATGTGGGACTCGATCCCAGGACCCTGGGACCATGACCTGAGCCGAAGGCAGCCGCTTAACCAACTGAGCCACCCAGGCGTCCCCAAACTGCCATATCTTATAAATTTTATGCTATAAAGACTTTCACACATTGTATATAAATACAATTAGAAAACAGGATACAGCTCAAGGAAGATAGTGCAGGTGAAAAAAAAAAAAGATCTATTGCCCTCACCTCAAAGCACATAATCTGCTCTCCTGCAGGGAATAAGGTGCATCAGTGTATGTTACACATACACTGGGGCAATTGTGGGTATTCTCCAATATAGCACATGGTCCCCAGCATCGGACAGCAGCACAATATAGCCATCTTGGCTGCTATCTCCCGGGAAGTCCTTAGCAGGACCGATGTTCTCAGACCAGCCAAGCCTTGGGTTTTCCAATGTAAACTACCTACGCTATGGGAGTATTTAAGAGCTACATGGATTAATACATATAAAGTGCTTAGAACTTTATTGTTGTCGTTGTCCATAACTAACATTTGTCGTTATCCATAACTAACATTTGTCGTTGCCCATAACTAACATTTGCTGAGTGCTTGCTTTTATTCCTATTATCACTAGTGCTACTGTCTTCTCATCCCAATCACCATAATTGTCCTACAGTGAGACCAAGTAAGACCTGGAGCCAACCATGTGGATGGGTGTTTAGGGCTACAACTCCCCAACCAGAGTGTTACTTGACCGAGCTCATCCTAGACTAAAGCAGGCACAAGGACTCACCATGATTCAAATTCTCCAGCAGGGACTGGGGACAGAAGAGATAGAACCAACATCTGGTGAACTCTGGCAACATTCCAGACACCCAAGTGTATATATATCCTCTTGTTTAATGCCCACAGCAGTAAGTGCTTCTGAGTTCATCTTAGAGAGGCAGAACCAAAATAACCCTAGGATCTGGAGTGGGAAGAGAAGACTGTGAGCTGCCACTGCAACTGTGGTCTTTTCATTTCCCTGATTTCAGCCCCACACAGGCACACCCCATGATAGGTGTATCTCCTCTGTTACTTGTTCATTCCTAGCACTGTTACTCACTCCTTCCCAGAAAAGACAGGGCAAAGGAGGGAGGGGGTAAAAAATTTTATAGGTGGGTTAAGAAAATAAATGATTGCCAACCTGATTTTAATATAACCTCTTTCATAAGCAGAAATAACCCTTGCTAGAGTGTGATTTCTAACCTCTACATGCCCCAAAAGGATCAAATCAAGACTTACTTGTACCTACTTGTACTGAGAAAGTCAGGAGAGTTAGAGGAAACTGGGGACCAAAGCAATCCCTATTTAAGGAGTGAAAAAGGACTCCTTCCATGCATGTTTTGTGGGAGGAAACCAAGAAGTCCCCCTACCAGTCATATCTGCACTTTGTTCCTGAAGCACCTGCAGCAGAGGAAGACAGGGTTATGTGTGGTGCAGTCGCCTGAGAACCTCAGCAATCTACTTAGGTCAGCTAAACTTGATTCACTTAGGCCACGGCCATCCTCATGTGGTTTAATTGCTCATCTAAACCCTTGACACTAAGAGGAACCAAAAAGAAAAGTCATACTCTCCAATTCTGTAAGAAAAGTAAATCTCCTGTAGTTTCCATCCACCACCTGCCCATCTTCAGGAAGCTCTGGCCTTTTATCACAAGACTGGTGCCAAGGATAATAGGGAATACAACTATATTAAGGAGCTCAGTGTCCAAAGACAGGTCTAGGGTTCCAACTCCAAACCTTTTCTTCTACTGAAGGAACACACAAGTTATTAAGTTTGATAGTCCTTCCATGAGTTTTGTAAACAGAGGAGAGAAAGAAAAGGGCTCCTGCTATTGGGTGGGCATCATGCTCAGAAATATAGAAGGATCTCTCTCAGACAGGAACTAGGGCAAGAAAAGGGGGCTCTTCTATGGCACAGGGTACATCCTTGTACCTCCCTTCAAGTTCTTCAAGTTCCCAAGAAGGCCCAAGACCTGGAAGAGTCACTAAGAAGCTTCACTGGTTCTGTTCTGCATCTCACACCTCTTCCCCATGAGTCTGGATGAAGTCCGAACTCTTTCTGCCCTCTCAAAACTTCCTTTGACAGGGAAACAACAGTCAACCTCACTCATTCTTGCTAAGACCTGCCTGATGCCTGATGAGCTTGCAGAGTCCCAAACTTAAACAGGAGTCAGAAGTCCCGGGGAAAAAAAAAAAAAATTAATGCAGTGGGGAGGGGAGAGGGGGAGACAAAAGGGAAGAGAAGATAGAAATTAGTAGAACATTACTTTATAGCTGCATATCCCTTGATAGCATACAAAGCTCTCCATGTATATACTCTCTTAGAAACAGTTTTTCAATAGATAATGGAAGAAAGAAAAATACCAAGAGACCCTGGCAGGATGGAAGTCTCCCACTCCCTCCTCCCTGAAGAATCCCACTTACCCACTCTCTACCTCCCCTACTCTCTCTGCACCCACCCCATGACTGCTCTGGATCCAGAATCCAGACTGCTGATGAAAGAGAGGGGTTGAGCACCTTCCTAAGCAGATGGAAATAAAACCACCAAATAATTAGAGAAGCAGCAGCAAAAAGATTTCATTCCTCTTTCTCTTCAAGAGGCAAAGAGGCCTGCATTTTTCTTATCTGTGGTCAGTGAAGCGATTGTCAACCATGTAAAGCAGACAATATTCCCTCTAAATATTATTCTATCAAAAGGTTACCTCCTTTGAAGTCACTGATTTGGGGCACCTGGGTGGCTCAGTGGGTTAAAGCCTCTGCCTTTGGCTCAGGTCATGGTCCTGGGGTCCTGGGATCGAGCCCCACATCGGGCTCTCTGCTCAGCAGGGAGCCTGCTTCCCTTTCTCTCTCTCTGCCTGCCTCTCTGCCTACCTGTGATCTCTGTCTGTCAAATAAATAAATAAAACCTTAAAAAAAAAATAATAATAAAGTCACTGATTTACCCCTTTACATGGCTCTCCTGGCCTGTCAACCTGCATTCCTCCTCCCTGAACCACTCCCTATTCGCTGTTCTCTCCAGGGGGAACTCTGACTCACTGTAGACACAGGCTTTGGAAATTCTAGCCCAAGAAACAGCTACACCTGGGTGAGGCTGCAGCGCCCGATGGCAAGTGCCCTCCACCCACACTGCCCCAGGAGTGCCCTGAGCTCTGCTCAACTCAAGGGAGCAGGGGCATTTCTTCAATGCCCATTCAAGCAAGAGAATAGACTGCTCCTGAAGTAGCTAAGAGAATCCTCTCCCACTCACCCACTGTCACATTTACAGTGCTAGCCCTTCTATGTCATTGCCTAAACACACCAGAAACTATGGCCCAGAGTAAGAGGGAACCCTGAGCAATTGATGGGAATTTAAAGACTGCACAGAACACCCAACACAGTAAGTGTTCACAAATTCGGCAAGGATAAGGGCAGGGAGTCAGAAGCCTCATCATACCTCTAAGGTTGTTGAGTCCCTCCAGGAACTTCTGGTACTTATAGGCGTTCATGTCCCTGCCCAGCTAGCTGTGTTGGTTCACTGTCTAGAGGCAGGCAGCATGGCACGGTGACAGCTGAGAAGTAAGAGCCTTCCAACCGATTGGTCTCTACCACTGCGCCTCTGAGCCCCCAAGAACTGGACTTTGACCACATTTACATGTGACGTCACCAGAGAGGCCTTATTACATTACAGCCCTTCGTGCTCCCTCATTTGTTGCAGCGAGCGGAAATACCTCCCCAGAAGGGGACAGCCCCTCCTTTGCACAGAAATGAGGCGGGAGACCACAACAGGCCCCTGCCTATCATCTGCCACCTCATCTGCCACCTTCTCTCTAGACTCCAGCCCAGGCTCCCCTGGGATTACCGCTCCTCTAGTTTAAACTCTAGGGAAAGAGACTTTAATGCTTTTCAAGACACCAGTCAGGGGTTCATCTAACACTGGAGAATGAAACCTTTAAAGGGCCACACTCACCACAAGAATGTCACTGCAGGAGCTCTTGGGCAAATATCACATGGCAACGGGGCAGGTTTTACAAAATAAACAACAGACGCTGCACTCTACTTACAGCAGTCCTGTTTACAGAATGGAACACAGCCACACACAGGCAAGACGCTGTTAATCAATACAGTCCGAGGCAGGGAGACAGAAGCAGAAACCATGAAGCCCACTTCCTGAGTGCTAAATGCACAGGTCAGGGAGGGAGGACCTTTGCCATAGAAAACTAAGGGGAAAATGAAGTTCAGACGCACCCCCCACCCATGCTCCCCATTCCAGGGCACTATTCGGCTCAGCTGACTTGTTTTTGGTTTGCCTTAATAATGTCAGTAGCTACTGTAAATTTCCTTCTCCATTAGCCCCAAAAAGATGACCCACTCCCCACCCCACCCAATAATCACAGGCTCATAGGATAAGCTACACAGATAATATAATAAGAGGGGAAAACAAAACCCTGAAATTTCTATCGCATTTCATTTTAAGACATTCAAAGGGCTTCATCTGCAGGATGCCTGGGTGGCTCTTGATTTCAGCTCAGGTCACAATCTCAGGGTCATGAGATCAAGCCCTACATGGGGCTCTGTGCTCAGTGGGGAGTCTGCCTGAGATTCTCTCTCTCCCTCTTGCCCCTCCCCCAACTCATGCACATGTGCCCACACTCTCTCTTTCAAATAAATCTTTTTTAAAAAGTGGTTCACCTGCATCATTAAATTCATCTTTTAAAATGTCTTTATAGGGGCGCCTGGGTGGCTCAGTGGGTTAAAGCCTCTGCCTTCAGCTCAGGTCATGATCCCAGGGTTCTGGGATCGAGCCCTGCATCGGGCTCTCTGCTCAGCAGGGAGACTGCTTCCTTCTCTCTCTCTGCCTGCTTCTCTGCCTACTTGTGATCTCTGTCTGTCAAATAAATAAATAAAATCTTTTAAAAAATAAAATAAAATGTCTTTATAAAAATAACTGTAAATTTTAATTTACATATGAGAAAATAGGTTAAACAATCTGCCTAAAAGTCACGCTCTGGTACTCTGGCCCATCTTACCATAAAAGCCTTGGCATCCTAGAAACCCAATGGAGTCAGACTCCACAGAAGTGCCCCTTACAAGAGAGACCCCCCCCTCAGTCCAGAAGGTTTTCCAAGCAACCTGCCAGGCAGGCTGTCATTCAGCGACTTGGGGGTAGAACTCACAGCGTGTCAAATATAACGTTCCACAAAACTTCCAATTATGCAAGTCAGATGCAGGTGAAGAACCTGTATAAGAAGCACTATGAGAGGGGCGCCTGGGTGGCTCAGTGGGTTGAGCCGCTGCCTTCGGCTCGGGTCATGATCTCGGAGTCCCGGGATCGAGTCCCACATCGGGCTCTCTGCTCAGCGGGGAGCCTGCTTCCTCCTCTCTGCCTGCCTCTCTGCCTGCTTGTGATCTCTCTCTGTCAAATAAATAAATAAAATCTTTAAAAAAAAAAAAATTAAAAAAAAAAAAAAAAAAAAGCACAATGAGAAAAAAAAAAAGAGAGAGTGTGCCCACTTGAAAAGATCAGGCTAAATAATATAACAGCTGCTAAGATAATAGAGAGGGGAACATTTTTAAATAATAAAAAGTATCCAACCGAAGCTTTTGTGCCTTCCTATGCTACCAGTCAGTCAACACTACCAACAAGGTAGCCAACCACTGTGTGCAGATCTTTGTATTTACTAGGAGTCAAAGGGACACACTATGTGCTTCCTTTTCTCAACAGAACAATTTCATGGACAAGAGTCAATGGTTAAAAGGGACCTTAATGTTTACAGAGTGTAAATTAGACAATGGGAAACAGTAAAAAACAAACAAAAATACAGATTCTGTGACACATTACTGTGAGAATCACTGTATCTTTGAGGTCACCTAGTCCAAAAGACCAGGTCCTTGGATTCCTCATCTGTGAAATAAGGCTGTGGACAGAGAAAGGCAAACATTAAATATCAGTTCAGATCATGTGTCTGTTCCTGGCATTACTGCACTTATTTCTCCAGGAAGAGAATGGATAATTGAGTATAGTGCAAAGAATTTGGGTTGTAGAGTCAAAATACCTGGATTCCAGAGTCTATCTCAAGATCCAACTTTGTCACAAACTAGCTACGTGAGCAGGAGCCCCAAATTCTTATGAAACATCAGTTTTTCTTTTCTTTTTAGGTCATAAACTCTTATGAGAATCTGATGAAAACAAAGGATACTCTCCCTAGAAAAAGGCACATATTCACCTACATACAGGCTGTTGTTTACAAGTGGAGAGGGGTCAATGAACCACAGGTAGATAACCTCTAAACTGATCTCTGGGGACGCCTGGGTGGCTCAGTTGGTTAAGCAGCTGCCTTCGACTCAGGTCATGATCCCAGCGTCCTGGGATCGAGTCCCACATCGGGCTCCTTGCTCCACAGGGAGCCTGCTTCTCCCTCTGTCTCTGCCTGCCATTCTGTCTGCCTGTGCTCCCTCTCGCTCGCTCTCTCTCTGACAAATAAATAAATAAAATCTTTAAAAAAAAAAATTAAAAAAATAAACTGATCTCTGTGATCCATCCTGTGTCATGATCTGAAAGCAATTAACATAGTGCAATGTGAATATAAGAATGTGAAAGAACAATCAGTTAGCCAGGGCAGAGCTGGGTCTTCTTGCTTTAACGCCATTATAAAATCCTATTCTGAGACTCCTCCCACCCAAAGGAGCAAAGCAGCCCAGATAACAGGAATCTCACAGCAGGAAAAACTGTCTTTTAAAATAGCCACTTGAACTAAGTGCATTTAAAAGACAACACATGCTAGTTTGTCATTTCCTCTGTGTGTTTCACCATTGAAATTGTTTAATAACATCTTATCAGATAAAAATTAAACAAAAACAAGGATGTTTGGCATTAAGGAGTGAGAGACAGTTCCAGGGTTTTGAGAAAGGGGAGGGGGGCAGCAGCCTCAACCCCAATTGCACTCTTGCAACCCAGGGACTCTTCCTCAAAATCTGAGCATTTCAAAGCACCTGAGTCCAATACCTCTACATGCTCTGTGGCCCTTCATGGTTTATCCTCCTAGGTCTCACATGGCAAAGAGTGGGCGAAACCTCAGGTGGCAGGAGGGAGGCTCCCCAAAGTTCCAGAGATGAACAATGTCAAAGGCTCAGAATCTGGCAGTCTAATAGGCACTCTCTGGCCAGCTGCTGACAGAGGGGGAAAAAAGCCCCGCTGTCTCCAACAGCCCTGACACACACACAGACACCTCAGAACAGAGTGGAACTTGACTGAAAGCAGGCAGATCAGGAAGTGCAGAGGACAGTGCATGAGATGTAGTCCTTCGGGCTGCCTGCTCTCTAGTGACAGAATGACAGTTTAAAAGGAATACCTGCCCTGCCCAGGCTCAGGGACACCAGAACCTTGGTGGAGTGAAGGCCTGAGTCAGGTTCAGGATATCAGTCCTAAAACTCGAGGACAAATCTGCCAGTAGAGAATTACAACTGAGGAGAAAGTTCTAGGCTGATGAAGAAAGAAAAGGCCCTACCTTGGAGTTCACACAGTCCCTCCAAACCCCTCTACGAGTCAATAACTTCCATAATTCTTTCGAAGCTATCTTTCTTTTAAAAACAAAGGTCCCTCTTCCCCAGACACCCCCACGTCAGGGTGAGGGAAGCTAAACCTGGACAGCCAGTTCATTCTACATACATGTGTTGCCTACTCACCACACACCAGGCACCAACCTAGGTGCTGGGAACACAGAACTCAGAGTCTAACGGGACAGAGAGCAGGACAAAAAAGGAATCAATCTGTCTGCTCAGACTCAGGGAAGATGAGGGTCATAGGTGGTCCAACTGAAGGCACAGCTGACTTCCAACTGCTCACTCTCTAGACCAGCCCTAAAGACAAGAGGTTTAGGGACATGAAAGGTAACTCTCCTCATATAAATACATCCATTTCCTTTGAGGCCAGTTGCTACCGTTACTCCCAAGCAGCTGCTGACCCAGGAAGACAGCAAAAATGTCCCCGGTGACTTAAGAAGCCAGTAACAAAAGCAGGTGCCAGGGCTCGTGGTCCTATTCAGGGAGCAACAAAGATCACTTTCTTCATTGTCTCCCCCTGGCAGCAGTGTCTGATGGAGAAAGGGGTTGAATTACACCTCATCCCTCTGGTCTGCTCGAGAGAGAATGAGTTTGCCATCTGAAGAAAGACCTGTCCCCAGGGCCAGAACTGCCTCTGCAGAGCTGAGGAACAGAAGACAAAAGAAGTCAGACCTCATGCTTAGAAGGAGAAAACCAAAATGGTAAAACCAAGGGAGGCTTTAAAGGGAACTAAGTGTGGGCCTGCTAGCAAAGGTCCAAGGAGTTCTGCCCACTCTGTGCTCACCCCAGGCTTGGAGAGCTACTTTGTGTGGACTAGATTTACACTCTGGGTCTGACAACAAGTTTAAAAAGGCCTTGTGCTTTAAGCCACATGCTCTCAAATCAGTTCTCTTTCTTTGATCCTTTTCTTTCTGGCTGTATGGTCCACGGGAAAATGGGTGAATCCTAGGAGTGCTATCCTCCCTACAGTGGTTCTGGAATACTACAACACCAAACAAGGTGAAAAGGACTGACCAGTTGGGAGGAAAGGCAAAAATACTTGCTCTTAAGGTCAATCTGTACCTGCCATGACCTCTTATTCTAGCTCTACCTGAGACTAAAGATCCCCCATCTAGGTTTATAATATCATAAAGCAACCTAAAAGCCTCATGAGGCCTTCTGGGGACCTAAGAAAAAGGTCAGAGACAAGAGTCACCTACTACTGGAACAAGGTTATGGACTTCCAGCAGAGATGAGAGGGAAAGACATTTATTTCAACAAAAGCATCCTGACACAGCTACGGGCATCCAGGTGTAATAGAGATCAACAATTTCCCCCTCCTCCAGGAACAGGTTCAGTCACAAAATCCATCAGGACCCAGAGGACACAGCTGCACTCCATGTCAGCTAAAGGTGCCCACTAAAGAGAACCACATTCAGTTATTCTGACAAACCCCAGGGGGCAAAGGGCTTGCTGGCTCAATTCACCTGAGCGCTTCCACCAGCAAATAAAACAAATCTCCAAGACAACAGGCCACCAACTTCCCATAGCATTCTTATGTTGCTTTTGAGCAGAGGAAGGAGGCAAAATAAACATTTTTGAAACTCAGATTCTAGACACCAAAAATAGCATAATGGAATTTTCCTCTGAAGCTGCCTTTTCCTAAAAATGAGGTTATATTTAAAAAACAAACAAACAAACAAACAAAAAACAGTCCAAGATAGACTCTATAGTGATGACTCCAGGATGGCAGGGTATAAGTTCTAAGAAACTTAGTGTCTTGAGTCCAAGATAATATTCAGTGGGAAAACATCACAATGTTAAGGAGTGGCTAAAAGTACTTAATAGGCAGAACCTAAGTAAGCGGTCAACAGCTGTTTAATGAGTAGTGGGTATATACGTATCTCCTATAGTGTTACCTATACTTGTCTACATGCTTGAAATATTCATAATAAAAAACTGAAGTCATGGATTAGACTACACACCAAATTTACAAATATATATACTATTTGGCCCAGCAACTGCACACCTAAGAATTTTTCCTATAGATACCATATGCAAAATGACAAGTGTACAACAGGTTTTTCACTGCAGCATTGTGTCATAACAAAAGATCATCCAGGGGCGCCTGGGTGGCTCAGTGGTTAAGCCACTGCCTTCGGCTCAGGTCATGATCTCAGGGTCCTGGAATCGAGTCCCGCATCGGGCTCTCTGCTCAGCAGGGAGCCTGCTTCCTCCTCTCTCTCTCTCTCTGCCTGCCTCTCTGCCTACTTGTGATTTCTCTCTGTCAAATAAATAAATAAAATCTTTAAAAAAAAAAAAAAAAAAAAAAAAAAAAGATCATCCATCAGTAGGAACCTGGCTAAATAAATGATGGTACATCTACATAATGAAATAATAAGTGGGAGGGGGGTCTTTATGAGCTAAAATGGATTAATCTTCAAGATATAATAAATAAAACAAAGAAAGGTCAAACAGTGTATGTTATCCTCTCATTCATGGCTTTTTTCAAAGGAGGGAAGAAAAATATATAGAATTTAGGTTCCAGAAAGTCAGGGACTTTTATCTGTTTTCCTCACTGTTTATCCCTAGAACCTAGCTTAGTACCTAGCACACAGTAGGTGCTCAACAAATATTTGTTAAATAAATAAGTGCATATATCATCTCTGGAAGGCACAAAAACCTGACAGTACTGATTGTCTTCAAGAAGGGGTACAGATTGGCTGGAGTGAAAGAAAAATTTTTCACTGAACATCTTTTTTGTACCTTTTGAGTAGTCAATTATGTGAACACATTACCTAGGCAAAATAAACAAAAGTTTAAAAGTCAATTATTGGCAATTCTTTTTTTTTTTTTTTAAGATTTTATTTTTTTATTTAACAGAGAGAGATCACAAGTAGGCAGAGAGGCAGGCAGACAGCGAGAGGAGGAAGCAGGCTCCCCGCTGAGCAGAGAGCCCGACGTGGGACCCAATCCCAGGACCCTGAGATCACGACCTGAGCCGAAGGCAGGGCCTAACCCACTGAGCCACCCAGGCGCCCAATTATTGGCAATTCTAAATCCTGGTCCCAGCACTGCCACTGACCACATACATCCTCACTCAATCATTCACACATCCAACAAGCCTGCCCTGTGCCTAATTTGTACAGCACTGAGGATGGAGGTGAAGAGCGCAGAGCCTCTTCTCTCAAGCAGTTTGTGATCTAGTGAGTGAGACAAGCATGTGCATTAACATGCAATACAGTGCAGCTGATGCTGGTGAAGGTGCATGGAAGCAAAGAAGCACATGGAAGTCTAGGGAAGGTTTCCCAAAGGAGATGCTGCTGCAACTGGAACTTCAGGGCCAGACAGAACTAGATTGATGGTGGCAGGAGTGCTGTAGACGGAAAAGGCAAAGTAGAAACATGAGAGAGCACAATGCATTTAAGGAACTTAAAATAGTTTGACATGGCTAGAGTATAGTAGAGAGTGTACTCTCTACTCTGGAAGAATGATGGCAGGACATGAAAGCTTTGCATGCCATGCTAAAGAAACCATATATCAGCCTGAAGACAATGGAAAGGCATTTAAAGCATCTGTGCTTGGGAGTGACTATTTCTTATAATTAGATTTTAATTTCACAAAGTGCATTCTAGCAGCTGTGAAAGGGAGGGGAACAAGACAGAAGGGAAGGGAACCAGTTAGGACACTATCACACTTGCTTTTTTTTTTTTTTTCTCTTAAGATTTTCCTTATTGGGGCACCTGGGTGGCTCAGTCGTTAAGCATCTGCCTTCAGCTCGGGTCGTGATCCCAGGGTCCTGGGATTGAGCCCCACATCAGGCTCTCTGCTCAGCGGGGAGCCTGCTTCCTCCTCTCTCTCCACCTGCCTCTCTGCCTACTTGTGATCTACGTCTGTCAAATAAATAAAGAAAATCTTAAAAAAAAATATTTTCTTTATTTATTTGACAGACAGATCACAAGTAGGCAGAGAGGCAGGCAGTTGGGGGAGGAGCAGGCTCCCTGCTGAGCAGGGAGCCTGATGCGGGGCTGGATCCCATGACTCTGGGATCATGACCTGAGCTGAAGGCAGAGACTTTAACCCACTGAACCACCAGGCACCCTATCACAGTTATATGCTGAGAAATAATAAAATCATAACAAAGAAAGCAGCACTGGTAATGTGCAGAAAGGAGGGGGTGTGGGATTTGAGGTGGTATCATTTATATGGCATTTGATCACTATTTTATTTGAGCTAGGGTCAGGGTAGGTGGATGGACCATGTGAGGTAAGATTCTCAAATGATTCACAAATATCACACTCATGTGACTAGGTGGAAGTGTCTTAAAGTAAGGAATAGGAAAGAGAAAAGCAGGCTTGCTGGGGTGGAGATGAGGGGTTCAGTGTAGAACATGCTGGGTAAAAGACACCTATAAGATATGTAAAACAAATCCTCCAATACCCAGAGATAAGTGCAGGGAGCTCAGGAGAGAGATCTGACCCAGCAGTTGAATCCATGGGTCTGAGTAAGATCACTCAAGAAAACTCTGTAGAGAGCCAAAGACAAAAATCTTAGAAAGCTCCTTTAAAGGAAGATAAACCTGTAAGTGAAGGAAGAAAATCAGGAGAGGATATAGTCACAATAAGGAAGGGAAGGAGAAACTTTCAAGGAGGATGGAGCGTTTCACAAAGCCAAGTACACAGGAAGATCACGTAAGATCAGAGCTGAAAAATCCCCATTGGATCTGGCAATTAGAAGGTGATTAATGACCCTGGCTACAGCAATTTCAAGAGAGCAGGGGCGTTGGAAGCTAAAGGGCAGGGACATATACCACACTTAAGAACCTTGGAGGAGGGCGCCTGGGTGGCTCAGTGGGTTAAGCCGCTGCCTTCGGCTCAGGTCATGATCTCAGGGTCCTGGGATCGAGTCCCGCATCGGGCTCTCTGCTCAGCAGGGAGCCTGCTTCCTCCTCTCTCTCTGCCTTCCTCTCTGCCTACTTGTGATCTCTCTCTGTCGAATAAATAAATAAAATCTTTAAAAAAAAAAAAAAAAAAAAAAAAAAACCTTGGAGGAAACAACGAACATGGCTGTGACAGGGGAAACACTTTAGATCTCTTTTTTCCACTTCACCTCCCATAATATATTTGTTTATTTAAGAAAAGTTAGTAGGAAAATGCACAAAAAATAGTGTTAGCACTTTATTAAGTCTTAGGTACAGAGTAATAATCCCATATATTAATAATACATTAAGCTGGTACCATTTATTCCATAAATTACCAACTATTTTTGGATACTTATGTGCTGGCAATAATGTGGGAGATAAAATGGAGTTTATCCTCATCCTTGAGGAGCTTCCAATCTTACACACATACAGATGCGATATTAAAGTACAATATAAAAGATAGAGGAAAAAAATGACCCTTAGCATTTAAAGAATTAGGAACTGACTTCCAGTGGGGGTGATCAAAAGCTTCCTGGAGGACTCAGGTGAGTGGTGAACAATGGGTAAGATTCCACACAGCAGACACAGTGAGTGAAGGCCCTCCAGGAAGACAGCCTTGTCTGGCTTAGAACTGAGGCGGCAGCTGGAGAGGGTGCTGGAATGGTTATTATGGAGGGTTTTAAGTATCAAAATGAGATGACTGAGCCTTGCCTCTCTTCTGATTGCTGTTGTGCCATGCCAACTGCCTGCAGGCCATTTCCACCTAAGCATGCCACAACAGCTAGAACTCAGATTATTAAAAGTGAATCCACAGCTTCCTTCCCCAAATTGATACCTCCTTTTAATTTCCCACTTGCAGTAATAGCACCCTTTACCTAGCCCACTATGGAGTCTTATCAGTTCTTCCCACTGCCTCTCATTGTCTTCTCCTTGATTTAATAGTCAAGCCTCTCCCCTCTAATCCTTGCTACCTCAAACCTGAATTGCTTTAAAATGGCCTCCAAAGAATGATTTCTCTCCTTCTCACCCAATCCATGTTGCACACAGTCTTCCTAAAACACAGCCTTAATTAAATCATTCCAATACATAAAACCACCAATAGCAACACAAAACCTACCAGAGGAAAAAATCTCAAGGTACTGAAAAACTCAACTACATGGTACAACGTCTGTAGAGGGCAAATTAACAAAATATATCTAAAATTTTTTAAAGTATGCAATGAATTTTGACCCAGTAATTTCACTTTTAGGAATTTATACAAAAGAAATGTGGTCACGTGTACTAAGAAAAAATACAGATATATGTACAAGAATATCCATAAATTATTATATGGGTACATTATTTCTTTTCTTTTTTTTTAAGATTTTATTTATTTATTTGACAGAGATCACAGGTAGGCAGAGAGGCAGGCACAGAGAGAGGAGGAAGCAGGCTCTCCGCTGAGCAGAGAGCCCAATTCAGGGCTCAATCCCAGGACCCCAGGATCATGACCTGAGCTGAAGGCAGAGGCCCAAACCACCAAGCCACCCAGGCACCCTGGGTACGTTTATTTCTTAACACTGACTTTCACCATAAAGAAAACAAGTTACAAACAGTATATTTTTGCAAAATATGTATTTACGTGTATGTATTCACAGAAGAAATATCTGAAAGAAAATACAGCAAAATGTTTATAGTGGTTATCCAAGTGATGGAATTTTAGGTGACTTTAATTTTTTTTTTATTTTATTTTTAAGTAATCGCTACACCCAACATAGGACTCACACTAAAAACCTCAAGACCAAGAGTAACATGCTCTACCTACTGAGCCAGACAGGCACCCCTAGGTGATTTTAATTTTACTGTTTTCATTATTTTGTAATTTTCATACAGTACACCCAGCTACTTTGTGAAATAAAGAGAGGGGAGATTACCACAACTAATAACCAACAGCAGCATAGCTCTTTTGGACTTCCCAAATGTGGAGATAGCAGAATCTGTATATACAACCCACCAACTCAACCAAGTGTATGGCACCAAAGAAACAAAGATGAAGAAGGTATGGTCTGTCCTCATTAAACTCATGGTGTAAAGGAGTCCGACGATTAAATAGGTAACTGTAAAATAAGATAAGTACTATTACAAAGGGATATATAAAATACAATGAGAAAGATGAGGAGATAAGTTCTATTTTTTCCAGTTGGGGTAGGGGGAAAGAAGCTGGAACACCATGAAAAGTTAGTTAGTTTTGAGCTAGTATGGAAGACTTCTTTATAGTATGAACAGGAGTTTGTGAGCAGATGGAGTAGAAAGAACATCCAAAGTATAGGGAAATGCATAAACAAGGGATGAAACCGAGAATCACACCCATTCTAAGAAGTCTGAACTTCACCCCCGTGAACGAATAGAACGCAGTGAGCACTGGAGCTTTCAACAACAGATAGCATGTAAAACTCAACGACATAGTACAACTTCTATGGAGAGTACTTTCGCAAAAAGTATCTAAAAAATTTTTTTAAGTGTGCAATGACCTTGGACTCTGCAAAAGTTACGGGTAGTAAGCCAAAGATGATGAAGATCTAAAATAGGGCTGTAGGTCCCACCAGGATGGATGGATGAGAAAGGATATTATTCTGATGTTTCTGAAATGGATGTTCAGAGATGTTTCTGAACTGGAACAAACAGAACTTAGTGTCCAGTCAGATACAGAGAATGAAGAAGACAAAAACACAAAGAAACCAAAAGTCTCTAGCTTGGGCAAATTGGTGGAGAGGGATACTAATAATCGGAGATAGGGAACACAAGAAGAGACATGGGTTTGGTTGGGCAGGGGAAAGAAGGGGAATGATAATGAGCTCTGGTTTGGGATATGTTAAAGAGAATTTCTGCAAACTCTTAAGTGGAAAAGGAAATACATTTTGGATCCCAGAAAAATCTGGAAATACAATTTTGAATCCCAGAGAAAAGTCCTTAGAGATTTTGAGAGTCATCACCAAACACATAGACAACATTGATAAATGAAATCACCAGAGTAAGTAAACTTGTCCAGGACAAGTGCACAGAGTGAGAGGGAAAAGAGGTCCAAAGAGGGTCAAATGCTATGTCAAGGTCAAAGAGCATGAGAAGTGAAGGAGACCCAGGAACTCTACAAGTAGGTCAGCACAGGTGATGGTTGTTTCAGTTAGGATGGTGGTCACAACAGCCAGGCTACAAGAGGTCAATAAGACTAGTGGTTTAAAAAAAAAAAAAAGGCAAAAAGAAAAAGAAGAGACCAGCCTAAAAGAATCTTTGCCCTAGGATGGAGGAAACCTAAATATATATATAAAGAGTCACTAGGTGGGGGAAAGACTGAGAATACAAACCATGTGCATGCCCAAAGGCCTCTGACCCAGGGGGAATGTGGAAAGGACTGGAAGATCACAAGTATACTGAGAGGCAGGGCCATGGGAAGTGCAAGGCTACATGGCATGTTGAGAGTTACCACGTAGGGCAGCACAGCAAGTCTCAGGAGAGGCGAAAGTTTGTGGGGAGCTGCCGTAGGGACAAGATACACAAGTCAACCAGAAGAGAAGAAACTTCAGGGCAGGGTTCAGAGTCAAGCTCTGGCTGGAGCTTGTAAATCTGTAAAGGAATCAGTCAGCACAAGGCTATGCAGCAGAACTTGGTAGCTCGGTGGAAAAAATGAACATGTGTCCAGCTTTGGGAAAAAAAAAAGTAAGGTGTGGCAGCAAAAGAGCTGGAAATGTCAGGGCAGGTGTTGTCATATAGGATAGAGGTAGGGAAGGCAATGACACCATTCAGAGGCTGAGAGACTGGAAAACAGGCAGAGACCAGGCTTTGTAAGCATAAAGGAAGAGAAGCGGAAGAAAGGAGCTTGTGACCGGACTCTGGGATTTCTAGGAGGAGGGGAGCAATTTCAGGTCACCTCAAATACTCTTCCCCTAGAAACTTAGCCATTAACATGACCCAAATTGATGCCATGCTGACTTCTGAGCCATCCTCTGATCTGTAACCTAGATCTTCAGATGGGCTTTCACCTCAAAAGCTGTTCGACAGAGTTCCAATGAGAGAGTGGAAGGACTGAGTACTCCTAAACCTCTTTCCTGAACTTTAAGATTTGATCTGGAGCTCTGGGTGCATTATCAGTAACTTATTTTTATTGAGTGGGAGATTATAGGAATTGTCATGTGTGCAGAGTTGCTAAAAATAAAAAGTTTAAGAAACTGCCTAATTGCTGGTTTAGCAATTCCCTCAGGGTCCTGGAGCCAGCTGATGTAGGACAGGAGTCACAGCCCTTCTCAGGGACCTGGATCCTTCCCCCAGTGCTAAAGGACAACAGTAGGGATAATAAATCAAGGATCATCGTATCCAATAGGGAGGCAGGAATGGGGTTTGCTAGGTGACATCTAGGACTGAGGTGGGAAAGTGAATTCATACCCTTTCATGGTGAAGCCTGAATCTAACCCTTGTCTCACAGGACAGGAAAACCTAAACAAGCTACTTACTAGTTCCCTAAAGTCGAGGCTCCCATGCCACCTCCTGGCCCAGCCTATACAAAGAGACTCGAATCCTCTTAGAGAGTGAGTCAGGACAATGCCACCAAAAGGGCTGCTGGCTTACAATACTGATTCACTCTGAGCCCCAACTTTCTTCCAAACCTTCTCCTTTCACCCAAAGACAAAGGGGTCAATGATTGCAAAAGGTGATTTCTTATGTTAAAGTACACCGATGGACAGATTGAGATTTCCAAGGTGGCTATCTGGATAAGGATCTGGAATTTGGCCCCCAGATCAGCCTGGTTGGCTGTTCCATTTGCACTGAGATAGACCCTGCTGTGTGAGACAAAAAGAAAAAAAAAAGAGTAACTGCAAATATTTGTTTAATGCAGCTCTGGTTCACCTTCACTTGGGTCACCGCCTTCTTTTGCTCACAAACACTTAATTGTCTCTGGAAAGTAGGTCAGCGCCTTGTGGAACAAGCCGGAGGGGGGGCTAAGACCCAGCCTATCACTCCAACAGGCCTGGAGAGGCCCAAGCCGTGTCTAGGAGACCAAGACCAGTCAACAGTGCATCATGCCCAGAGCGCTCCAGGTGCTCCAGGCAGCAACCTGGCTCCTGCCATTCCTAGGTGGTGATTCAGCGGGCTGGGAGAGCAGAAGATGCCCAGGATGTGGGGCTGAGGTTCCTGTGAGTCCAAGAAATATTTATCCCGCTCTGATTGCTAATGAGGTGTCCCTAATCATCCCTGAATGGAGGGAGCAAGAGGTGAACAATCAGAATGCTAAACCCTCCTCCAGCATCCATATGGTCTCTTCTGTAGAATACCAAGCATTGCTCAACCATAAATGGAGCTGTCTGAACTTCTCCCCACTCCTTTCCCAAATATTTTCTTCAAGACACCCAAAAATAAACACTGCTCCTTGCCCAGGAGCTAGAGGGACATTCTTAGCACTGTAAGCTGGCCTTTGAACATGGCTGCTGATGAAGAGGGGTTAAAGTTTTTTTAACAGGACACATTATGTTCCTGGGTCCAAATACTCCATCCACCAGGATTCTAAGGTGGGAGAGACATCCCCCTCAAACCTCCTCCAACCTCTAGCTGGCTAGTTTACTAAATATAGGATATTGCTTCAAAGTCAAAAAGAAGGGGCCCGGGGAAATGAGGCGACAGAGGGCTGGCAGTTTGGGAAATAGTTACCAGAGGGTCAGCTGTCCAGCTGGCTCTGGAATCTGAAAACTCCCAAACCTAACAACTGCCTTTCTCAGCAAGAATCAAAAGTATGTGAATCAGCTGTGGAGGATCAAGGCTGCAGAGCCCAGCCACAGAAGCCAGTGGCAAACCACTTCCTTAGCCATTGTTCCCCACAAAGAGCAAACTGCCAGGAACTTCACCATCAGACCAGCTGCCAGCTCTATGAAAGAGGAATCAGCAAAGGAGTTGGTTATCTCTCTGGCAAACACAGCATGGGCATCTCTCTTGTCCCATTCCCTTCTCGGCTCTGTCTCTCTCTCTTTTTCCTCTTTCCTGCTTCCTTTCTCTCTCTCTCTCTCTCTCTCTCTCAATCCCTTCAATTCTCTGCTTGTAAAACCAAAGCCACTGACAACCCCAATCTTTCAAAATTCTTATTATAGAACTTTCTATCATCCACTAGCCCCATGAACCTCTCCTTCTCCTGACCCCCTATCTGCCTCTCCTGCCCCACAACATACACAAACTTCACCTCTAAGGGACTTTAGGGTCAGAACCAATAATCTAATCTCACACTATTTTTTTTTTATTATTTATTCAATTTAAGTCTAGTCTTTGTAACTAGACTGTAAAATCTACAAAAGAAGGAACCATGTCTTACTACCATTACTATATTTAACACCGCATGTTTACTGTGAGCAAATAACCATTCTAAACACTTTACATGTATTATTTCATTCAGTCTGTATGATGTAGGTACTATCAACATGGTCACTTTACAGATGAGGACTGAAGCACAGAAAGGCTTAAGAACTTGCCCAAGCTCACAGTAAATGGCAGATCTGAGATTCAAACCCTGGTAGCTTAGCTCCAGAGTCCACACTCTTAACCCTTATACTCTACACCAGTGGTCCCAGACCAACAACAGCAGCATCTCCTGGGAATGTGTTAGAAATCAGAAATTCTTGGGGCGCTTGGGTGGCTCAGTGGGTTAAGCCTCTGCCTTGGGCTCAGGTCATGATCTCAGGGTCCTGAGATCAAGCCCCACATCAGGCTCTCTGCTCAGCAGGGAGCCTGTTTCTCCCTCTCTCTCTCTGCCTGCCTCTCTGCATACTTGTGATCTCTCTCTATCTGCAAATAAATAAATTTAAAAAAAAAATTAGAAATTCTCGGATGCCTGAGTAGCTCAGTCCCTTAAGCATCTGCCTTTGGCTCACTCATGATCCCAGAGTCCCAGGATTGAGTCCCTACATGAGGCTCCCTGAGACTCTCCCCTCTTCTCATGCTTTCTCTCTCTCAAATAAATAAAATCTAATAATAATAATAATAATAGTAAATTAGACATTCTCGAGCCCCACCCCAGACTTACTGAAATCAGAAACTGCAGGTGGGGCCCAGAAGTCTGTGTCTGAACAGGCCCTCCAGGTGATTCTGACGCGAACCACTGCTCTACACTACACTCACAAGCTCTCTTTCTTCTGCTTTTCTCAATGTGTGCCACACCCGAGACAGAAAGGAGTCCAGGAGGAACATCACAGTGTACAAATATTCTAAACAACTGATTCTGGCATAATGATTACGAGTGCATGCGGATTCTAAGGCCAACTGCCTGCCAGCCAGTGTGAAACCCAGCTCTGCTGCTTCCCACCTGTGTGTGGCCTTGGGCACGTCACTTAGCCTTTCTGTCCCTCAGTTTCATCAAGTATAAAATGTAAATGCAAACAGTACCTACCTCATTTAGTTGTTGAGAAGATTAAATGACTTAATATCATGCAAAGCATTTATAAAAGTATCTGGCACTTAGTAAATGCCATATAAGTGCTGATTAACTACAGCCTTTGATCCATGTTACACTTAAATCCAACAAATACGTATTAGGCATCTATGTGCCAAGCCCTGTGCTAGGTAAATGCATTCACCAACAGCGCCCTAACTCATCATCAGCCCTTCAAATGTTTACTGACGGCTTATTATATGCAATACTCTGTGCTTTGGGATATAAGGGTCACAGAGAACAAGGACGGCACAAAGTAATGCACCAGATAAGATGTTTTCACAAGTAACTGTAACACAAGTAGCAAGAGATAATAATCATTGATAGCATTGTTTGGTAGAAAGAACATGGGGTTTCAGGTCATAAGATTTGTGTTCAGTTCCAGCTGCATGTGACCTCAGGCAAGTCATTTAACCTCCCTGAGCCTCAGTTTCCTCAGCTGTAAAGCAGAAGGCATAAACTGTACAGGAAACTCAAAAGAGCTAATATACATGAATAGCATTTTGTAAAAGGCTATGTGAATGTTAGTTATCACTTGTTATTATTAAGTCTGCATCAGGTTCCCTGCTCAGTGGGAAGCCTGCTTCTTCCTCTGACTTTCACCTTCTCATGCTCTCTTGCTCTCATTCTCTCTCTTCTCTCTCTGTGTCTCTCTCAAATAAATAAATAAATAAAATCTTTAAAAAAAAAAAAAAAGAAAGAAAGAAAGATGATAGGATTTCTATCTTAAGGGATTAGGAAAACTTTGCATCAAAAGTAGGGACATTCGAGATGGATGTGGGAAGGACAAATAAGATGCAGAAATAAAAGGAAAATTCAGGCAGAGGAAACAGCCTGAGCAAAGGCACAGAAGCAGGAAAACACAGAGAACATGTAGGAAGGGCACAAGTTCATTTTGCTGGAATGTAAAGAATAATGGGTGAGAACATTTAAAAGGGAGGTAAAGAATGAACAAAGGGGGACAATAGGCTCATTTGTTGCCCCTTACAAACATATTTGGTAATTCAAGTAGGACTAATGATAGAACAGTTGGTTAAAATTAGTTTCAGGATTTATCTGTGAGTCTGAAGTATTCAGCACACCCTCTGCTCCATTTTCATGGGTTAAGAGCCAACTATATCGTATGTATGGAAAATGGAATACTTATAATTACGTAGTTTGTGCATGGGCCAATATGAAAGTGATACTGTTATTCTTCATCAAAGCTGCTCATAGGGAATTCAGGAGAGGGATCACTTACAACTAATTGTTTTGGCCTTTAGGACTTTTTGACGACATTATTCAAATAAGAGAAAGCTATGTTCATCTAACACCAGCTATAAAATGAAGTGGAAAGAGTTCAAACCTCTTAGCCATTTTTCAAGGACTTGTTGGTACCTCTACTTACACACAATATGAAGTAGTTCATTTTGTTTTGGTTTTGGTTTGTTGTCATTCATTGTTTTTGTAAAAGAAATTATTTCAACAAAATCCTTAAGTGACTGCTCGCTCATAATCTAGAGTAGTAAGAATTTGCCGATAGAGAAACTGAGGCTTCCAGTAGATTGTTTCGGACAAATTTTTAAAGCTTTGTATGTTGATATTGTTAAATGAAATGTTCAATGTAGTAATTTTTGCTTGCCAAAGAGTATCTGAAAGTAAGAAAATAAATTAAACGAATTTGAGCGAAGTCCATTTTTAGTCGACAGAGTAAATGTAACTTGTTGAGTATGCGAAATATTTTTGTTTAAAATCCAACTGTCAGTTTTGCATAAAGAAAACTGCATAAGGGGAAAAAAGAAAACTGCATAAGGAAAAAATATTAACTTTCCAAGAAATATGTTAAAGTTCAAAAATCAAACTGAACACTCTTGTGCATGTCTTTACCGTTATACAAGTGCCCCCTGCTGTCCTTTGTATTTAACCTATGTTTCTCTAAAAGAGATTATTTTTTTTACATTCATTTTTAGATCCTCTCCTGTAGTGGCCCTCACAAAGCACAAACACAATTCTTTAGTCATATATATTTATATAACCGTAACTGAATAATACTAAATATAATCCTTATTAACTTATTATAGAATTAATGTATTCATTATATTGACAACACAAATCATCCTGAATAGCTTTTGAAAGGTAACTGGTATCTAGGCATTGAAGGTATAAAGCAGGAAATATGAAGACAGGCCAATTCGGGTGGAGGAGCACACGGAAGGGATGTGTCCCTGTATCCATGATACAGTGGGGCAAAAAACCTCAATGACACTGCAGTCCTCTTATGCATAGAGAGGGTGGACTGGAGACAAATCAGTACAAACCACCCATTAGCCCTATAAGCAAACAGGAGAGGCCACATTAAAAGTATCCAGGAGTTTTTGGAGGGGCTACTTCTCCTTCTCAATCTCAGCCTCCATTCCCTGTGTCCAGCATAAGCACAGGATACAGAAGCCTGGGCTCTTGGACTTTTAGAGGTCTAACCCAGGCCTGGTGTGGGGCGAAGAAGTCACACTCTCTTCAGAATTCTGTTAGAAACTGCAAGAGCCTGTCTGAACTATCAAGACCCTCCTGCTAAGGTTCTTTATGCTTCAATCCCCTAGAAAATCTCTCCCATCATCCTGGGACTACCCCCGCACCCCCGCCCCCCCGTTGCCAATGTATACCTTTTGGTGGTGGGCTGGGTTGAAGGGAAGTCAGAGGAGAACATGTAGCTTCTATGTTGTGCCAGCTGTCAATGACAGGATATGTGTGTGTATACATGTGTGCATATAAACATGCATACCCACACACATGTGCATATACCCTGTACCCTGTATCCTGCAAGTCAGGCTGGTATACAGCTAACCATGCGTTGTGCTTACCACCCCATGGTACAGCAATTCCTCCTCAGCCCCTGACCTGTGTAACATAAATTAAGAGTCCAGGAGCACCTGGCTGGCTCGATGGGTAGAACATATGACTCTGGATATCAGGGCTGTAAGTTCAAGCCCCAAGTTGGTGTAGAGATTACTTAAAAACAAAATCTTTAAAAACAACAACAACAAACTAAGAGCCTAGATATGTTCCAACAGCAAGAATCCCAGTCATAATAAAAGCAGAGGCAAGAGGGAGGCAGGCAAGGCTGGTAAGCCACAGGCACTGCAAAACACTCTATCCTTGGGAAAAATTAGACCAGGAAGCAATTCCCCCCCCAGAGTTCTGTCATGCCTGGACCTTCTGTATGGGCTCCAGTGGGTCCATCATAAGTCAGGCTCCTATCAAAATGGGCTCCATTATCCATCAGACTCCTATCAAAATAGGTCCCACAACCAAAGCCCAAAGAGATGAAGTCAACACAAAAACAATGATTATTTTCCTTCACTTCATCCTCTTCCCCCCAGCTTTGGACCTTTAACTGTAGGGAATCAATCCAATATTAATATTAAAACTGTAGGGAATCAATCCAATATTAATATTTAAAATAATCACATTGTTAGCAACCCAAATGTCCATCAATGAATGAATGAACAAAATGTGGTATATACATGCAAAGGATTATTAAGTCTTAAAAAGGAATAAAATTTTGACACTACAGTACAGATGAACCTTGAAGACATTACACTAAGTGAAATAAGTCAGTCACAAGAAGATAGGCAATTCCCATTACATGAAGTACCTAGAGTAGTCAAATTCATAGAGACAGAAAGTAGAATGGTGGTTGCCAAGGGCTGGTGGGGATGGGGGGAGTGAGCAGTTACTGTTTAATGGGTATGGAATTTAAGTTTGGAAGACAAAGTTCTGGAGATGGATGGTGGTAATGGTTGCACAACAGTGTGAATGTACTTAATGCCACTCAGGCTACTGTCATCATCTCAGGTCATCATCTCAGGGATCATGGGATCAAGCCTCAATTCAGACTTTGCGCTTAGCTTGGAGTCCACTTGGGACTCTCTCTCCCCCTCCCTCTACCCCTCCCTCCTGCATGTGCACATGTGCCTGCTCTCTCATTCTCTCTCTCTCACACACACACACACACAGTAAATTTTTTTAAAAAATAGTTGAAGAGGTAAATTTTGTTATGTATACTTTGCCACAATTTTAAAAATCGTATTTTTATTATGACTCTTTTCCAAAAATTCCAATTATATACTCCCTATGTACCAACCAACAACCTTTACCGGCATTCATTCATTTGACCTTTACAAAAGACCTGCAAGATAGTTACCATCATCAACATCTGCTAATGAAATAGAAAAAGCATGCACATCTCAGACAGGTTAAGCAACTGTCCAAGGTCACAGAACTAGTATGTAGCAAAACCATGATTCAAACACCTACATCCTTTCCACTGCGAAATGCTGCTTTCCACCCTACAGGAGAAATTTATCTGCTACTGTAAAATAGACTCAAACCAGAAAGTCCCTGGAGCAAGGAGAAAGGGCACACAATCCTCAACAGAAGGAATAATTTACTGTTAAAAGTTAGGCATAGAGGTGCCTGGGTGGCTCAGTGGGTTAAGCCTCTGCCTTCAGCTCAGGTCATGATCTCAGGGTCCTGAGATGGAGCCCCACATCTGGCTCTCTGCTCAGTGGGGAGACTGCTTCCCCCTCTCTCTCTCTGCCTGCCTCTCTGTCTACTTGTGATCTCCCTCTCTGTCAAATAAACAAATAAAATCTTAAAAAAAAAAAAAAAAGTTAGGCACATGCTCTCTGATTCTATTTATAAGGCTGTTCTTCCTCTAATGATCTCCAAGAACTTTAAACGTACCAATTATCCAGCCATGTAAACCCTGGCAAACTAGAAAAAGCTGTTTGTGTTACCACAGAACCTAAAAAATGACATTTCTCATAACCTACCAAGCAATGTCCTATTTTGTAAGAATTTTTAAGGACTTCTCCAAAGTCCAAGAAAAAAAAATCTAAGAATTCGTATGTGGCAAATTAAACTCCAGCTCCCCCAAACACTTAACAGAGCTCTGCTACAAGCAAAGTGGATCGTGATGCCTTCCTCCCCAGTCCTCTCTTTCTAGTACTCTGCTCTCACTCCAGATTGATCAGGAACAGGCCAATCCGGATGGGCAGGGAGCTCTCGGTTAGCAACACAGAAGCGGTGGCGCGGGTCCACAGGTGGCGCTGCTCGTTACCACCCAGCTCAAGAGGAAGCTAGAGGGTCTGCTCCTAAGGACAGATGACAGGAAATCTGGAGAGTGAGATTCCAGGCCAGTCCCTGTCCTGCCGGGTTCCATTCCAAGGGTGGGGTCACTTCCACCAAGGTCGAACAGTGGCTCCCCAGCAGACCCAGGCACCAAAAGGGCTGCGCAAAAGATACGGCTGTGGAATCCAGAGCTGGGTCGCCATGAAGGAGAAGCTTTTCTGAGCGCAGTGGGAAACGGGACTCCACCACCACAGATCAGGTAGGAAAGGGATTCGCAACAAACCCTTTAGGTCCTGTGTCTCCACCAGGGGGACAAGGAAGCTTGGTTTCCTGTATGTGCTTTGAATTCCTCAAACAAAAGCCTCTCTGCTGGAAACAAAAGCAGCCTCCCTCCTACCCCACACCCCAAATGATTTATAGTCAGCAAGTGTCTCCTGGTACTCAGAAAATTTGCTATCAAACAGGAAATGAGAAAATATCCACTTCTTCCAGAAGGAAGGGGGAGGAATCTCATCCCTGTAGAGACAGGAAATCAGCTGATCAGGATCCAAGCCTCTCTCAGGGAAGCAACTGCTCCCTTCTCAAGACAGGGGGTTGTGCAAAATCTAGTTTCCTTCAGGCTTCAGTCACTCCCTAGGTAAGAATGTCCAAACCTGGCCTATCTTGTTATAGATCTTTAGTTTACCAGTTTAGATGTTTAGTTTACCAGTTTAGATAAATTACCAGTTTAGATATTTACTAATTAAATGTGGAAAATAAAGCACCAAATGCTAACCAAAAGCACATCTCCACAAACTTCCTATTTTTTGCTGTTGGAAAGAAGGAAAGGAGCCAAAAATGAAGGTTTGCACAGGACTCCAAAAAACCACAAGGGGCATTTGCCACAGCCACAGGTGACCCCAACATTCAAGTCTGCATCCACCCAATCTGAGTTGGCTGGGTATGGGATACACACCAAACAAGAGGCTGAGACTTTCTTGTTTGCCAACAGCAATCATCATAATAACAGCTTTATATTTCTACACTGAGGGCCCAAAGCTTTCTTTCCCCACTCACAGTCTCATCCTGGTCCCCTCCCTTTGCTGAATCCTTCCATTGGGGAGGCAAAGGCAGGTAGATATCTTTAGTCCCTGCTATAAAGGTCAGTGACTAGAAACCTTGCCCAAGGTCATTAGCCAGTCAGATGAAACTAACATTCACAACTTCTAATGCTTTCCCACATAAAGGAAAACTGCAAAACAAGTATTTCTCGAGAAATTCTTAGGCAATAAAAATTCTGTCCACAAAAATTCTTTTCTTTGTCCATCTCCACTCTCTACTAATGTCTCCCAGTTCAATATGCCAGGCATGCATCTGCCTGCAGTCAATACATTTAATGCCTCTCTCTACTATGCAACTTGACATACATTTATAAGTATTTTGAGTTGGTCACTGTTTTAAACATTAGGGACACAAAGATGAGTAAGACTCCATCCCATCTTTCAAGGTGCTCAGCTTTATGGATGACAGAAAGACAAACAAATAATTGTTATTCAGGGGAATTGGTGACAACAAAAATGAAGAGGATATGCTTATAATTTGTTAGCTCTCCAGCCATAGTCATCTAGGGAGACTCAGGTGTGCCAGTGAAAGGAACATTTCCCTCAAGTAACTTCTGAAAACATTTCTACTTTCCCCATTCCCAACTTAACACCTCCAAATGATGTTACCCAAAATGCCAAGGCTGTAAATTGGTACAACATGTAAAAACAAGAACACCACCACAATGGAAAAGAACTCTTGAGTCAGCTCTTGGAGGAAGCTCTGCAGAACCGCACCCAGGAAAGGACCTGAACAATATGATGAGTGTACTATACCCTCCCCCCACACAACTTCACCTCGTCCATCCCTCCCAGAGCCAGAGAATGGGACATGTAGGAGGATTCATCTGAAGGGAGAGAAAGAAGTAGACAATACAACCCACATCATTCCCGTGGACCAAAACTCTCCCCACCAAGACAGTCTCAGGTAACATAACAATGTTTAACGATCTACAAAAAGTCATTTAGCATTGTTATTCTCTCTAGATCAGTCTGCAGCTAAATCATCCCAAAGAAAGCAGGGAGGCATCCAACCTAAAATAATGTACTTTAAAAATGATGTTTTTAAAACCCAAAGCCCAATCATTATAAATGCATTAGGGTCTTGGTTTCTCTGTTCGAAACACCATTAATTCTCATAGATAAGGCGATATCCTGTAACAGAAAAAAAAAAGTCAAAGAGTGGTCTTTTCCCATTCACGGACAGGTAGCAACCTCCTAATACAAATCTGTTTCTGGGTCGACATATTCAGAGTAAAAGAATGAAGAATGGAGTGATGCCTTTCCATCAACAAGAAAATAGGTCTTTATTTTAGGAGACCCCAAGACCCCTAAATCCAGCAATCAAAACATCCTGCCCTCTAAGCCACAGAAGACTTCAACCAATCACACTCCATTTACTTTTCTCTGCCTTCCTACTACTTGAAAAAGGCAGAGGAGTGGAAGATAGACAAATTACATTTGAGGTCTGGACAGTTCATGGCAGGGTGGTCCACTGCGACTGTCCTCAGAGATGGGAAAGAGGACTAATCTAGTGTGTATGATAGGAGGGAATCAGGTGAAGGAGAAAAACAAGATGGGGCTCAAGGAATTTAGTAAGGGTGGATATCTAAGAGGTTTTATACCACTCCAGTAGCAACTCCTACTAGCAAATGCAAGGGGATTTTGGCAACCAGTAAAGTGCAGGGCTGGTAAGACAAACAAGAGAAAGGAACATTCCCATCCCTTAACCTGCTCTGACTATCCTGCATCTGTCTTGGATTTCCTAATCCTAAACTAAGCCCTTTCTCCAGACTCACACTAATAAGAAAGCAAGTAGCTGGGTGGTACAGTTTTATTGCAAAGAAAATAAATAGCAATTAATAACTGGTTTGCACCAGAGAAGCTGGTTTGTCTAATCAGCCTACTGGTTCCAAGAAGTTTCTCTCAGCATTACACCATCCTTTTATTTATATTTTCAATAAAAATCTCTATGTCTAACAATGTAGCATCCTCCCTTCCAACCCCCTGACAGCCCTACTCCTACACTTACTCTTTTCCCCAATGTGGAGTCTTAATCCCATTCATTAGAGGAGGAAATAGAACCTGTCACACAAGTTATTTCATCTGCCTGACACTCCTTTTGGTGGCACATGCCAAACTGACGGGCAGGCAAGATGATGTCATTAGTTAAGTGTTCCCTTAGCCTTCCGGCTCTGAGCACCCACTCTTTAAAAGGGTGTTAAGTATTAAGAAAATCTAATCGCATCAAACATTTCATGAATACGTGCTAAATGCAGGGCACTATGGTAGCAAAATGAGGACTAGAAAGAAGAATAAATCATAATCTATGAGTCCCAGGAGCACATCTAATTGGACAAAAATATGGGAAGTTTAAATGCAAATAATAAAATACCATGACAATATACAACATTATACTGAAATGAGCGGTATAAGCTAATGCTATGAGTTCAGAAGCAGAATGAGCAATCTCAGGTTAGTATGGTTTACAAAGGATTAATGGGACAGCTGGACAGGTTCAGCTCCACAAATAAGTAGATTTCACTGGGAGAGACAGGGAAAGACTCTTCAGGAGAGGGGTTGGCTCTGGCAATGACATAAATCATAAGTACCAGGGCGCCTGGGTGGCTCAGTGGGTTAAGCCGCTGCCTACTGCTCAGGTCATGGTCTCAGGGTCCTGGGATCGAGTCCCGCATCGGGCTCTCTGCTCGGCAGGGAGCCTGCTTCCTCCTCTCTCTCTCTCTGCCTGCCTCTCTGCCTACTTGTGATCTCTCTCTGTCAAATAAATAAATAAATAAAAATCTTAAAAAAAAACAAAACAAAAATAAGTACCAAATGGAGGCCCAACAGTAAGCCGGATATACGGCAATAAAAATAAATAAGAGGTAAGGCTATGAGACAAGAGGAGACGTGACCAATTCAAAAGACTGAAGGAAGGAAGGGGGCAGTTCTGAAATAAGCCTCACAAAGGAAAAGCTGGAAGAATACAGAATAAACCTTGAACGCTGGTTACACTGACCAGTGGGACAAAGTAGAGAAAAAGACTAGAAAAGAGAACTTTTACCTTTTCCTTTATACTGCTTAAATTTATTACAATGAGCATATCTAATTCTGTAGTAATAATAAAGAGATTAGATAAACATAGGTGAACTGTGTTTTTTTTTCCTCTTCAGTTTTAGGACAGTATTTGTGTTTTAAAGGAACTCGCAACCTCTCATACCTGACCAGGGCCCCTTGACAAGTCTTAAACTACTAGGTAAAAAGTGCAAGCTTAAGTCACAGTCCCTTTCCCACTCGCAAACAATAAGAGCTCATAAGAATGCAAGTAAAGGTCACTTTCCTGACCCCTTTGGTCGGCATGCTTCCAGAACCAGGAGTTTTTGGAGAAAAGAAGGAGACTCAGGCCAGACAGTTCTATTCAAGGAAGTGAAAGCATAACATAAAAGATGACGGCTAAGAGCTGGAGCTTTGTAGTCCCACAGAGGTAGATTTAAATGCATGCTCTACCATTTACTAGATGTGACCTTGGGAAAGTTATTTCACTGGCTGAACCCCACTTTTCCCTCATGTAAAAAAATGATAATGTCTACTTCATGAGGCCATTTTGCAAATTAAATGGGCTAATGTACATAAAGTGCTTAACACAGTCCCTGGCACACAGTAAAAACTCAACTAATGGGAACTATTATTATTATTTTTTCTCTCTTTTTTTTAAGATTTTATTTATTTGAGTGAGAGAATGAGCTGGGGGTTGAGGAACAGAGGGAGAGGGAGAAGCAGACTCTTCAGTGAGCAGTGAGCCAGATGTGGGGCTTGATCCCAGGATTCAGAGATGTCCATGACCCAAGCCAAAGGCTGCTGCTTAACCAACTGAGCCATCCAGGCCACCCTTATTATTACTTCTATTACTATTATTAATCCAGTCAGCCCATAAAAGTGTCCATGACCTGAGCCAAAGGCAGCTGCTTAACCAACTAGCCATCCAGACACCCCTATTATTATTACTTCTATTACTATTATTAATCCATTCAGCCCATAAAAGTGAAACATCACCCATGGAAGCTAAAAAACCAGATTCATCTCAGCTCTTTCTTAAATGCAGCCAAAACCAGGGAGCAGAATTAGCAAGAGCAGAGTTAAACCTGAGTTCTTCATGTGTCCCTACTCAGAGAATCTTAGCAATAAGTCTTAAGAGAGACTAGCAAAAGCTAATTTCATATACGCTCCTCTCTCTAAGTTAGAAAGTAGCTAAACCTTCTATTATACGTTGCACTGTGTCCCCCAAAAGATGTTGAAGTCCCAACCCCCAGTACCTGTGAATGTGACTTTACCTGGAAATACAGCCTTTACACATGATGAAGCTCAAAGTTCATTAGGATGGACTCCAACCCAGTATCAGACAGGGGTTCTCATAAAAGGGGAAAATTTGGACACAGAGACACATACAAATGACGTGAAAGCAGAGATAGAGAATGCTGTCTACAAGCAAAGGAACTCCTGAAGCGACTAGAAGCTAGGAGGCCTGAACAGATTCTCCCCCACAGTCCTCAGAAGGAATTCCCCTCACTGCTGACACCTTGATTTCAGACTGCTGGCCTCCAGAACTTTAAGACAATACATTTCTGTTGTTTAAGCCCCACCAGTTTGTGGTACTTTGTCATGCAGCCCCAGGAAAGTAATATACCATGTTTTTTAATTGATATTTATCCTATTATAAACTATACACTCTGAAAGGATATTTAATTTAAAATCAAAATGTGGGTGAGGCGCCTGGGTGGTTCAGTTGGATAAGCAGCCAACTCTTCATTTCAGCTCGGGTCAGGATCTCAGGGTTTTGAGACCAACCCCATGTCAGCCAGGGGTCTGCTTCTCTCCTCCTCCCTCTCCCTCTGCCCCTGCCCTTGAGTGTGCTCACTTGCTCTCTCTCTCACTCTTGCTCTTTCTCAAATAAATAAATAAATAAATAAATATATATATATATATATATATATTTTTTTTTTTTTTAAATCAAATCATGGGTTATTTTAAAAGACAGGACCTGGCTATATGTACACTTCTTTCTCTACTATTTCTAGTCTCCCAACAGTGAGAACATCATTATGAAAAAAACACATTAGGACCAAGATAGATTCTTACTCTGTCTGAACCTGGTATATCTGCTGCCCTAATCATCCCTGGATGGACAGAAGAAAAGAGAACTAACTCATGTATACTGATTATCCACTGTGTGCCTCACATATGTGAGGGGCTGATCCACATGATTCTTCTTTTTTTTTTTTAAAGATTTTATTTATTTATCAGAGAAGGGGGGGGAGAGCGAGCACAGGCAGACAGAATGGCAGGCAGAGGCAGAGGGAGAAGCAAGTTCCCTGCTGAGCAAGGAGCCCGATGTGGGACTCGATCCCAGGACGCTGGGATCATGACCTGAGCCAAAGGAAGCTGCCCAACCAACTGAGCCACCCAGGCGTCCCTGATCCACATGACTCTTATTCAAACTTCACATATCCCTGCAAGGTATGCATTATTCTCCTCAACACTAATGAAGAAATAAATCAATGTCTGAAAGGTTAAGGTGCCCAACACCATACAGCCAGGGGGTGGCTGAGCCAAGATTCAAACCCCCCGTTCTTAAATACACCAACCTGCTTGAACAAGAACTTTTGAACCAATTCCCTAGATAATGATTTTCTACCAAACTCTCTATTTTAATAACTATGTGCCAAATGAATAAATGAAGACCCCTTATAAACTCTAAGTCTCCCATTTTTCTATTACAGAAATTGGCCTAGACAAGTGAAGTGACTTGACCGAGGTCACAAGTAAGCTAGTGGCAGAGTCATGTAAACAATCGAAGACTTTTGATTTCCACTACACCACATAAATTTGAGGACAACAGAAATCCATGAAAATAGAAGAGCATGGATGCTAGAATCAGACTGTCTCAATTCAAATCTTTGCTCTACAACTTACTGGCTGTGTGATCTTGGGCAAGTCAACCTTTCTGTTTCCTGATCTGAAAACAGGGATAATAATACATATCTCACATGGCTTTTCTAATGACTGAAAGAATTTATATATAAAGTACTTAAAATGGTGCCTGGCACATTAATAAGTGCTATATTTGTTAACTGCTGCTGCAACTATTATTATCAAATAATGCTAAGTAAACACCAAAGAATATACACACACTGACTATACTTTTATAAAATTGCAGACAAGGACACTGAGAGAAAAGAGAGGCTTTTTATTCCTATAAATTTGTCTAACTTAATTATTAGTAATAATATTTATTACTTACTTTGTGCCAGGCTCAGCGTCTGGTATGTTATAGACATTACTAAATTTCATTTTATCTAAGGTACTATCAATTACAAAATGCATCAATATTTCATTTATTCTCCCCAACTGCCCTATAGAGATAGGAGTTCCCCTATTCTGTATGTGAGAAACTGAGGCACAGAGAAGTTAAATTTATGCAAGATCACACTGCTACTAAATGGTCAAACCAGGTTGCAATCCCAGGGCTATCAGACTCCATAGACCCTTGCAATGAACCACTTAACCACCAACTCCACGCTTCTTAAACTTCCACATGCACAGAATCACCTGGAAATCTTCCTAAAATGAAAACACTCAGCCAGTCTGGGGTTGAGCCCAACATTCTGCACATCTAACAAGGTCCCAGGGGCTACAGATGCTAACAGTCCTCACACCCCCCCCCCACCACCACCACCACCGCCACCGCCACCACCAAGTGCCACACTCTTCCGCACCCCATCTCAGCAATCAGCTCACAAAAGAACCCAAGTCCCAAATGACAGAGGAATCTCCTAATTAAGCCTTTGTTTCTCTGCCACCTTCTTAATCCCTTTCTCTCTCCTCTGGGCTCTGCCTCTACTCCCTTTCTAAAGGCAGGCAACACAAAGCAACCTGAGAGGAAGCTAACAGGGAGATGAAAATGAATGGTTGTAGAATCCAAGGGGACCTCTTTAATGAAAAAAAGAAAAAAAAAAGTTACCCTTATGCTTGGATGATTGGGGTGAAAAGGTGCCAACTCAAAAATCCACATCACCGATGTGACTCTGAATGGTGAGTGAATCCTTCTGGAGTAAAATGGAAACTAAGAGTTATTTACTCCCATCATATCTTCAAAGAATGGGTGTGACCTCTTCCCACCCCCACTCTTAGCTCAGGTCTCTGAGCAACACAGGTAATTACCATCTGCCTACTTACCACAAAAACAGCTAGTTTCAATTGGGTTCACTCCTCTCCTGCTCTACCTGTCCTACATTCTAGACATTGTCTTTGTGCTCTGGGCGCTAAGAGCCCTACCAAACACACTCAGAAGCAGCTGCACTGCACAAGAGTATGACATAATCATCTTCCTACAGTGGTCCTGGATGTCTGGGTTAAAAAGGAAGTCTGAACTTAAATTAAATGAGTAGGGGTATACCCCACAGCATGGGATTGTTGGTTGTTTTCGGTTTTGGCTCAAGAGCCCTACAAACTCCTCCCTACTACCACAACCCAACCCCACTGTTACAAGGGGTTGTCTTAATATATAAACAATTTCTGCAATTCTACTTGAGCCATTCAAATCAGACCATTTTCAAGAGTAGTCTAACTTGCAAATTTTAAAGCAACTTAGACCACAAATCCAAAAAATTTTATAACACCTTAAGGTAAAAGTGGAGTTTATCAGTCACTTACCAGGGCTGTGACCCTTGAGCAAGTTATTTAGGTTCCTTAAACCCTAGTTTCCTCATCTGTAAGATCTTACCAATGTCTTTGTACTGTCCTAGAATGTTACTTGTGATGATTAAATGAGATAAAGCACCTGGCACTTAGTAAGGGCTCCATCCATATTAGTTTACTCCCTTGAACTCTGTTCATAGGGATATACAGTTAAGTTCACAAAGCACATCAGTATCAAATCACATAAAAGGAACTTATGACTAAGCATGATTTCATGAAAAAAAAAAAAAAAAAAAACCACCACTCACCTGGTGAGATCTGGTGTTGGCACTAACTAGTTATATAATCTTGAGCCAGTTATTGACCCTTTCCATGCCTCATTTCATTCCCCTACAAGGAACAAGAAGAGTGAGCTGAACTGATCATTTCCAGTTCATTCACTCAACAAATATTTCTTGAGTATTTACTATATGCCAGACACTCTTCTGGATGCTGGGAATACAAGAGTTAATAAATAAAAATCTCTACTCTCAAGGAGGCTATGTTCTAGTAGAGAGGAAGACTAAGACAATAAAAAAAACTAGAATATTCTAGACAGTAATGAGGAGTTCTGGGAGTAAGGTGAAGTAGAATTATAACATTCTAAAACAGAAAGAGAGTTTGAGAAATAGAGCTTAGGGGCATATATAGTCCTAAAATTTCATGAGATGGGACTTAGAAGATCATGTAAGAGAAGTGTATTATATTCTGCACAGTGGAATTCTCCATCTGCTGTAACATACTGCCCTTCAACTCTTGAAAAGAATAGATTATATATTTAGTGTACACAAAGCACTTAGCACATAAGCATCTCATACTGAACCATAGATGTTAAGCTGGCCAAACATTCAGGTAGAGAGCCAGGAATCTAAAAGGATCCTCAGAAGAACAACTGGTTCAGTTTCCTATCTTTACCAAATGAAGAATTATACCACCCATGAAAGTGCTCTATTTCCTTCTTGAAATTCTTCAAGAGCAAAAATGGCATGCCATTCTAACAATCTAATGTTATTATCCAAGAAACAGGAATCCCTGGAATATTTTCTGTTCATATCCATTGCTATATCCTCTTATTTATTATTTAAACTGATTTCATGCAGTGAACAACATTTGTAGCAAATCTGTGCAGAGTCTTTATTCACTGAACAATTCTCCAGCATCTACATGTGCTATGCACTGTGCTAAGGCTCAGGAACAAAGCTTAACCTGTGTACAGGAGATAATCATAAGACCAACCAAACCACAATCCATTCTAATATGCATATCAGAGGACCACAGCAGGGAGAAAGGAGACTAACCAGGTAGGAAGAAAGGGTAAGGAAAGGCTTCCCAAAAATAACAATGTCTGAATTGTGTTCAAGGGTAAACTGGAGGGGAGCCTGAGTGGCTCCGTGGGTTGGGCCTCTGCCTTAGGCTCGGGTCATGATCTCAGTGTCCTGGGATGGAGCCCTGCATGGGGCTCTCTGCTCAGCAGGGAGCCTGCTTCCTCCCTGACTCTCTGCCTACTTGTGATCTCTCTCTGTCAAATAAATTTTTAAAATCTTAGGAAAAAAAAGAGAAAAGGGTAAACTGGAATTTGCTGGCAGGTGAGGTACACAGGTGAAAGATAAATTGTAGGCAAGGGGAACAACGTGGTCACACACAGACATTCTCCAGCCTGGTAGGCTAAGGCAGCTGAACACATCTTCTTCCCGAAAAGGTGAAAATTTCAAGGAAAATGAGGTTACAGAAGCAGGCAGGAATTACACTTTTTTTTTGCAGGCGTAGTCTTTATTGTATGGGCAGTGGGAACCACTGAGGGGTCTCAAGCAGCATACATCTTTACAAATCAAAATATGAAATGTACCCAAGAAAAGGAGAAGGAAGAGAATAAATGAATGCAGGGAGTCCAAGTCTGATCTTAGACAATATATATATGCAGGCAAAGGCAAAGGGAAGCAACTCGTGATAGCAATAAATATTTTCTATCTTTATTAGCCCCCTTAATACTGCCCCACACCTATCTTCTCTTACACCACCAGACATGATCAGTTCTGTACTTCTGAAGTTTGGTGGGGTTTTTTTTGGTAGGAGTGTGAAAAAAAGACTGGTGGGGAAGAAAGCATTAAACCATTAGGAGGAATCACAGCAGAAATAAGGCCCTGAGCTCAGGCCTAGGCAATGAGGCTGGAGGTGATGACAGAGGAGATGGAAGAGATGGAATCAACAGGACCTGCTAAAAGAGTGACTGCCTGGGCAGCATGAGGGAGAGAGAAGAAGACTGTATGAAGCTGACTGGATGGGTGAGGAAGGCATTCAGAGATGGGGATGCAGGAGGAGAAGCAGGTCTGGAGGTAGGAATGGAAATGATGGCAGCCATTTTGGACACAGAGAGTTTGAGATGTCTGTGGAACAACCACGTGGAAAAACCCATCATGAAGGATGCCTGAAGTTGACAGAAATACAAAGAAATAGGACAACGACTGCCATTTGCAAAGGGGTTCAATCCATGAAATGCATCTCATTCAACATTACCTATACTTTTCAACAAGATCATGATCACAGTGAGGTTGGGAAGTTCAGACAAATAACACATAAAAAGTTAAGTAACAAAAACACAATAAAAAATGCTACCAGGTAGTTCTGGTTTATGATGAATTGCAAGAAAAACACTTGTTATACTTAAAGACCACACTCAATGGGGCACATGGGTGGGTTAGGCCTCTGCCTTTGGCTCAGGTCATGATCTCACGGTCCTGGAATCGAGCCCCCCATCAGGCTCTCTGCTCAGCAGGGAGCCTGTCCCCACCCCCCCACCCCCCCCCCCCCCCCCTCTGCCCCTCTGCCCACTTGTGATCTCTGTCAAATAAATAAATAAAATCTTAAAAAAAAAAAAAAGGAATCAAATCACCACCTAGCTTTTCAATTTACTGGAGCTTTTAACTTTCCATTATTCTCACAAGTCTATTTATTGAAGGTATTATACATCTTTATGTATGCAAATGAGACAGACAGCAAATGAGACAGAATCAAGGAGAAGGAGGAAAAGCAAAAGAATGCTAGGGTTCTGGCTCTGCTCTGAGACAACATACGTAGGCAAAGCCAAAGAGAAGCAACTAATAATGGCAATAAATATTTTCCGCCTTTCCCAGCTCCCTGAATCCTGCCCCCACACCTATCTTCTCTTACTAGCATACCGCCTGTGCTACAGTATGTCAGATACTGCCCCTTATCCCTTCTCAACAACATATTTATGCCAGGGCCTTGGCTGCCTCACTCCTTCCCAGGAGCCACCCAAAGGATGATCAGAGAGGAGGCCTAACAGATGAGAATCTAATGCTCCCTCTCTGCCACAGTGAGGGTGGAGGGAAACTGCAGCCCCTGACAGTTCCCCATTCTTCCTTAAAAAGGCAGTATTGGGGGGCCTGGGTGGCTCAGTTGGTTGAGCATCCAACTCTTGATTTGGGCTCAAGTCATAATCTCCAGGTCATGGGTTCAAGCCCTGCAATTGGCTCCGTGCTCAGCAGGGAGTCTGCTTCTCTCCCTCTCCCTCTGCCCCTCCCCTGGGTTCAGGCACATGCTCTCTCCCTCTCTCTCTAAAATAAATAAATAAATAATTTTTAAAGATTTTATTTATTGAGAGAGATACAGACAGTGAGAGGGAGCAGGAGCAGGGAGGAGAGAGAAAAGCAGACTCCCCACTGAGCAGGGAGCCCAATGAGGGGCTAAATCCCAGGACCCTGGGATCATGACCTAAGCTGAAGGCAGACTACTAAGCCACGCAGGCACCCCAATAAAACTTGTTTTTTAAAAAAGCAGTATTATGGGGCACCTGGGTGGCTCAGTGGGTTAAGCCTCTGCCCTGGGCTCAGGTCATGATCTCAGGGTCCTGGGATCGAACCCCACATTGGGCTCTCTGCTCAGCTGTCAAATAAATGTAATCTTTAAAAAAAAATAAAAAAGCAGTATTATATGAATACTGTTATTGTACTTATTAACAATAACAAGAATAAAAACAATGAACCAGTCCTCTGAGAGATAGTTGTTAGAAGCACCTCAAAGCATCTCAACTAAACCACCCTGGTCACAGTTTTCCATTTGGGAAACTAGACAACAGAGGCTGGGATGGGTCCTACATTCTTACCATCTAGAGGCGCCCCACACCAGGGCAGACCAGCCTCTTTCAAACCCAACCCTGACCCCAGAGCTCATGGCTCATTTGTGGTATTTGTGAGCACTGGAGTGTTTGCAGTAGGTCTGGGATGAACTTCCTCATATTACAGAGATCATTGTACCAGAGGACCCAAATCTTCTGGATGTTCTCCCTGCCACGGGTTGCTGGAGAGGGAGGGCCCTGTTACGATCCTGTCCCCACTGCGCAGAAAGATAACAGCCATAAAATCCTACATGACGAGAAAGGGGATTATAGAGAAACTGCCTGGTATCAAAAAGCCATGGAGGACAGCTGCCCTGCCATCCAAGTTGGAACAGAAGATGACCTTTTCCCTGTTGGTCCCATTTCCCTCAGGACTAGGTCTCTTTTTGGGATATCTTCTACTGTGAAAATGATAGCTAAATGAGGGGGGGCCTTCCATTATTTATTCAACTGCTTACACATTCCTCATTGTCTTTTGTCATTTGTAATGTTTATTGTATACTGTAAACTCCTACACGGCATGCAGAGGGTTTATGAACTCTATTTATTCAGTGTTAGAAACTCTACTACATTCAAAGAGGCTCTTAGAGGCATTTTTGCTGCCAGCGATGCCAAGGACAGAGACAGAATCCATACATGCCAAGTGGCATGCCACACACTCACTGCAATATGTGAAACCAGAGGCAAGAGACATGAGTATAAACACACATCTCTGGTAGGACATAGAGAGAAATTGTACCTGATAAGCCAAACCGGGGACTGAAACAAGATCAAAGATTCTCCAAATTAGTGGAGACACACCTTCCACTCCCTGGAGTGACTCATGTCAGGTTTATCCGATACAGAGTCCAAATTTACAAAACAAGGAGCAAAACACAAGCTACACTGTGGGGACCATGCCAGTTAATAACCAAAGGATGCACAGCATGCTAAAAGGGAGAAGACCTCAGTCACTTCTGAGCAGGACCTACCTAATACATCAGGAAATATCCTCTTCCCTAGACTTAAAGGGAAGAACCCAAGCAAGAAGAGGACAAAGGAAAGGGTAACCAATACTCTTTTCAGATATAAAGGTCAGATAAATGCTGTAGGACACTATCGCCATCTGAAAGGTAGTGATTATGCTGAACCTGTTAAGGTAAGGCAGGGAGGACTGTGAGTCATGAGAACAAATCCATCACGTTCGCTGCCCGCCTGCCAAAATAAACAAGGAGGAGGCTGAATATTGTGGAGACAATGGCCACTCTGTCTAGTCTTACAAAGAACCCCGGTCTTCACAAGCCTGGTCCAAACAGACTAGAGAATACTAATCCCACAGCCTTCATGGAAAGCACAAATGTTTCTAAGCTCAACTACCCTGGGAGAGTAGCGAAGCTAGCCTGTGAGATTTATACCCATGCAAAGCATGGAGTTCCCCTCTCTTACCAGTGAGTCCAGCACTCTCCACATCAGATAGTAAGATGAGGATTAAAGACCACAGGTGAGAAAAGCCTTACAAGTCAAGATGGCCCTAATGACAAAAGTCAGATGAAATTTTAAAAAAAAAAAAAAGGTAAGAATCAATCTCTGCCCTGACTTTATGAAATGATAGAAAGGAATGCAAAAGTTATATATTTGGCTCCTGCCCTGAAAGAGCTTACAATATTGCTGGGGGAACAAACACAAGCCAGCCAGAGAGCAATACAAACAATAATCAAGCAGATGTGTTACATTTTTGGGGAAGGACCCCCTATTCTAAAAGAACCACTTATTCTTCCATCAAACCTATGCTGGAAAGCTGATCGTGGATCAATCCTCCTATATGTGTTCAAGTATCTACACCCAGGTCACCTCCCTCTGCAGCTAGACAGAGGGGATGTGCTCATATACACAAGTGCATACACACGTGCACATACGCAGAGTTCCTACTTTCTGCAGATAACTTTGCCCCCCACTTCAAAGACAGGGTAAGAGCTATCAGGGAACATTCCCTCACGTTCCTACACCTGTAGCCAACCACATGCATTCTTGCCTTCCTCCCTTCTAATCTTTTTCATCAAACACATTCCTCTTTTTACTCCAGAACCCATTCTCCCATAGATTATTCTCTCTCTCCTTTGAATTTTATTATATCTCTCCTTCTCTACTGACTGTTTCCAAACAGCACTTAAACATGTTTACATCTCTATGTTACAATAAACAAACAAAACTCCCAACAACCCCTTCCTTCAAATGCCTTCCTCCCCTGTTTCTGCCAAGTTCAGGTTTCAAAACTCCCAGACTCCATATCTGCACTTCTCATTCACTTCCCAACCCACTGCTTTCAGGACTGGGGTTCCCACAACTCTAGAAATGCTCCAGGAAAGGGGATCTTTATATTTTGGAGCCCGAAGTCCTTATCTTGCTTGACTTCTTCATAATCACATACTGTGTGATATGGCCTCCTTCTTGAACTCACTTCTCTCCCTCCTACATCTCTGGGCACTCCCTTTTGCTGGACAGTTTCCTTCAGGGGATCCTCCTTCTCTCCTCCTAAACCACCACCCGCTCCTTGGAGGTCCCCAGAGTTTTTGTCTCAAACCTCTTCTCATGGTACACATGCTCCCAGCAATCTCCTTGTCCACTCCTCTGATTCCATAAGCTGACAACTGCCCATCCATACCTCTCCTGAGCGCCATACTCTGTACAGCCAGCTACCAGCTAGGCACCTCTGCCCAGCATCCCAAAGAAACCTCAATCTCAGTGCAACCCAAACTAACTCCATATCCTTCCTTGCACCAGCACTGCCAGCAAGCCACTGCAAACAACCTCCTACTCTTAGATTCCCTCTTTTAGTGAATGATTATCACTCACCCACACAGAACCCCAAGCCAGAAACCTGCAAGTCATCCTAGGTGCTTCCCTCTCCCCTCATACACCGCACTGGATTAGTTATCAAAACACATGGATTTAACCCTTAAGGAGGTTTCTTGATTTGCCTACTTGGCTGCATTACTACTTGCACAACCTTAAACTCTAATCACTCCCTGCCTAAATTACTGTAACAACCTCCTAACTGTTCTGTCACTGGTCTTGTCCCTGTAATCCTTCCTCGAACTATTGCCAGAGGGAAAATATTTCCAAAATGTAAATCTAATCATAGCCTTCCTTGCCCCAAATCCTTCAATGGCTCCCAAAAGCCCATAGGATCAAATCAAAGCCACTCAACACTTTAAGACTGCCCACTTCTCCCTCCTCATCTCACTTCTTCCCTCACACCCTACATTCCGACCTTACTAATACTCTATATTTCCTCCTCAAGCTCTCTCATCCATTCACTTCTGTTCATGGTTCACACTACCCAGAATGCCCTTTATATGAACTTATGGCCCCAAGTCCCGAATCTCTTGGTTGACAGCTCAGTCATGTCCTCTTGGGTGCCTTCACTGACCCTTTTCCACCCTGGCCCTGGTAGTTACTCCTCTTCACTTCCATCGCACCAGCATTTAGCTCCATGATAGCAATCACTACAATGGATGTTAACCGTTTGCCAGTATGTTTTCCTCATTAAATGTAAGATCAGGGGCGCCTGGGTGGCTCAGTGGGTTAAAGCCTCTGCCTTCAGCTCGGGTCATGATCCCAGAGTTCTGGGATCGAGCCCCGCATCGGGCTCTCTGCTCTGTGGGGAGCCTGCTTCCTCCTCTCTCTCTCTCTGCCTGCCTCTCTGCCTACTTGTGATCTCTGTCTGTCAAATAAATAAATAAAATCTTTAAAAAAAAAATGTAAGATCATATAGATGCAAGGGCAAAATCTTTGTTACTTCAGCACTGTGCCTACTGCCTGGTTCAGAGAAGACATTCAATAAATGTTTATTAATTAAATGAATGAATGGATCCTCCAAATAAGCCCCCTGACACCCTAGGAGATTAGCATTTCAAGATATAATTGAAGATTTTAGAAGGGATTTAAGAGGATTTCTGATGCAATTCTTAGCAGGTATTCCTGGAAACATACAAGGAAACCTGTCCAGAAAATGGGTAGAATAGGTGTTCTGGGGCATTCAGCATTGTTAATTTAAATTAGAAGACTCGGGGACACCTGGGTGGCTCACTGGGTTAAGCATGGGACTCTTGAGTTCAGCTCAGGTCAAGATCTCAGGGTCATGTGATCTAGCCCAGGAATGGCTCTGCACTCAGCAGGGAGTCTGCTTAAGGATTCTCTCTCTCTCTCTCTCCTACCCCACCACCTCCACACACACACTCTCTAAGTAAATAAATCTTTAAAAAAATAAATAAATGACAAGACTTTGAAATACAACCTTTAGTCATAGCCCTAAATTCACAGCCCTATCTTACAAATTCAGAATGGAGTAAAAATCCTCAAAAGAAGATTTTTATACAAGAAGAAAGAGGACTTTATTTTGGAATAACCCTGGCTTTTTAGGGGTAATTAATTATTTTTCTCAAGGCAAAATCTCCTAAAAAAGGATTATCAATATTAAAATCTAAACTTAAGTCCCAGGCACCTGGGTGACTCAGTTGGTTAAGTGGCTGCCTTTGGCTCAGGTCATGACCCAGGACCCTGGGATTGAGTGCCACATCAGGCTCCCTGCTCAGTTGGGGGGGGGGGGGAGCCTGTTTCTCCCTCTCCCACTCCCTCTGCTTGTGTTCCTTCTCTCACTGCATCTTTCTGTGTCAAATAAATAAATAAAATCTTTAAATAAATAAATAAACGAATTAATTAAAATTAAAATAAAAAACAACTTAAGTCCCTGTACCTGTCCAAAATGTCTCTCAAATATACACCTCTCCTCTTTAACATCCTTTAATCTAACCTCATGACACAATTACAACAGTGGCCTCCTAGAGAATAAAGCTCCACTTTCATCCATCATTTACACAGCCACTGCGTTAATCCTGTCCATTTTATAATGGTTCTTTATATTAACATTCAGGACCTTCTCTCCTTCCACCCCTAATCCTGATATCATTCTATTAATGTTTCTCAGTGCCCCCACAACTCCCCACTACCACTTTCCCCAACACAGTATCTGCTTATAAGCTAGCAGAGTGCACTACAATGTGAGCTTATTTACTGCTGTTGACTGACTACAAAGTACAGCCAAAAAAAAAAATCCTTCCTATATATCTCAATCCAACATACTCCTGCGAGCTGAAACCATCTCTGCTCCAAGACACTTCAAGCAAGCTCATTCTTTTCATTGACACAAAGGAATTATGTTTACCTTTCTGAACAAAATTCACAATAGAAATTAGCTATGGTGAGAGGGAATCCAGTAGTACAGCTGGCAAAGCCCTTGCCCAAAAGAAGGATACTGACTGACCAATTAATTAACTTGTCCTAGGCAAGAACCCAAACCATCCCTGATCACTGGCACATTTCAGATGACTGACACATGGTTATGCAGAAGAAAGCAAATTCTGAACAGAGAAAGAAAAATAAATGCTTGTGCCCAATGAGAATAAACTTAACACTGTCACAAAAATTTACGGAGCCACAACAAGCTGAGGGTATCAGACCCCCAGATGGCCAAAGAGGGCCTATCCTTGAGCACGGCATTCTCCCCAGGCAGATCACATCTAGCTGTTGGTTGGCCTGCCTCTTCACTCTCCTCCTACACACACACCACACACACACACTCTAAAACTCTATATACTTTCCTGTATTTCTTATAAATTTCCACATTAAACATATATTACTTTTATAATTGAAAAGAAAATTTTAAAATATGACTTGCAAGTGCTCATATGATTGCCCCTTCTCTCCTGAGAGAAACTCCCTGACAATCAACCACATACAAAAGAAGTATAAAAAATGGGACGCCTGGGTGGCTCAGTTGGTTAAGCAGCTGCCTTCGGCTCAGGTCATGATCCCAGCGTCCTGGGATCGAGTCCCACATAGGGCTCCTTGCTCGGCAGGGAGCCTGCGTCTCCCTCTGCCTCTGCCTGCTATTCTGTCTGCCTGTGCTTGCTCTCTCCCCCTCTCTCTCTCTGATAAATAAATAAAATCTTAAAAAAAAAAAAAAAGTGCCTGCGCTGTAAGAGCATAAAACTTCATTAAGGAAACAATTCTAACAGACATGAGGCAATGCAAAAATAATACAAACAGAATAGAGGTAAGAGACTGAGGCAGACACTGTACAAATAAGGAAGAAGAGGGGTGCCTGAATGGCTCAGTGGGTTAAGCATCTGCCTTCAGCTCAGGTTATGATCTCCAAGTCCTGGGATCGAGTCCCGTGTCAGGCTCCCTGCTCAGTGAGAAGTCTGCTTCTCTCTCTCTCTCCCTCTGCCCCTCCCTCCCTGCTCGTTCTCTCTCTAATATATAAAATCTTAAAAAAAAAAAAATAAGGAAGAAAAGATTAATTTCTGAAGGGGTAAGGGGAGAAAGCTGCATGGAGCATGAAGTTCCCACACTTAGCTTTCATTCTTTTTAAAAAACGTAGGATTTGAATAATCAGAGAGAAAGGCAGAGAGCATTTCAGGAAGAGAGACCATAAAAGCACAGGGGCAGATATGAAGACCTAAGGGGAAGGAATACTGAGACCAGCCCAAATGGAGCAGAGAGCTGTGTTGGACAACAACAGTTGATACAGTTAGGTATGCAGAATAAGTCAAACAATGGAAGGCCCTGAAAGTTAGAGACAAAGAATCAGTGATTCATTATAATTTATTCCAGGAACTGAGACATTCTGGAAGGAAAAATAATATTTTATTAGAAGAAACCCAAAACGAGGCATCTGGCTGAGCATCAACTCTTGGTTTTGGCTCATGTGGTGATCTCAGGGTCATGAGATCGAGCCCCTAGTTGGGCTCCATGCTCAGGATGGAGTCTGCCAGAGAGTCTCTCTCTCTCTCTCTCTGCCCCTCCCTCTTGTAGTCTCTCTCAAAAAAAAAAAAAAAAAAAAAAGTAACCCCACAAAAGTTGAAATAAACATTCTTAGATACTGCATACCAAGCTAACAGGCCTAAAAGGGCTCCTCCAGACCAGAAATGAGCAAATGCCCCAGTAGAAGCAAGACAGACAAGAGAAGCTTAAACTCCAATCAAAACCATGAAAAGTGGGATGCCTGGGTGGTTCAGTCAGTTGAGTGGCCGACTCTGGATTTCAGTTTGGGTCATGACCTCAGGGTTGTAGGATCTAGCCCCCCACTGGGCTCCTCTACATGTAGTCTGCTTGGGATTCTTTTCCGCTCCCTCTGTCCCTCCACCCACTCGTGTGTTCTCTCTCTCTCTCCCTAAAATAAATGGATAAACAAAATCTTAAACAAACAACCATGAAGAGCAAAAGCAGGACCTTTAGCACACCATATAACCTCATCACAACATGGCTCAACATATAATTACCAGAAGCTAAAGGGCCAACCTTATTTAAGTTGGGAGGGCCTTGGGTGTTTTCTAGACCACTGAGAAAAATGCTACAAATTCATCTTGCGTTGTGTTTACCTTGTGACCTTTGATCTTGGAATGTGTACTCTGAACAGTTTTCTTTCTACCCTCATCTCCAAAAACTGGCACTGAAAAATACCAGGATAATAAGGCCTCAGCTGATGCATTTCCCTGGCGTGTATTATGTCACATGCCAGGCAAGCCCAAGATGAAAGCAGTAGCTCCCATAAGCACTGTTAGCACATGCACACATTTTATGATTTCAACAGCATGAATGTGGCCAAAGTTTGTGATTTCCCAGCAGATGGACTTGACTCACTTTCTGAATTAACAGTGTCCATGTCCAGAAGCAGCAATTATTCTACTGTTCTGTCTAGAAGCTATCCACTCCAATTCAAGGGCTGTGTTCTAAAAAGGAACTTAAAAACTGAATTTACATTTAACCAAGAGGCTGCTTCAGAGAGTCGCTTGGTTAAACAATATTAAAGCCTTAGCCTATATTTTCTAACCACTGTGTTAACAAAACTTCATCACTTTGCATTACATTGTTTTTGTATAAAAATTTCAAAGTGTTCCATGGAGCACAAATTTCATATGTTCCATGGAACATGTGATTCTTGATCTCAAGGTCCTGAGTTTGAGCCCTACCAAGGTGTAAAGATTACTTTAAAAAACTCAGAAGTGGAGGGGCATGCCTGAATGACTCACTCACTTGGCTAAATGTCTGACTCTTGATCTCAGCTCAGGTCTTGATCTCAGGGTCGTGAATTCAAGCCCCAAGATGCACTCCATGCTAGGCGTGGAGCCTGCTAAAATTTTAAAAATATGTATGTATTTTTAAATGTCAAAGTAATTTACATACCATGAAACCTCTCCCATAATAAAAGGAAAGGAGAAGAAATTCTCCACAGTTCAGAGATCTAGAAATGTATACCACATAAGGGATGGAAGTATAGTTCAAATGCTAAAAACTAACAGTGATATTAACAATTAAACTATTTTCACAATTATCTCACTTAACTCAGGTCACTGCTGATTTTAAGATTACCTTCTGTGATATAATGTGAAACCATCTAGAAATCTGGGATCCTGGCTCTTAGACAATAATTTAAGTCTACATGCCTAAATGTAACCATGTGTATAATACCTCCCTTACAAAATATTATAAAGATCAAATAAGATAATAAATATGAAACTACCTTGTAAAAAATAAAGTGTTATCTACATGGAAGTTTTTCTAAATCTTTTTTTTTTTTTTTAAGATTTTATTTATTTATTTGACAGAAATCACAAGTAGGCAGAGAGGCAGGCAGAGAGAGAGAGGGGTGCCACCCAGGTGCCCCTACATGGAAGTTTTTCTAAACATGAATTGCCTAATATGTGCCAGGAGGTCATGAATCTCATGAATCCCAAGGAGTTAGTATTATCATTCCCATTTTAACAGATGTGAAACCCAAGGGAGATGTTAAATGGCAGAACTAGGACTGGACCACAAGACTAAAGAAATTCAAAGCCTCATCTCTACTATATTGTGCTGTCTTGCTAATTTTGAATGTTAAATAATGTGCAGACCCTTCACTCCTTCTATACAGTAAGTTCTTTAAGTTCTTTTTTGTGATACAATAAATAAATATTGGTCATAACTACTTTGTATAATCCATGGGACCTACTGAGAACTCTGAAGTTTTTAAGTACCAGATAGCCCATGTTACCAAAGTTGAAATGTGAATGTTTTTTACTCCTAGTTGAGCCTGGCATATAAAGAATCTTTAGTCTATAAGGGCTTTGTGAAAACACAAAATCTAATTCCAGTCAAATCAACTTACACATTACCCTTCTATTTAACCAACCACCAGGAACCTGGATTGTGTTTCTTTTTAAACTTCTCTAAAATCTAAAACTATGCCCATTTGTGGCCTGCTACTTCCACAGAGTTTGTCCCGACCCCAGGGAAAGAATCAGATCCTCGTTCTCCTACCTCTCTGTTTTTCCTAGTTTGCTTTGGTGTTCACAAGGACCTCAATCCATTGAAAGGAAAATTTTGCAAGTGGCCCAAATCATCTGGATGAAATATTCCTCAAAACAAGGCATGTCTCTTTTCTTTGTTTCCATGTGTACAAAGCAACCATCTGATTACTAGCTTCATAATCACTACGGTACAAGGAAAAGGGTGTCCCAGACAGCAATATGAGTACTCCAATCACTGGGTAGGTATGTCCTCTATCACGAATTAATAAAATTGGTATGCTTGTTGCTTTTTTTTTTTTTAACTTTTAACTTTCAATGACTCCCCCGCTGCCCATGGAATAAAGCCATAAAAAAAATCTTTATAAGTTGGACTCTGGATCCTTTACAGTATCATCTGCTCCCAAAACTCTTGCTGTTTGTTCATACCCAACTACTCACATTCTGTTCCTTGAACCCACCCCTCCATTCACTTTTACCTTCAAACCTTTGCATGTGGTATTTATTCCTGTCTTCTCTCCTCCCCACCCTCTTCCATCTGACTAAATTTCATTCATCCCTAAAGGTCCACTCAAGGGTCACCTCCTTTGTCAAATCTCCCAATGAACCCCAAGTGGAAATATTCATCCCTCCTTTTACTTCCACAGTCCTTTATACATACTTCTGTTCTAGCACTTATAGTATTATAATTACTTATTTGCATAGGTCTTTCCTTTGTTAGATGTGAATAACCAAGGGTAGCAACCAGATCTCACTCATTATTCTGGCATCTCCAGCGCCTAACACTGTGTTACTTGCAATAGGTACCTAATAATTGCTTTTTGGAGAACTGTTAAGAACATGTCCTGGCTCTGCTGGTTGCAACCCACTCTGAAATGTTAGGATAGAAAGTTATTAGCTACTACGTCCTATTTGCTGGACACTCAGGCTCTGAAAGAACCTTTGGGATATTTAGGAAATGAGAGAGAGTGTTTATGTCCATGCTGAATCACCTAATCCTGCCAAAACCATGCTCACTACCAACACACAGGGAAATGGTTGCCAGGCACAATTATGGAAAATCCATGCCTGACAACCATTCCTAATACAGCTGCAATACATACTGTTCTACTCCCTTCACAAAGCAAATGCATCACTTCCCTTCTAGCCTCTGCCCCTTCCAGGGACAGTTTATGCAGCTGAAAACTTTAGCTCTCCTGAATACAAAAATCCTGTTTCATTTGTAGAATGAGGTGACTATAAATTTACAGCAGAGAGAGAGAGAGAGAGAGATCAAGATCCAAGGAATCTGGTGGCCAACCAATGAGAGCCTAGCACCCCAACATCATCAGTATCTATTTCCCCAAGTCTCTCCAAAACTAATTCTGGTCTTTGTTCTCACAAAGTACACCCCTGCTCACTCTGTTGATTCTAGCTTAGGCTAAGTGTTCTCCCATAAAGGCAGTAAGGGGATTTCTAAGTCTGGAAAATGCAAGAATTCCATACAGCAAAGTAACAAAGGCCTGGATCCTAATCCACCCTGACTTCCCAGTGAGAATGATGCAGTTGGGGGGGGGATGAGAAATTCTTCTACAACTATCATAGAGCAGCCTGTACAACCATTCAAACAGCTCAAGTTAATTTATTTTGGCCATTTTCAACTCATTCCTCCCAAGAAAGAGATCTGTGCCTGGAAAGGATCAAATTCCTACACACCTGATCAAAGTTTTTCAGAGGAAACCAAACTAAGTGAGCCAGCTAAAAGGACTCTCCTGAAACCAGCCCTACTTCCCCCTTCTTTCCTCCTTTCATTTGCTAGGAATCCAACTTCCTTTCAGTTGGAGGCCACCAGCAACATGATCCGGCGAGGTGCTGAGATTGAGATTTCTTCACCTATTTGTGTTATAATTCTGCGAGCTGTTAAAGCTCTCACAGCCCAACACAGGCACAGAGTGTCCTCTCTTTGAAGAGCGCAGTGTTGCTCCAAAGCCTGCGAGGAAACTTAAGGGAACTAACCATTCACTTAGCAGCATTTTTTCAATGAAGTTCAGCAGTACAATCTAACCTCTTTGTGCTCTGAAATGAACCACATTTCTTAAAAGAAAGACCACAGGGGGGTGACAGAACATTTGCTGCAGGCAGGGAAACCTGGACAGCTTACAGAAGCTGATGCAGAAGAGAACCAGCAGACCTCCTCAGCAGGTCCCTTTCAGCATTTCATTTCTCTCTCTCTCCTGCTGCATTCCCAAGCCACAAGGGAAGAAAAAGAGGGAGGGTTTTACAGCTTCTGCATTAGTTTCCCTTCACTGGCTAGGTGTCGTAAACAAGTATGCTGGACTCAGTCATAAGGGCTGAAGTTTCCTTCCGATGAAAAGAAACTAGAGGCCCAGTCACAAGGGCGCCGCTGAATAAAATAGGAGAAAAGTGCTGCCTCTGAAGTTTCGGGGGGGGGGGGGGGATCTCCCGGGCTGGAAAGCTCAACTGGCACACAAAGCAAAAGCCCAGCCCTGGATGTTCAAGATCAGGGCAGGGGCCCCCGGGAGCGCGCACCCCGGCCTCGAGCGCGAAGGGCGCCTCGGGCATCAGGGGACACGTCGGGGAGCCGCAGTCCGCAGACCCTCCGCCTGTCAAAACTTTCTCGCGGACACCCAGGCCTTGCAGGAGGCACTGGAGTGCGGGGCTGCGCGGCCAGAGCGCCTCCCGGCTGCCACCCGAGTCGACGGCAAGCCTTTCGGTGGGAGGGAGAGCGGCGGCAGACCCCCGCCTCCACCGGCTCGAAGCCCCCGGGGCTGCGCGGGGGAGGAGGCCTCTCCCCAAAAGTGCACACTCACCGACCCCGGCCGCCACGCGACGGAGCGGAGACTGAGGGAGACAAAGGGGGGCGAGAGCCCCCGGGCGGGCTCGCGGCCGCCCGAGCCTCGGCGAGAGGAGCTGGACACTCGGAGCGGACCGGGAGGCCTCTCCCGCCCGACTCCTCCTCCTCCCCGGCAACTCCCTACGGCGCCGGGGCTCGGGAGGCAGTCCCCGGGCTCGCCCCCTTCCAGATAGTAGGGCGGCTAATGTAGCCAGCGTTGGGGAAAGCGCCGTCTCCCGCAGGCTTATCTCAACTCCGCAAATAAGCTGGCCCGAGAAAGAGCAGGTCCGGGGCCAGCCCCGACGCCGGGGTGGGCGCCACCCCGCCACCCCGCCCGGCCGCCCGTCCCTCGCCGCGCCGCCCGCCGCACCTTTGTAGCGCTCCAGGACATCCTCGTACGCCTGCACGAACTCCTTCTCCTGGCTGCGGTTGGCCGGCTGCTGACCCGGCACGTAGCCGGCCATGGCCGCCCGCGCCGCGCTCTCCCCGGGCCCCGGCGAGCGCCGGCTCCAGGCCCGCGCGCTGAGGCGGCGGCGGCGGCGGCCCCAGCCTCGGCCCTTTGTGCGGCTCGGGGGCGGCGGCGCCCCGGCTGTCCCCTTTCCGCTGTCCGCTCTTCGTCCGCCTCGCCCGGCCTGGCAGTAGCACTCTGCTCCTCAGCCTGCCCGCAGCCGGCCGCTCGCACTCCGCCGGTCCCGGCTCGCGTTTCCGCCTCCCCACCCCTCGCTCCGCTCCTCCCTCAGCCCGCCCCGGCGCGGCGGCGGCGGCGGCGGCGGCGGCGGCGGCGGCGACTCCTCCTGTCAGGAGCGGCAGGCCCGGCAGGTTCCCGCCCCTCTCCCGCCGCCTCGGCGGCCGGGCCCCCCGACTGCCCACGCGGGGCCCGGCTAGCTGCGGACCACCGCGGGCAGGGCAGGGGGCGCGGGCCGAGGGAGGCGGGAGCCGCCGGGAGGGAGGCCCCACGCGCGTGTGAATGAAGGACTGGGCGGGCCGCAGCGGCGGGGAGACCCCGGGCCGACGCCACAGGAGGAGCGGGCGGGCACCCGGCTCGGCGCTGACCTACACCCGCCGCTGGGACAAAGGAGGGAGCCCCTGACTGGAGGAAACCGGGCCGGGCCTGTGCAGCCGCAGGAGAAGGGCCTAGGGAAGCTGAGGGGAAGGGAGAGAGCGAAAGACCTAGATAGATCCGGAGCTAGACACGGTCAGAAGGAGGACAGGGGCAGGATCCAGACAGGGCTGCAGTGAGAGGCTGAAGGCCACACTGAGGCCACACGGAATCCCAGAAACAAAGGGTTTTCCAGAAACGGAAGAAACTGAACTTGAAATGAGAGGGCACGCCAAGCACCATGAAGTAAACCAGGCCAAGGATGAGGAGCCAGAAGCTGAGAAATGACCAGGGGGTGGGGGGTGGGGAGGATGAAAACGGGACTCTGACCGCACGGTGAGGGGAGTAAGAGAGACAGAAGGACATAAATCTACGGGGGGGCGGGGGGGGGCGGGGGGGGGAGGGACAGGATTATGGCGCTGTGACAGCCATCAGAACAGAGACCTAGATGGGAAGGGAGAAATGTGGGGACCTGTTACGGAACAAAGAAAAGAATCCCGGAACCTAACTGGTCAGGGAAGAAGGAGGAAGCCAAGCATTTTCCGTCCGGGGAAAGGCTAGCGAAGAACGGAAACTGGTAAATACAGGTAGGGATTTACGTGGAACCATTTTGAGAAAGGGAGTTCTCAGTGTCATCCCATCCTCCATTCATCCGTGTACCCTTCAGTCCCAATATTCACAGACCGCACTGGGGGCCCACAGCTGTGAACCAGCAACTCAGGTAAATGCAGGTGATTGGTTTTTTTTTTTTTTTTTTTTTTGGCCCCCAGCTCCCCTCACCCAGCCATTATCCTCCAGGGCCTCATCAAGTCTGCTAACTTGATTTTTCAGGGGGTAGGGAGGTGGTTGTGGGTAAAAGTTAAGCTGGCCGATTTCACAATAGCAGCATATTAGCAAGTAAAAAAAAAGAATTCATGGGACAGGGGCACCTGGGTGGCTCAGTGGGTTAAGGCACTTTGGCTCGGGTCATGATCTCAGGGTCCTCGGATCGAGTCCCACATGGGGCTCTCTGCTTGGCGGGGAGCCTGCTTCCTCCTCTCTCTCTCTCTGCCTGCCTCTCCAACTACTTGTGATTTCTCTCTGTCAAATAAATAAATAAAATCTTTAAAAAAAAAAAAAAAGAATTCATGGGACATTGAACAGGCAAAATTGGAACTTGGGTTTCCATTTCAGTTCCCATTCTCAAGGTTTTTGAAGAGGAGCTTCTTCCCCCTGGGGCAAGGCCTGCCTCTTTATGGACTATGAATAGTTGCCAAGTACTTGGTCAGTGCTCAGCACATTAGTAAGAAGAGATGATGCTTTTCACTAATAGGTGCACACTGGTTGTTTCCACACCATACCATGATCAGAAATCGGGTGAGCAAGTCATTAATCATATCTTTCCCCATCCATCAAGTTCTGCTGGCCTGCCCAAGTTCTAGGCATGAAAATCATGTATGGAAGGGCCTAAAAGAGGGCGGACAAGGGACAGTGTTTGGACAAAGGCTCATTTCCTTCCAGTTTAATCCTCTGTGCTTAAAAAAAAGCTAGACCACAGTTTGGTGTCAGCTGCTAGTGAGCTCAGTTTAAGAAAAGAAGGAAAATAAGCCTGAAGTTTTTGGTTGTTGTTGTTGTTGTTTTTTTTTAAGATTTTATTTATTTGACAGAGAGAGATGGCAGAAGGAACACAAGGCGGGGGGGGGGGGGGGGGGGGGGGGGGGGGGGGGGGGCCGCCCCGGGGGGGGGGGGGCCGGGGGGGGGGGGGGGGGGTCATCCCAGGACCCTGGGATCAAGACCTGAGCTGAAGGCAGATGCTTAATGACTGAGCCACTCAGATGCCCCAAGCTTGAGATTTATTATTTTTCAAATAAGAGACTTAGTGGAAAATGCAGGGTGAAGGAGTTGGAGATTGATGGCATAAGCACATTTTTCGTAAACAGCAGAGAATATAGAAATGCTAACTCTGGGGACCTTGACTGTATCCGTGCTGAGTCATCTGCATTTCCTATATTATTTTATTCCAGTAGGGCTAAGAAGGCCCAGACACAAATACACATACACACACCTCCACTCTCACCCCCAGACATCTGCCTCATTTTCATTACAGTAAATAGCAAAGTCCCTCCATCCCCTCCTGGGGCTGCTACGTGTGTCACTTTGTAAGCAGGTTCCTCAAGAATTGTGACTGAGGCTTGCCAAAAGTGAAGAAAGACAGGGGCAAGAAGGGAGAGAGAGTCTGTTCTGGGAATCAGACTTTGTTGAAGGCTTAGGGGGCTTAGAGGGGAGAGGGCAAGAGGTTGAGATTCCTTTTAAGAAACATGGTATTCAAGGAAGAAAGTTCTGGTTTGGGTTGTGGCTGGAGGGCTTCTCAGACTCAAGTAGCTTTCTTGACAAGATTTGCATTTAAATGCTCCCATGAGATTTTGAAGTAATGAATTCTTCTAATGAATGGAACAGGGGAAGTCCACATGTTTGGCTGATGTTTCTGTTTTATACAGAGAAAATTTTATAAGGATAGAGGAACAAAGCAGCTGCTGGAGGGTGGGGGGATGGGAAGAAGAAAGACTATGAAGGGGAGGTTTCTGGGTTTTTCCAAGCAACAGTCTAAATTTATAGCCAGACCACACAATCAGGACAGCTCTGAGGCTTTCTTCTTTAGGTCTATGATTTTCCTTTGCTCCTGGTGGCGACACTGCTATTGCATTTCTAAGGAGGCTGCAATGGGGAAGCGGAAGGAGGCAGGATGTACTCAGAAGGACATCTAGTGGGAGGAAAGGGTAAATAAAATAAATAAAGCCTTATTTTTCCACCACATCCTCCCCCACTCAAGCCTCACCAAGGGCCCCTCTCTGTAAGGTCCAGCCTCTTTCAACTTCTTTCAGCTTCTCAAACATGTGCTCTCTTACCTCAGGGCCTTCCCACCTGCTCTTTTCTCAGGCTGTAATCCTTCAATGCTCTCCTCTTTTGGCCTGGCTCATCCTACTCACACCTTTGCTGAAACTCCTGCAGAGAAGCCTGCCTTGATCCCTGGGATTAGGTCTTCCCACCCCCTCTACTCCCCTTTGGTAATATCCATCACACTTGAAGCTATCAGTTCCATGTCTTTAATCCTTACTAAACCATTAGCTCCCTGAGGACCGGGGCTGTTGTCTGCCTTGTTCAACACTAGACCTGCATCTAGCAAATGATCTGGCACGTGCAGGGCACCTGGCAAATATTTGTTTAAAATTTTGACTCAGTGGATGCATGAGTGGACCAGATGATCCTAAAATACTCAGCTGCCTGTGGCTTCTGACTAGCTGAAGGCTAGAGTATTTAAGAAGAGAATATGCTTGTCTCCCACAGTGTCCCTTACCTGTGCCTGGCATTCAAAGTCCTCCAAATTTTGACATCTACTTTCCTGTACACGCTGGCCTCCTGCGATGCCCTCATGTGTGGGGTCTTCCCCTATAATCAAACTCTGAGCCTTTGCCTGGAATGTCCTCCACTCCCCAACTTCACCTAATAAAATCCTACCCATCTTGGAAGCTCACCCAAAATGACATAAAGTTATTTTTAATCAACCCAGGTAGAAGAGACTCCTCTCAAAATCCCGGCCACATTTTCTTCCTCTCACTCCCGGGACTCCAGCCACATGTATTGTGGGTGTCTGCATCACTGCCTCCTTAACGTCCTCATTCAGAAGTTCTTTGAGACTCATCTATTTCATCTTCCTTCATCATAGGACCTAACACAACGCTTTGCATCTACTAGATGTTCAAGAAATATTTGCTGAAGGCATAGATGTCTCAAGTGAAGACATGGGGGTGGGAGATGTGGGCAAGATCTGTGATTCAAGACAAATGAGAATCCAATTCAGTGTCCACTCAGTGGCCAAGGGCTTCAGGTGCAGAGGAGAAAGAAGAAAATGAAAATGTTTCTCTTTCTGCTAGCACTCCTCCTCCAACCTCTAGAAGGTTTACTCCCAGCACTTCTTCAGCTTGGCTCCTACTGCATTATTTTACATGTGTTAATGGATGCTTTATAAATAAATTCTTTGCTAGTAGTGCGTGTGTGCGTCCGTGCATCTGCGCACGCGCTCTGTTCCTCCTTGCGGGGGTAAGCTGTCTTCTGTGCCTTTTACATTCCCCGGTAGTAGCTGGAACCAGACACTGAAGGGGCTGGATCTTGGAAGAAGATCATCCGGTTCTGGTCTCAGGACACCTGCCTCCAGGCCCAGCGCCCCCAGTCTTCCATCACCAGCTAAAACTCCCTTTCCGCCCAGCCCCTGGAAACACTTCACTAAGCTTTGCCTCCAGTTTCCCAGACCGCTCTGGGGTAGGAAGCGTCTGCCCACCATCACGCTGCCCTCTTCTGTTCAGAAAGTGCAACGTCGCTAATTTAAGTGGTCTGGATGGTGCCAGCCACCCAGGAAGACAAGATCCCTGCCACAGGCAGCCCGTCACCATAGCAACCCTCAAAATGGTTACTCAGCCATCTGGGTTACCATAGCAACTGGCCAAGTCTCTCCACCTCAGCCTCCCTAGGCCTTCTCCCCTGACTTGTCAGAGCCAATGCCAAAGAATCTCCAATCCTTACATGGGGGAAATGAGCAGAAGCTGGACCTCTGATAGGCAGCTGTCCCGAAGGGGCGTGGAATGCTTCACCCGCCCGGGGCTTCCTAAGGCACAGTGGAGATAATGGGAGTTAAGGCACTCCGTGAACCTTGAAGTGCCGCGCAGATGTTAGCTATTATTAAACTATCCTTCCTTGTAATGGGGGAGGCAGTGGGTTGCCCTAGGCAGAGCTAGAGCCATTCCCGGCATGGCCTCTTACTGGCCCGGAGACCTTGAGCAAGTTATGGGACTCTCTGGGTTTCTATTCTATCTACCAAGGCACAGCTGCCTCCTAAAGTTGTTTTAAGGATGAGGTCAAAGGAAGCCTGTAAGCTACTAAGCACAAACCTGGCATTCAGAACATATCAATAGGACCTAGGAATGTTAGCGGCCCCTCTGCAGTCTCCCAGGCTTTCTGTGACTCTAACCATTTTTTTTTCTCTCTCTTGAAGGAAACAGGCGAATGTGAGCCCCACTCATTCTGCCCCAATCTCCTTTCCTGCTCATCCTGTGTAGGGGCTCTTTGGTTCCTCCCAAACAGGGCTATAGGCACTCTGCACACTTTGGGGGAATTGGGAGGTTCCCCAAATTAGGCGCTGTGGCTAATCCCTCCACTTGAAATAGCATTGCCTGTGGCACCTGGATGGCTTAGTCAGTTAAGCATCTGCCTGCGGCTCAGGTCCTGATCCCAGAGTCCCAGGATCAAGCCCCTCATCAGGCTCCCTGCTCAGCAGAGAGCCTGCGTTTCCCTCTGCCTCTCACCCCGCTCATGCTCAAGTGACCTCTCTCTCTCAAAAATATAAATAAAATCCTAAGGGAAAAAAATAATAACATTTCCTTATCCAATACTACCTCAGGACAGAAACCCCTAAAGGGTTAGTGAGAGAGGCAGCCTGGAAGCTGAGTACGGATCCCAGAGAAGCCCTGGAGAGGAAACAGCTCACCAACATCAGGGCAGGCCTGGGGTGCAGGCCCTTCTCACAAAACCAGAATCCCTTCCCTCTGTGATTTTAAAGACTTCAGTCCTAATGCATCTCAAGTTCAGTATCTTAAGACTGAATCTTTGAAACCCATCTTCAGGGGACTTTCTTAATTACACTGGCAGGGTCCTGATTCATTTGAAGTGGTTTAGGCAAAACAAACAGATATCACTTCAGAAATCAAATTTCCAGACACAGAGCCAGGAATGCTTGAGCCCAGCTCTGCGTATTCTGGGAGTAGGGCATGAACCGTAAGCTGGAAGGGCCAGAAGATCAGATAAGCAACATTGGAAGGGACATGTGGGGCCCTGGGATTCAGAAGTCAGAATCCCACATGATGCCCCTGGGAAATGGGTTGAGTGGGACGGTTACCATTAAGATATGACTACTGAACAGATAAACCAATATTCTGACTACAGGGGGAAAAGCAATATGATAGATTTTATTTATTTATTTGACAGAGAGATAAATCACAAGTAGGGGCGGGGGGGGGCAGGCTCCCTGCTGAGCAGAGCACCTGATGCGGGGCTTGATCCCAGGACCCTGAGATCATCATGACCTGAGCCCAAGGCAGAGGCTTAACCCACTGAGCCACCCAGGTGCCCCAATATGATAGTTAAAATGTGAGGTGGTGAGTGTGTGATTACTGGAACTTCCAACTCAGTAATTGGGGAGGCAGAAATGAGGTGCATGGCTGAAATAAGATTGGCCATGAATTGATCATTCTTGAATCTGAGTGATGGGGGTTCACTATACTATTCCCACAACTTTAGAAGGTGGGGAATTTAGAGTTAGGCCCGGAATTTGGAGTTAGGCCAACCTGAGCCACGGCAGCCAGGGGGCGCCATACACACTCAGAGATGCTGAACCCCAGCTCCAATAGTCCCTTACTTGTCTGACTTCAGACAAGTTCCTTCTCCTCCTTACTGTAAAACCGGGAGAGTAGCAACTAGTTCCCAGGGTTCTGGGAGGACTGAATGATATAGGCACACATCTAGGACTCAATATACAGTGGCTTTTACAACTATTATTTCCTAGGGGATCCCAGCTGACATAAGCTCCTAGGAGCTCCTGGACTGAGTCCAGAGTTCAAATCCCCAAACCACCCACTGAATTCCTTAATTCCTAACTCCTCCTGGCTGTTCGCTCTTCATTTCCCTTCCTTCCTTTCTGCTGAGGCCAAAGAGAGGAGAACAGGAATAGAAACAAACAACAGGGATATGCCCTTTCTCCTCAGGTTGTCCTGGCAGTCTTATTTCTTTCCCAAGGCCCAAATCAAATGCTATCATAGTGCTAAGCTAGCAGTGGGGGCAGAAGTAGGGAAAAAGGCCTTCCCATTTGGAACTTCCAGATAACTCCGGCTTGCCACGTGCGCCACTCAGGATGCGTGCTGGCTGCCTGCACGGGAGGGAGCTGGGTTCTGAAGCCCAGTTGGAGCCTAGCACAAAGCAGCTCTAGGAATATGTGGCAAACAAGCAAGTGCATGATCAATGAATAAGAAAAGGAATGAATCGATGCATTCATGAATTAGTGAACAAGTGTATGAGCAAATGAATGACATTCATGGAATGGTTAATGTGTATCTAGTGCTGGTTACCTAACAAGCATTGAGCCAAGCACCTCACTCTCACTATCTCATTTAACCCACCCCATGAGACTCTGCAGTGGCACTCTTGCTCCCCCCATTTTAACTGTGGGAAAGTGAGGCTCAGTGAGGTTAGTCATTTCCTCAGGCTCACCCAACTGGCAAGTGATGGAACTGGACCTGGGACTCCAGTTGACTCCCAAAGCCATGCCCTTGAGTGAATGAATAGAAAAGAGAGCACAGGAGGGAGGAAACGAGTAAGGAGGGAATGCAGAGGGAAAGGCATGCCCAGAGACACACCCACTGAGGCTCCAGGCAGAACCTCCCCCTAGACACAAGGCAAAACCCTGGTATCTTCTTGAGTAGGGGTGAGACACAGCTGAGGACAGAAACTTCCACCCATCATTGGTTTTCAGGTTGCAGGGGATGCCAGACCATCTCTGCAGCAGCCTCCTAAATCCAGGCAGAGACTGCAGCCAGGTGCACCAGTTCTGCTCCTGCAGGAGCGCCAAGGCAGAGCCAGGAAGCTGGCCCACTTCTACCTGACAGGTGGCAACTGGCAGACTCAGGGCCAAATCACGGCAGGTCCTAGCCGCAGCAACTGGCTGGGCGCAGGATCGCACTTTGGTGGTGGTGGGTTATTAATACTCCCCCAATCCAGATATGTTCACAGACCTCTTCCTGGGGGGAAGGCTGCAGCAACAAAAGAAAACGCAGCCCTAGATTCCGCTGTACGGTCAGCTCCTCTGGTGTCATGTCATCTCTAACCCCGTGGGATTGAGAAATGACAGGCTTCCGTAGCCCCCGAATGAACCAGTCCTTCCTCCGCATTCCTAACTTCAGCCCTTAGCTGCTCCAGAACAGAGAGACATGAGTCAGACTGCCATTCCAAACCTGTCTCCGTGTCACCTGGGAAGTCACTGGAAAAGCATGATGGGAAACCAACAGCACAAAGCCGACACCTTGCAATGTGGCAATCACCTTCCTTTGCCAGCTGGGGTCCCACAAAGACCCTGAGCCTCAGAGGAAAGACAGTCAGGCTGTCTTTTCTGCTGCCTGCACAAAATTCTGCCCACGTGGTCCCTTTCCATCCCTGCAGCTACTGTGACCCAGATTCGCTTTCAAAGGGCTGGGGCTGAGCTGGTGGTGTGTAGCTACAATTCTTTCTGCCCCACTTTCATGGGACTTTCCTGCTACCGAAACCAAGCTCCAGGATAGGATCAGGGGACTCCCGAGGATACTGCCAGGAAGAAGCAAAGAAGCTAGGAAGTAAGAGGATCCTCCCTGGGTGCAAAGGTCAAAGAACCTGGGGCAAGCAAGACTGGAGGCTCTGGAGTAAGGGTTCCCAGTGGAATTGTTTTTAGGGCTCCCTTTCCTGCCCCTGCTTTCCTTTCTTCTCAACATGGTTTGGCCAGAGGGAAAAAAAAAAAAAGCCTTTCCACCTGCCCTCTGACAAAGCCCTAGTGTGAACAAAAGAAAGGGATGGAATTAAGAGGCCCGGGGCCCCTCCCTGGCTCACCTGGGAAACTGCTGCCTTTCTGGAGACTCCATTGACTCTTCCAGTGGCCCAGAGAGCTCACAAGGAATGCCACGCTAAGTGCAGTAACGGGCATGTTAACCCGTGTTGTCTAACACGTCCCGACTCTCACTCAATGATCATTCAAAGCAGATGCCATCATCTCCCTTTTACAGACAAGGAAACTGAGGCTCTAGGAAGTGAAGTCATTCACCCAAGTTTTCTGCCTCTAGGTCCACTTGTCTCCAATGGGCCTGGCATCTAACTGGGGCTAAATCCATTTTTTTATTGAACAAATGAATGAACGAACAAGCAAAGAGACTCCTCAGAGCTTCTATCCTGGAGGAGAGATGCATAGGTGCAGAGAAGCAGGCCCCTTCTTCTGACCAGGCATAAGCTCTCAAACACTGGCTCCCCAAAGGGAAGCCCTTGAGAGACTCCAGCAGCGGAGGTGAGGTGAGCTCTCAAAGCAGGGCCAACCAGCATTGGAGCTGCATCTCATGGCCCTCACCAGGCTTCTAGATTCTAGTAAGCCCACGCCTTCAGGGTGAGATTCTGGGGCAACACCAGGCAGGGTAAGATGGGACTCCTGACTACAGCAACCTCTAGATCTGGTGGCGGAAACAATGAACTGTAACATAAATCAACTGAAACAAGGGCTGGGCAGAGATACAATTGCTGTCTGTCTGGAGGGATCAGGGAAGGCTTCCTGGGGGAGGCCACACGGGAGAAGATGTTGGGAATGATGATTTCACCAGCACCTGCTGAGGGGTGGGTTGCTTTCTACTAGTTAACTAGGAGGCCAGTCCTTAGCCCTGAGTCCCTATGCTCCCCTGTTTCACAATGCACACAGGAATGTAATTATTTTTTCCCTGCTGTCCTCTCAACCAGACTGAGCTTTGTGAAGAAGGGATCACATCTTCAGCCATCTTTGAATATCAATGCCGAGAACAGGGAGGGTCCTGAAGATGTAAGGTTAAGTGGATGAATACCGGATTGATAGGTAGATGGGGAATTCTCCCTGCACCCCAGTCCCGGCCCAAAGGGGATCTCTTCTTCAGGACACTTTACTGCCATCTGCAGGAAATTTGTCATAATAAATATACAAAGCCACAATGACAGAAAGGAGGAATGGCGCCCCCTTAGAACTGTACAGCGTGCAACTGTGTTACACTCGGTCCTATACCCGGCTTTTCTCTGGGGGGTGGGGAGCACCCCAAAAGCCCCAAAACATACAACCCTCTTTCCTCTCCTGTGGGGTTGTGGTCCTTGGAAGACTACCTTCCCCAATCCCTCCCATTCCTTGTTGCCTCCCGCCAATGAGTAAGGCTATCACTAAAGCTGGCTGGGCGGTAACAGAGAGCCAGAGGTCTTCAAAGAGGCAAAGTTTCAGAGATCTTTGTCTCTGCCTTTTTACGGGCCAAGATCTTGAGACCTCCACCAGAAGTGAGCAGGAGGGCGCTCAGGTGAGTCTGGAGACCGGCTCAGCTCTTTAGATTGTCATCTGCACAAGATTCAGCCTGGCCCGGTTGCCACACGTTGCCTGAGGAAATGGAAATAACAAGTGTACCCAGAGTCAGAGGCCCTGTCTCTGCCAGCACGGTGTGACTACAGGCAAGTTGTTTAAATCCTCTGGGCCTCAGATCCTGACACATGTCCTACCTAACTCGCAGTTATTGTGAAATCTCTATGCAAACCAAAACACAGATGGACAGAAAACGGCTTTCTTGGTAATGGACTATTGTTCCATTGTAAGGGGAAGAGGCTTAAGGAGTTGAGAACAGGGCTGGCCAAGAAGAGAGAGAAAATCTGGCGGGAAAGGATGAGGATGGGAAGAATCGGGTTACAGCACGCATGCAGGCCCCAGAACCTGTGTGGGCTTTGTAGACTGAGATCAGCAGGTTTCTCGTCCTGACACGCCTCTCTGGTCCGACATGTGTGACCAGCAGGGCCCCTCCTCCCCCACCCCCAATCAGGCCTCTCAAGCACAGGATGCTGAATGGGGCCAGGGAAGGAGGGAGGTCTCTGCATTTGGGAAGACTGATTCAGACACCCCCACTTGGCTTCACACCCAGACCCATGGGGAGGAGAAAACTGTATGGGCCGCAGCTGGCTCCCAGGGCCAGAATGACTTCATTTCCTCCCAGAATGAAAGTTGTGACTTCAGAGAGACTCGGAGCACCCAGGGTCTCCCAGACATGCCCTTCCTGCACCTCACAGGAAGCAGTCCCCAAAGAAGCCAGGTTGCCTTTTAAATAACCCTGGTCGAACCCCCACCAATGCTCCGAAATCACAGCAAGATTGCAGCCAGGCCCTGCAGCAGCCGGCCCGCCTCTTCTCTGCTGCTAACGAAACACGCCCAACTGCAGCACACGAGTTATTTTTAACCATGACAGTCTCCACATTTTCAGCCTCCCTGGCCCAGCCCCCTCCCCAGGACTGTCATTTGGCAGCATCAAGAGGTGCAGAAGATCAGCATGGATGCTGGAAACACAACACAGTGCCCGCTGCCCCTCTGCTTAGTTGACCCAACAGCATCTTTAGAGACGTTGCCTGGGGCCCAAGCCCTCTCAAGCCCGCTCCACTCCTGTGCTAGACTTGCAATATTGAACGACAGGCAAGTCATCCCGTGGGGCCCCTCAGAGCAGCCTGGAAGGGGAACTCACCCCAAAGGGACCTAGAAGTATGTCTATGTGGTGGAAGATGGGGCTAGAGAGCATACGGAAGGAGGAGGCCACCTTCAGGAAAACGAGAGCTTTGTGGGTCCTGAGACCCCCTGGTCGGGGCCCCTCAAGGTTGGAGACTCTACAGACTGGGAAACTCTACAGACTGGCTGATGCCACAGGTCCAGACGTCTTGAGGAGGACCCTTCTCCAAGGACCTCCTGCTGCCCACAAAAGCAGTGTAAACTCTCCAGCTTGCCTGCAGGGTCTCCTTGGAAGTTCACCTTCTGCTAAAACCCTCCCTTCAGGACTTGAGCCCACAGAACCCTCTCCCTACCTAGCATCCCTTTACAGCTCACTGCCTGCTCCTGGATCACTCACAATTGGTCACACATTCTCCCCAAACGCTCCTTGCACTCCTCCCATCATTTGGGGTTCGCTGATCCCCAGTATGCACAAGGCCCTGTGCAAGTAGCTGGGGGCAAACACAGAAGCAAGACATGGTCTGGCGTTGCTAACAGTCCTGAGGGAGTGACAGGTTCCCTGGGGGATAACTGCCGAGCTGGTCAAGGGAGCACAGGGGAGGGAAAAGTACAAATATGAGAGCGAAGGAGGGAGCTCTGGATACCGCTGGGGGTACTGGGGACAGAGGAGGTCACACTTTCCCAGTGCCTTACAGAGAAGAAAGCTACATCATGGGAGGTCTGAGCCCGCAAGGCGCACAGCTCTAGGCATCAAGGTACAGCTCAGTGTGACAAGGTGCTTAGAGGTGGAGATAGCAGGAAGGTGAAGCTCAGGAGGGACCTGATTTCAGGGGCCTCTATTCCCCAGGCAAGGAAGGGCCAAAGAAGGCTCAGAAGCAGCTGAGTGACAAACAGGATCAGGTTCACATTTTAGAATGAAATACTCTAGTGAGTCACATGGAAGAGGGTCAAGACCACGAGAACTGAGAGGTGCAGGTTGGAAGACCCAGATGGGAGGGGACAAAGCAGCAGAGGCGGCCGGGGCATTTGTTGAGAGACACCAAAGAGGGAGCAGGACAGGCCTTGGTGAAGGAATGAAAGCGGGTGATGTCACTGAACGAGCTGCTGCTCGGCTTACTCTAGCTTGGTCTCTGTACTCTGGGCCCACTGGCAGCAGGTGACGCTAAGCATAGCTCCTGGAGGAGGCTTGGATGCCCTCGAGGAAGCAGCAGAGGGAGCACTCCACAACACTCCCCCCCTTTCCTAACCCAGAAACAGTGCTGAGAGCTTTCCATACATTATCTCATCTCATCCTCAAGGCAGCTCGGCACAGGAAGCAGTCTCAAGACAGGAAAGTGAGTCTCAGAGAGGACAGGAGACTTGCCTAGAGGCACACAGCTGGCTTGTGGCAGGATCACTGGCCGGCACTTCTCCTCCCTGACTGCGGAGCCCGCACTCCTGACCGTGGCCCCCGAGGCCCGGCCGGCTCAGTTCACCTGCCAGCAGAGAAGCGGGCATATCCCACAGCAGCAGGCAGCCCCAGCCCTCGGGCCGCAGGGAGGCTAAGTGTGTACCACATTTTCAGAAAGCAGTGTGAGTGAAACTGCCCTCTCCAAGGACTTACTCCAAGGAAATAAACTCAACAGAAGTCAAGTGCTATTATTCATAAAGATGTTCTTTGCAGCACTGTCTATTGCGGCAAAAAAAAAAAAAAAATTAGAAAATGAGTAGGATTTTTAAAATCATGAAATGTTACACAGCCTTTATAAATGGTAACTCTAAAGCCTAAGGTGTAATATGGAAAATCATTTGGATGTAAGAGTAAGTGAAAAAGGTCAGATCCAGAATGGTGCGTAGGCCACAAAGGCAACTGCATGGGGACAAAGATGGAGAAGGTGCAAAACTGCATCCAGGCCTCTGGCCAGCTCATGGGGGTGAGGAATGGCAGAGTCTACAATCTTGGGTTGTTCTTTAACGTTATTCCATCATCTTTCCAACAGTAACAATGCCAAATTGGACTCCAGCTGGCTTGTCAGAGCGCCCCAGGAGGCCCCCTGCATGACCCACCCCCAGCTGGTGCACACAGGCCCAGTGTCACCTTGCCTCCCGCCACCCTGCTCGCTAGGGCCTCTCTTACCAGCGACTCTGACCACGGCCCGCTCCGCAGGGTCCAGCACCGAGTCCTGGCTCTTCCGTTTCTTCTGCTCATGCAGTGGAAGGTTCCAGGGTAAGGTGTCCCCGGGGGGACATGGGGAGAGGCTCCCTGACCTCTCGCTCCTATACGATCTCTCACTCCGGCAGGACCGCTCACTCCGGCAGGACCGCTCACTGAGCGTTTCTTCGTCTGAGGAAGACATCGCCCAGGCAGGGGCTGCCGTGGGAGGGCCTGGGAGCCCAGGGACAGGTGGTCTGTGGAGAGAGGAGAGCACATGAGTAGGTGAAAGGTCGGTCATATAAGGCACACTGGGACTTGAGAAGCAGGTGCTAGTCGTAGTTCTGCCATTGACTTGACCTCGGAATCTCAGTTTCTTCATCTGGAAAATAGGATGATGATAATGCAGGGCAGTATGAATTCACAGGGGTTGACAGAAATCCCAGGATACAATATGTAAAGATGTTCATAAATGTGAAAATACTCAGGGCACCTGGGTGGCTCAGTTAGTTGAACGTCCGACTGTTGGTTTCACCTCAGGTCATAATCTCAGGGTCGTGGGATCCAGGCCCTCATCAGGCTCTGTGCTCAGTGGGGAGCCTGCTGGAGATTCTTTCCCTCTCCCTCTGTGCCTCCCCCTACTCTCTCTCTCTCAAAAGAAATAAATAAAATCTTAAAAACAAATAAATAAATAAATCTGAAAATACTCTGTAAAAGTTAAGCTCCTATTCCTAGTAAGCGCCATTATTGTTAGTTGGTCATTTGGACCTTTCAAGTCCCACAGATCATAAGACGTGGATTCAGGTTCTGCCCTAAGGAAGCTATTTGACCACTGAGCCTCAGCATCCTCATCTATAAAGTGAGGATGAGGATAGCAGCTACACCTCCCAGGGCTGTTTGCAAGACACAAATGAGATCCTGCAGGTAAAGCGTGGAACAGGGCACATTAATAAGCACTTAATGGACAGCATCTACTGTTCTATTCCTGTTCGACCTACCTCCCAGGAATGTTGTAAGGATAAAATGGGGCAGCAGATGGGAAGTATTTTCAAAAAGCTAAAGCACGATCTCACTGGCAGGCCTGAAACAAAGCTCGAGCTAGAATAGACAGAAATTCTACATCTGTCCCATTCCATCTTTGGCCAAGTCTATTGAGAAAAGTACTGAACTTGAAGTAAGACCGACCTGCGTGTCAACTCTGGTCTGGCCACTTTACAACTGGTGTGGTCTGGGGCAAGTCACTTCACCTCTCTGGGACTCAGTTTCCTCATCAGCAAAATGGGGGTACTAGTTCACCTTAGAGGATGTTTTAAGAACATAGTAAAATGCAAATATAAAACTGGCTGGAACCACACAGGGCACACAATGGGTGTTAGATAAAATGTTCATTTGCTTATTCCAAGGACTGCTGTGGGAATAAGTGGCACAGCATGGGGGTGGGGGAGGTGATACAGAAAGTTTTTCTGGTCATTTTAGCTAGTGAAGAGACCTGAATGGAAACACAACCACTCTGGGGCCAGCTGGGCTCCACCAGCCAGACTGGGCAGCCATCCCTCAGCCAAGCCAAGCTCCTTTCCCAGAACCATCTGCTACACATGGCCCACCACCCCAGCGGCCTCATCAGAGCGCGGATGGTGCATGCCTTCAGCTTCCAGCCTCCCTGGAGGCCCCAAATCCAGCTCAACTAAGCAGCTCTCACTTTGGCTCTAGGGCCCAGGTGGGCGGGACACGGTCAGCTTTCCCTTATGGGGAATACCTGCACCTAGGTCTCTGGGTACAGCTCCTCCCGGATTCTGGGAACCTCAACCTGAAGGGAGCAAGGGGCAGGGGCGGGCTCCTGGGTCATTGGCAGATCCCCACCAGAAGCACAGAATGTGAAAAGATAACAAAAGAAACATCAAACGTTTGCAAGAGGCCTCCAAGCAGCCACTGGCGGATAGAACAGCCCTTCCAGGGCCCCTCCTGTGCGGGAAGCATTGGGGCCCTTTTCCCATGGAACATCAAGAAGGAATCTAGCCACAGAAAGGAAAGGACCCAGGATCTGGCACAGCTCTGCCTTTTATCCTAGCATTCCCCCCTCCCCGCAATTACTTCTGGTGCCCGCCTCCCACAGCCACGTCCGGTGCCCAAGCGACTGCCCCCGCCTCGGGGGAAATTCAGGCCAGGCTTCCCTCCCCAGCGTCAGCCGCGGCCAGGAAAACGCCCCTCCTCTCAGACCACCTGCTTCAAGCCAGAACCGCCCATTCCTCCCCAAGACGCCCATTTACTACAAAGGCCGGCACATCCCCAGCCTCCTCCCGGGGAGACCATCTCTCCCCGGCTCTACCCGGGTCAGTCAGCCTCCCCTCGCAAACACCTGTTTGACCTCGGGTCTCTCGCCCCACCCCTCGCTCACCTGAGTCACTCCATCAGCCCCCGAGTCGCCGGAGCGCGCGCCCACGCCCCCAGCCCACTCCCAAGGCCGTAGGCCCGGTGAGCGACGGGCACCTCACCTGGCTCTCGGCCGCTGAGGCCCTCCCGCCCCCGGCCCCCCACACTTGCCCCGCGGTGGGGGAGGGGCGCGCCCGCGAACCCCGGGCCCCGCGGGTGGGTCCGCGTGCCTGCCGCGCGCGGCTGACAAAGAGCGGGGCCGCGCCATGCGGACGCGCGACCGGGAGCCGAGCGGGCGCCCAGGCCCGCGGCGAAAACCTGGGGCCGGGAAGCGCCTTCCCCGGCCGGGCCCTGGCCGCTCCCGCAAATGTCTCGCCTGTCCCGAGAGGGCTGGGCGTCCCATCTTCCCGGAGAACACGCCTCCCTCTGGCCCGGGCAGCGCCCGCCGCGGGGAGACCCCCGCCCCGCGTGCTCGGCGCTCCCCCGCCCGGGCCGCTGAGGCTGCAGGTGCGAGGCCCGGGCGGCCGCGATGCCCGCGCCTGTCAAGCCGCCTCCCCGCTGCCGCCGGCCACCCGGACTCGGGCGCGGCCGCCCCGCGCCATCCAGCACCGCGCCCCGCCGCCGCCGCGCACCCGGTGGACAGGCAGGGAGCCTGCAGCCAGCCCCGCGCCCAGCGCCTTACCCTGGGAGCCGGAGCAGGGGAGACCGGCCGGTGGCAGCAGCAAAGGCGGCGGCGGCGGCGGGGCGCGCCCCGGGCTGCAGCGCAGAGGAGCCGAGGGGAGCGGCTCCCACAATGGCCGAGCTCGCGGCGCCGAGCCCCCCGCCCCCCGCGCCCTAGCGGCAGCGGCTGAAGCGGAGCCGACGCAGCCGCCCAACCCGCTCCCCCACCCCCGGCGCCGACGCCGCCCCCCGCCCCTCGATGCGCGTTCCCCCCGCCTCCTCCGGTGCGGCCGCCGGGTTCCCAGGCCAATTCACACCCCCACATTCCCCGCCCTGTGCTCCCGCGCCCTCTCCGCCCTGGCCCCGCGGCCGCTCGCTGACCCGGGCCGGGCTCATCCGCCCGTCCCTTTGAAGCTCGGTCCCCGAGTCGCTGTCCCAGGCTGCCGGGCCGTCTCTCAGCCCGGACCTGGTTCTTAAACGGCCCATTCCCCGGCCTGCCCCTCCTTTGCCCGCTTTCCCCAGACCCACATTCTTTCCCTGTTCCTGGGGCTTCTGCTTCCGCTCGGGAGAGCGCCCGAGCCGGTCCACATACCCGCTGGGCTTCTGGTAGGAGGGATCAGAAGGAGGCCCCATCTTCCCCACAGGGTAAAGGGCAGAGGGGAACCAGGCCCCATGAGGCAACTCACTCATGTGCTGCGTCTCCTGAGAAAAAATTTATTGAGCGGTTTCTGCATGCTCCGCCTAGTAATACAGAAAATAAGAGCCAGAAATGCCTTCAGTGCTTTCATAGTACAGATAAGGGAGTATCTTCAGAGAAGGGAGGGTATTTGCCTCAAGTCACTCCTCCAGTGACCTGCATAGCAACAGCTGCTATTTGGGTGTGCCTCCTGGGCGACCATGCAAGGACCATGCGAGGTGCTTTACCTGGGTCTTGCCGTATCTGATCCTCACAATCCTGTTCATTCATTCTTTCAACAAATCTATGTACTGAACATCTACCCTGTGCCAGGCCCTGGGCTCTGTGCTAAGAATATAAGAATGAGCAAGATGCATCTGGTCCTGCCCACTGGCTCCACTGGACTCAGCAGTAAAGGCAGGATATAAACCTCAGTGGATCCTTTAAGGCCATATTATGATCACCAATTTCTGGGTGTAGAAACTGACTAGATAATTTACTCAGTCATCTAGGAAGAAAGTAGCCAATTCAGGACTAGGATCCATGTCCTCAGACTCCATATCCTGGGTCCTTTTTCTCTGTAAAGGTTAGGAAAAAGTGGGTGGGATCAACTTAGAGGCCCTTGAATTTCAAGCTAAGAAATCTGGTCTAAATTATGTGGTTATGAGCAGCCAAGGAAGGAAGGAAAGCAGAAGAGTGAACGCAATCCAAAGACAGGCACAAGATGAGTGTGGATGGCTATGCAAGAAGACTATTGCAATAGTCCCAGCGAAAGGTAATGAGGCTCTGATCCCAAGAAGGGACAGTGGAGACGGGAAGGGGGGATTTCCACCCACTGACACCTTCTAGGTTTCTGTCTGCATGTACCTCCCATATTAAATAAAGGAAAGGAACCACCATTATTAAATTTCTACTAAGTGCAAGGCAATGCTCCAGGCATTTATGTCCATTATCTTGTTAAATCCTCCTCATAACCCTGTGCAGTAGGTATCTTTAGGATTCTCATTTTAGAATAAAGAGACAGCGACTTTGAGAGGTTAAATGACTTGCTGATGCCCACAAAGCAAGCTAGTGTTGGGGTTTGGGTTAAAGCCCAGGTTAAAGTGCAAATTTCATGCTGTAACCATTGTTCTTCACTGTCTGAAGCCAAGGCAAAGAACCCAAGACCTTTGATCCAGCCAAGGGTTCTTCACTGTGGACCACAGGTACCTTTTGGACTTCCAGAGAAAGGTCAGGGGTCCACAAATGCAACTGGGCTGGTAGCATAGGGACATCTCTCCCCAGAAGCCTGCAGAGGCCTCAGCCCAGAATTCAACAGACCGGTTCGAAAGTTCCTGTGGGGATGTGCTTAGAAAACGTGAGGCAGAAGCAGAAATGCAAAAACCCTTCTCTGGTGAGAGGGTCACATAGGTGCCAAGGGGAAGACATAACAAGGGTGCCAGTGGCTGGGTATGAGACTGAGTATCTGCAAGGGCTGGGATCTGTGGTTCCAAGCTCTGGAGACAGGACCAGCTGAGATCTCCTGGGGCAGGGCTGTCTCATTCCCTAAGAAGCCTGCAACCCCAGCCTTTCTGACTGGAGAGCATAGAATGGTTTGCCTCTTCTCAACCTCATTGTCCTTCCCAAATCTGACCACCAGTCCTGTCCTGAATTATTCATGCTGTGGGCTGAGAGAAGGTGGAGCTTCCAGAGGCTTCGGGACTCAGGACCTAGGACGTTCAGCTTTGTCTCCCCAGGACTTTAGCTCCAGCACTGCTGCCCTGGAACTGAGCTGCTGGCAAGATCTGCCAAGCTTTCTGCAGCTGGCTGCTGGCCAGTAACCTTGGGCTACTGGGCTTTGATTCATTTCAGCCAATCTTTTATTGAGGAATACCATGTGCCAGGGACAGTTCTGTGTCCTGTCAGGAACACGGGAGTGAATCTGTTCAGGTCTTTGTCCTTGAGGATTTGTGGCCTAGTGGAGGGGGCAGACACTTAAAAGTTATTCCCTTCTACCATGTCCCCTGCATCTGGTAAGTGTTCCCCAACTGAAGTCCTCTGCTAATTCCCTCCAGAAGTCCGTGGCCTTGGAACTAGGGAACCTCACAACCCAAGCACCTGAGCAAGGTTCTTGCCTTGGAGGGGCCCCAAAACAACCTCTTACCCAGAACTATTTGGAGTCCTGAACTTGGCCCCAGACTGTAGCTCGGGCCTCTAGGTTTCCAGCCACATCAGGAAAATGACACTCACTCTCGAATCCATCCATTCAGCAAACACTAATTAAGCATGGAATCAGTGCCAAGCACCCAGCTTTGTGCTGTGCAGCTGGTTCAAAACCAAATCACACAGGCATGGCCCCTGTTCTCATGCTGCTCACAGTCTCAGTGGGGAGAAAGACAAGCAAAAGGGCAATTATACTTGAACGACAGTGCAGAGATGACAGGGCGAGTAGTATAGGACACCCTGGGAGGGAGCACAGCACGGAGGCCAGATAATTTTACCAGAACTTTCATCTTTGTCTTTCTTGGTCTTTGCATAAAGGAAGACTCTTCCAGTAGCCTATGTAGTCTTCCATCCTGGCTTTTCCTTCCACTTTATCCTGTATTCCAACCTATTCCTCTGGACCCTTTGGAATCAGACAGGTGTCCAATGGAAGGTGGAGGTAAACATGAACCTGAGTGGAGACTGGAGTGTGAAGTAATACTATCCAGAGGAAAGAGCACAGGATCCCCAAACTCAGAGGGACTTTGAAGATTTCTAAGCTCTGCCTAGAACATTTCCTGCCCACCTTTCACTGAGCGATTCCTCACATCCAGACACAGGTGATGTCCAGATATGTATCCCATCTGTGTCTCATCCCAGCTCCAGATTCAGATCCAACTGCCTCCTTGACATCCCCGTCCCCACCCAGATTATCTGATAAGCATCTCAAACTCACAACGTCCCCCACAGCGCTCTTGGTGTGTGCCCCTACCACCCACAAACCTGTTCCTCCCCATCTCTGCCATCTCACAAAAAATGGCCCCACTACCTACCCATATACTCAAGTCAAAGATCTAGGATTTACTCTTGATTTTTCTTTCTCTCATTCTCTTCCACATCAGTGAGGGCTGACAAACTACCTCCATAATGTATCCTGAACTCATCAACTTCTTCTGTCTTTTTATGACTGCCTTAATCCATCATTTACCTGGACAACTGCACTAGACTTCTGAATGGCCTTCCTGTTTGCCCTTTTGCTCCCATCCACTTCAATCCATAAAGCAGCCAAGAGCAGACCTTTTAAAACCTAAATCATGTCATGTCACCCCCCACACAGTTCCAAGTTACACTTAGAATAAAATATAAACTCCCTATAATGGTCCATAATGAGCTGGCCCTTGCTTAGACCGAATCTCAAGACTCCCATGCTTGCTGGATTCCAACACATCAGACCTTCTTTCTGTTCCTCTCACAAGCTAATCTCATTCCCATTTTAGGGCTTTGCAAAGTGTCTGAGCTACCTGGAATTCCCTTCTCTAAAATGTTGCATAATTAGAGCACTAGCTGGGCAGAGCATGGGACTCTTACTCTTGGTGTCATGAGTTCAAGCCCCATGTTGGGCATGGAGCCCACTTAAAATTAAAAGAAAAAAATTAAGGGGCACCTGGGTGGCTCAGTCAGTTAAGCATCTGCCTTTGGCTCTGGTCATGACCCCAGGGTCCTGGGATCAAGCCCCACATCAGGCTCCTTGCTCAGCGGGAGCCTGCTTCTCCTGCTCCCTCTGCCTGTTGTTCCCCTTCTGTGTGCTCTCTTTCTCTGTCGAATAAATAAAATCTTTTTTAAAAAAACTAAAATGTTGTATAATTGGTGTAGTTTTCATTTTCCAGGACTCAGCTTAAAAATCACCCCCTAGGGGCGCCTGGGTAGCACAGTGGGTTAAGCCTCTGCCTTCGGCTCAGGTCGTGGTCCCAGGGTCCTGGGATTGAGCCCCGCATCGGGCTCTCTGCTCAGCGGGGAGCCTGCTTCCCCCTCGCTCTCTGCCTTCTTGTGATCTCTGTCAAATAAATAAATAAAATCTTTAAAAAAAAATCACCCCCATAAAAGGCCTTTTTTGACCACTCATCTACATAACCGCATTTGTTAAACATCGTTATTTTCCTGGTAACAGTTCTCACTCTGTCATTATCTTGCTGATTTGTTTGCTTGCTTCTTTTCTGTCTCCACCCCACCCCGCCCAAAGCTCCAGGAGAGTGAGGAAGCTGTCTGCGATGTTTACTGCTGTATCCCCGCAGTGGCTGGCACACCGGAGGCTCGCAGAGACGCTTGTTGAATGAATGAGCTTGAATGAGTGAATCGGTGAAGAGAGAACAGCAGAGGAAGAGACTTACCAGCAGAGAGATCAGTATGTACAATGACCTAAAGTTGAGAGAGAATATCTAATCCTTGAGAAATTGAAAGGAGTTCAGAATAACTGGCTTGAAGAGCTGTGGGGGTGTGGGTTGTCCAAAATAAGGCTTGAGAAGTAGTTAGGGGAAATTATGGAGAATGTTGGGTTTTAGATTCTCTTCCAAGTTCCATGTGAAGCCACGGGAGGGTTGGATTGTTGGGGTTTTCTTCCTTTTTTTTTTTCTTTTCAGCTTTATTAAGATACAACTGACAAATAAATTATAAGGCATTTAAAGTATACACAATGATGATTTGGTATACAAATACACATGGAAGCATTCCCTCCATCTAGTGAACTAACACATCACACACACACACAGACACACACACACACACACACAATTTTGGGGTGTGTGTGAGAACATTTAAGTTCTACTCTTAGCAAATTTCAATTATATAAAACAATTTATCAACTATAGCCACCATCTTTTACATTAGATTTTCAGACTTTATTCATCTTATAGCTTGAAGTGTGTATACTTTTAACCAACTTATTTCCCTATTTCCCAGCCCCTGGCAACCACTTTTCTACTCTCTGTTTTTATAACTTTGACAATTTTTTTTTTAACTCCACATATAAGTGATACCACGTGCTCTTGGTCTTTGTCTGGTTTCTTCCATTTAGCATAATGCCCTCAAGGTCATCCATATTGTCCAAATAGCAGGACTTCCTGATTTCTCATGGCTGAGTCATATTCTGTTGCACACATATAGCACCACATCTTTATCCATTTGTCTATTGATGCACACTTAGGTTGTTTCCATATCTTGGCTGTTGTGAATAATGTACAGTGAACACAAGAGTGCAGAGATCTCTGAGATTCTGTTTTCATTTCTTTTTTTTTTCTTCCAGATTTTAATTTATTTGTCAGAGAGAGAGAGAGCACAAGGAGGGGGAGAGGCAGACAGAGGGAGAAGTAGACTCCCTGCTGAGCAAGGAGCCCGATGTGGGACTCGATTCTAGGACCCTGGGATCATGACCTGAGCTGAAGGCAGCTGCTTAACAAACTGAGCCACCCAGGCATCCCTCTGTTTTCATTTCTATTGGGTAAATACCCAGAAGTAGGATTGTTAGATAGTATGGTAGCTCTATTTTTAATTTTTGGAGAAACCTCTGTACTTTTTGCCACAGTGCATGCGCCAATTTACATAATCACCAACAGTGCATGAGGGTTTCCTTTTCTCCAAATCCTCACCAACACCTGTTATCTCTTGTCTTTTTGATGATGGCCATTCAGATATTTCAAACAGGGCAGGGACTTAATCCAATAGGCGTTCTAGAAAAAAAAAAAATCATTCCGGGTGCTGGGACCAGAATAGACTTCAGGGAGGCTAAATTGAGGGTGAGAAAGCTACTGATGGGTGCCAGTGAAAAGACATTTCAACTTGTCCTGACAAGACTGGGCAAGAATGATAATAGTGAAGATGGGGAGAATTGTAAGGAATTAAAGGCCTTTAAAAGGGGCGCCTGGTGGCTCAGTGAGTGGAGTGTATGACTCTTGATCCCAGGGTTGTGAGTTTGAATCCCACATTGGGCACAGAGATTACTTAAAAGTAAATCTTTAAAAAATAAATTAAAAAGTACATCAACAGGGGTGTGTGCCTGGCTCATTCAATAAAGCATACAACTCTTGATCTTGGGGTCATGACTTTGAGCCCCACATTGAGGGCAGAGTTTAAGAGTTTAGTTTAAAAAAGGGACATCAGCTGGACTTAAGGATGAACTAGATGTGGAGGGTGAGGGAGAAGAGGAGCCAAACATAACTTGCTGATTTCTGTACCAGACAGGTTAAGTGTAATTTTCTAAGTTTATATAGAAGGAGGTACAGGTTTGGGAAGAAAGATACTGTGTTCATTTTTAGACATGCTACCTTCAAAGTACCCTAGCGCTACTCAGTGGAGATATCCAGACCTGGAGCTCAGAAGAAAGGTCAAGGCCAGAACTAGATTTGGCAAGTGAAGGAGGGTGGGTGTCTGCATGAGGACAAGGACGGAAAGTTAAGCATCCATGTTGAGCTCACCAAGGGCAAGTGAAGAGTGAGGAGGGAGGAGGACAGAGCCCTGAGTGCCTCAACATCGGACCCCAGGAGGTAGGAGGAAAAGTAGGAGAGTGTCATGGGACAACGGGAAGGAGATTTTCAGTCAGAAGAGAGTGGCTGAAAAGTTGAGCAATAAATAAATTTATATGCAATAAATATTTACTGAATGAATGAATGAGTAAATGAATGAACTCTAGCCACTGAGAGGTCTGGTCAAAACCCAACCAGAGGGGCACCTGGGTGGCTCAGTGGGTTAAAGCCTCTGTCTTCGGCTCAGGTCATGGTCCCAGGGTCCTGGGATCCAGCCCCACATGGGGCTCTCTGCTCAGCGGGGAGCCTGCTTCTCCCTCTCTCTCTGCCTGTCTCTCTGCCTACCTGTGATCTCTCTCTATGGCAAATAAATAAATAAAATCTTAAAAAAAAAAAAAAAAAAGTTGAGCGTGGAAAGGAATGAAAATGGCAGTGCCTAAGGCAGTAGGTGATAGGCTTTTCCCCTAGCCCCGGAGACTGGTTTTGGCATGGACCTGGACCACTTTAAACCAGACACACACAGAAGATCGGTATAGAAGACTCTTTACTTTCAAGAGAGTCGCCAGGGGAGACTTCTGTCTCTTCTCATTGTTGTCATCATGGTCATTTCGGTTACTTGGCTCAAGACACTTTTGGCTTTAGCAATATTGAAATTAATTAATTAATTAAGCGAGTACTTACTGGGAACCTATTGTGTGCCAGCTACTGTTAGAGGAGCTGGGGACACAGTGAAAAACAAGACAGAGGAAGTATCTGTGTCCACAGAACTTGAAGTCTAGTAGGGGAGACAGACATTAAATGTATAACTACATTTTGGTGTGATACAGTTTTTAATAAAACTGACAGGAAGAAGAATAATGTAGAAAGGAAAATATGGGACTGCTATTTTAGATAGGGTGGGCTGGTCAGGGAAAGCCTTGCTGAGGAGGTGATCTTGGAGCCGAGACCCGAAGAGAAGAAGACAGACCGACCTGTGAACTTCTAGAGGGTGCTGTCTGATGGAAACAGGGTGCAAGCTAAATTATGTTAAATTTTCTAGAAGCCACAAGAAGGAAAATAAAAAAAACAAACATCACTGGTTGCCAGGGTTTTTGGGGGAGGGAGGGAGGGATGGATAGGCAGAGCATGGAGTGTTTTTAGGGCTGTACTCTGAATGGTGGATAAATGTCATTATGCATTTGTCAAAACTCACAGAATGTACAACATTAAAAGTGAACCTTAATATAAACTGTGGACTTCCGATGGTGATGTGTTGGGTTCATGGAAGTTTATTGATGGTAACCACTGTGTCTGGTACCACCACGGGTATGTACCACTGTGATGCAGGGCGATGGTAGCAGGCGTGGCTGTGTGTCTATGGGGCAGGAGGTATATGGAAACTCTCCGGACTTGCCATTCAGTTTGGCTGTGAACCTAAATCCAGTTGAAAAATCAAAGTCTATTTAAAAAAAGTAAAGAGCAACAGGTGAAATTAATTTGGGTGATACATCTCAAATATCGGCAATCCTCTGCATCCCACATATCCAAAATACTGTCATTTTGAAGTGTAATTGACATTAAAAATTAATTAGCTATATTTTTAAGATTTTTTCATTTATTTATTTAACAGAGAGGTATCACAAGCAGGCGGAGAGGTAGGCAGAGAGAGGAGGAAGCAGGCTCCCCGCCGATCAGGGAGCCCAATGCGGGGCTCGATCCCAGGACCCTGGGATCATGACTCCAGTGGAAGGCAGAGGCCCCAACCCACTGAGCCACCCAGGTGCCCCTAAAATTAGATATTTAAACATCTTTTTTTGTGAACTAGGTCCTCAAAAATCCCGTGTGCCTTTGACACTCACAGCACGTCTCGATTTGGAGCAGGCACATGTGGCTGGAAGTTTCCAAATCCGGCGATGTAGAGGAGGAATGTTTCAGGCAAAGGAAACAGTAAATGCAAGAGCGCTGAGGCGAGAATAAGTTTTGTGTGTTTAGGGAGCGCCAGCAGGCGTGGGAGGAGCAGGGTGAGTGGGTGGAATTCTGGATGAGGCTGGTTGCAGGGAAGGGCAGGAGCTAGACCCGGGAGGGGGCCCTGGTCACAGCGGTCTGGAATTATTGTGTGTGTGATCAGGAAAGCACTGAAGCCCTCTGAGCAGGGAACATGTGAGGTCCCTTTGTGACATGCAATGCAGCACACGTGTTCCTTATCATTATGCTGTTTCTAATTATAGGGGAGGCAGCACGGGGGCCTTGGATCCCTCTTCTGCTGCACTGGGAAACCAGCCCTCTCTCCACTTTCACCCTTGCAGACTCCAGGCCCAGAGATGAAGAGCGCCTACACCGGGAGGCTCAGCACGACTTTCTGTGTTACTGGTGATTGGGCGTGAACGGGCTCAGGGGACTTTGGAGAGTATCAGCCAGGCTGGCCTGCGTTGAGAAGGAGATGGAGAAGTCTGGCAGGGAAGGAAAGGAGAAATGATAGGGTAGTAATTGGAGGGATGTGAAGTTTGTTTGTTTGGTTGTTTGTTTTGAAGCAGGGAAAGATTCGAGCATGACGGAAAATTGATATGAAAGGAGGAGGAGAAGAGAGGAAGAGGCTGGGGAGAATAGATTATAGGCAGTGGGGGAGGGGCGGGACAGAAATGTGGCAGGGACTGACTGTGGGAGTAGAGGAAGGCTAAGAGGTGAGGAAGGTAGGCCTGGGGACTTGGTGATGGCAGGCTCTGTTCCAGACTTCCATGGTGCCCATCCCCTTGCCATCCGGGTTCCAGGGACCTGCATGCCATCTCCGGTCTGCTGCCCACTCTTCTCTTGGCGAGTCACTCTCAGACCCCCAGACCAGAGATGATCTCAGCAGGGCCAACACCCACCATCTGCCCCTCCTTCCACTCTGAGCTCCTGTGCTCTGGCTAGGGACTCCTGGAGCCTGCTTCTCCTTTACTCTCTTCCATTCTCTTGTCCCAGTTCCTGGAGGCTGACCTTCCAAGCTGAGCACAAGTGTCCTGGTTCTGACATCCCAAACCCACACATCTACCATGGGCAACCCCCTCGCTGTTTAGGCACGATGCTCCCTGCTTCACAATTAACAGTGTATTATATTCAGTCCTTACGATGACACTACAAGGTGTGTGCTGTCAGCGTCCCATTTTACAGATGAGGAAATCAGGGCTCAGAATGGAGAATTGTCTTCAGCAAGGGCTCATAGCCAGGAAGTGTGCAAGGGAAGATCCCATCCCGAGTCTGAGCTCTAAAAACTGACCTCTTTCTATGATGCCACATTGTCTTTCAAGTGTCAGAAACAGAGCTGATACTTTGCAGAACTTATCTCATCTGGGCAATGGGCTATGGGCATAAGCAGCAGAAAGTAGGGCTCAGGGGTGCCTGGGTTTCTCTGTTGGTTAAACGTCTGCCTTGGGCTCAGGTCGTGATCCCAAAGTCCTGGGATTGAGCCCTGCATCGGGCTCCCTGCTCGGTGGAAAGCCTGCCTCTCCCTTTCCCACTCCCCCTGCTTGTGTTCCCTCTCTTGCTGTCAAATAAATAAATAAAACCTAAAAAAGAAAGAAGAAAGAAAGAAAGAAAGAAAGAAAGAAAGAAAGAAAGAAAGAAAGAGAAAGTGGAGCTCAGCTCTGGGGAGATTGGTTCCCAGGGAGAGCTTGGAATATAAGTTCTATGAAGGCAAGGATTTGTGCCTGTTTGATCACAGCTGTACCTCCTCCACCTCCAGCCCACCCCTGTCCCCAGAAGAGTATCTAGCACAAAATTATATGCAATAAATATTTACTGAATGAATGAATGAGTAAATGAATGAACTCTAGCCGCTGAGAGGTCTGGTCAAAACCCAACCAGAGGGGCACCTGGGTGGCTCAGTGGGTTAAAGCCTCTGCCTTCAGCTCAGGTCATGATCCCAGGGTCCTGGGATCGAGCCCCACATCGGGCTCTCTGCTCAGCAGGGAGCCTGCTTCCTCCTCTCGCTCTCTCTGCCTGCCTCTCTGCTTACTTGTGATCTATCAAATAAATAAGTAAAATCTTAAAAAAAAAAAAAAACCCAACCAGAGACAAAATTAGGCAGGAGTACAAAGCAATACAAAGCAGGGAGCAAGTACCCAGAATTGGCCAAGGTACAGCTGGGTTACAGGAAAAAGACAGAGGTCCAGGAGGATTCGACCTCAAGGCTTCTTCCCCAACCCACATGGAGGGATCTTATAAATTCAGCTTAAACCAATCAGGACATTGCATTTCTTGGCCACAATAATCAATTCAGAGAAAAACACATAAAGAGCTGCTTTAATCTTTATAAATAATTGTGTATAATTTCATTTTATGGATTATCATAATTAATCTCACTGGTACCCTGATGATGGGCTTTTAGGCAATTTCTCATCTTTTGCTATTACAAATAATGTTGCTAGGAAGAACTGTATATAAATGTCAATTCTCACAGATATATCATATCTGAAATATGAATTTCTAGAAGTGAAATCTCTGAGCTGAAATGTGTATGCATTTATACTTTTCATAGATATTGCAAATTGCCCACCACTGAGGTTGTACCCATGAAAACTTCCTCTGAAATGTGGGAGAAGATCTGCTTACTGTATTCCAGCCAAAATGTTTTATCCTTGATAGTCTGACAGGTAAAAAATGAAATGCTAGTACAATGTCAGCTAGTACTGCTCTCTCTCTCTTTTAATTTAAATTCAATTAGCCAACATATAGTACATCATTAGTTTCAGACGTAGAGTTGAGTAATTCATCAGTTACCTGTAACATCCAGGGCTCATCACATCACGTGCCCTCCTTACTCACACTATTCTTTTTTTTTTTTTTTTTAAAGATTTTATTTATTTATTTGACAGACAGAGATCACAAGCAGGTAGAGAGGCAGGCAGAGAGAGAGAGAGGAGGAAGCAGGCTCCCCGCTGAGCAGAGAGCCCGACGTGGGACTCGATCCCAGGACCCTGAGATCATGACCTGAGCCGAAGGCAGAGGCTTAACCCTCTGAGCCACCCAGGCGCCCCTCACACTATTCTTTTTAAAAAAATTTTATTTATTTATTTGACAGAGAGAGAGAGAGACAGCGAGAGAGGGAACACAAGCAGGGGGAGTGAGAGAGGGAGAAGCAGGCTTCCTATTGAGCAGGGAGCCCTATGTGGAGCTCGATTCTAGGACCCTGGGATCATGATCTGAGCCGAAGGCAGACGCTTAACAACTGAGCCACCCAGGCACCCCTCACACTACTCTTAATATAAGTGACAGTCAGTGTGTTTTCATGGATCTAAGACAGTTTTTGAAAAAATCCTACTATGGGGGGTGCCTGGGTGGCTCAGTGGGTTAAGCCTCTGCCTTCAGCTCAGGTCATGGCCCCAGGGTCCTGGAATCAAGCCCGACATCGGGCTCTCTGCTCAGCGGGGAGCCTGCTTCCTCCTCTCTCTCTGCCTGCCTCTCCGCCTACTTGTGATCTCTGTCTGTCAAATAAATAAACAAAATCTTAAAAAAAAAAAATCCTACTATGGGGCACCTCGGTGGGTCAGTTGGTTTGGGCTTGGTTTTGGCTCAGGTCCTGAGCTCATCAAGGTCATGAGATCAAGCCCCACATCCTGCTCTGCGCTCAATGTGGAGTCTGCTTGAGATTCTTTCCCCCTCTTCTCCTTCCCATTCTTGCTCTGTCTCTCTCTCTCTAAAATAAATAAATAGGGGCACCTGGGTGGCTCAGCCCTTTCCCTCTGCTGCTTCCCCTGCTTACGCTTTCTCTGTCAAATAAAAAAATAAAATCCTTTTTAAGAATTTAAAAATACTACTACTTAAAAAAATTAAATAAAGAAGTAAAAATTTGTCTCTAACCCCAGATTCCAAAAACAGTTAGTGTTCAACTGTTATTATGTACTTCCGGACTTTTCCTTAAATTCATATGTATTTATATAATTTCACTTTAAAAGTAAACATGTGTATATATACATGTGTAATACACCTGGACTCTGAAACCTGCATTTTCTTCCTTTTTTTATCTTTTGCCAATTATGTTTTTATTTTAGTTGCTTTGCATTTCTGTTTATTATTTTAATTTAATTTATTTATTTAAAGTGGTCTCCTTGCCCAGCGTGAGGCTTGAACTCATGACCTTGAGATCGAGTCACATGCTCCACTGAGCCAGCCAGGTGCCCCATTTATTTTAATATTTAATTTAATTTTGATTTTATTTTAAAGATTTTGTTTATTTGTTTGACAGAGAGAGACACAGCGAGAGAAGGAACACAAGCAGCGGGGTGGGAGAGGGAGAAGCAGGCTTCCCACCCAGCAGGGAGCATGATGTGGGGCTCCATCCCAGGACCCTGGGATCATGACCTGAGCTAAAGGCAGAGGCTTAATAACTAAGCCACCAGGTACCCCTACTTTAATATTTTAAAAGATTTTATTTTTAAGCAACCTGTATGCCCAACTCACTACCCTGAGATCAAGAGTTGCTTGCTCCACTGACAGGGGCGGCCAGGCACCCCATATGCCTTGCATTTTATTTTTAAAGATATATTTACTCATTTCAGAGAAAGGGAGAGAGAAGGCATGCATGAGCGAGTACGGGGCAGGATGGAGGGAGAAACTTCCCAAGCCAACTCTGCCGAGCGCAGAGCCAACTCCAGGCTTGATATCAGGACCCCAAGATCATGACCTGAGCTGAAACCAGGAATCAGATGCTCAACCAACAGAGCCACTCAGGTGCCCCCAAAGATTGATTTATTTTTGAAAGAGAGAGACAGACAGACAGACTCTGAGGGGAGGGGTAGAGGGAGAGGGAGAAAGGGAATTACAAGCAGACTCTGTGCTGAGCGTGGAGCGCAACTTGCAGCTCAATCTCACGACCCTGAGATCACGACCTGAGCCAAAACCTAGAGCTGGTGGCTTAACTGACTGAGCCAGCCCTGCACCCTGCATTTTAGTTTTAATATGGAACCTTTTCAAGGTCTGATTCCCATTTCTTCAAGGCTACTTAGTATGACATCTGGAGCATGCGATAATCTATTTCTTCTTAGACATTTTGATTATTTTCAGTTTGTTAAATCCCAATCATGCTGCAACAAATATTCTTCTGCGTGCATTTTTATTTACATGTGCGTTTATTTCTTTAGGTTTTATTCCTCAAAGTGGTCTTGGGCTGCTTTCGATGACAAACTGGAAGCTAAGTAGGTTGATTTGGGATGGGAAAGGCTTCCATGTAAGTATTTCACCTGCTGTCTTCAGCACAAGAGAACAGGTCCACTTTCTAATTTGTTCCCATTCATATCATAAACAGCTGGGGACTTCCCTGAACAAATGGTACCACAGTTCATCAAGGGCAAAGGATTCTTGAGTGGCTGCTGCGTTGAACGTAAGGAACGAGAGTGTTAGAACAACATAGAAAGTTCTCTGCCTTCCAACTCAGTTTAACAGAGAAGTGGGATATAGAAAGAGAAATAACAATCCAAATGATACAAAGAGTAATCGCTCCCCTCCAGACTTGTTTCTCCATGTCCTGAAGCACTTACCGTCTGTGACCTACGGCAGACCGACTTTAGGTGCTTGCTCCTTGGATGATGAGGAGAGAGTGGCTCCAGATTTGCAAGCAGGAGAGGATCTACATTATTCCATTAGGATGGAAGCCCCAGGATCTCTGTCTCCTTTCCAGCACACCTTCATCTGGTAAACATTGACCTGTCTCGATTCCTTGTCCGATGCTGGAGGGGCAGTGGAACCCCACACTCAAGTCCTTAGGAATACGTGTTGATTGGGAAGGTACTGGGTGACAAGAGATAAAATAGTCCAATGTTTGGACTAGAAAAACTCAGGCTGAAAGCTGGTGTATTTTTGTTTACTCCATATTCTGTTGCTGTTAAACTTAAAATACTTTATTGCGGTAAAGTTTACAGGCAACATCAGGCACACATTTTAAGAGAATGGTTAGGTAAGTTTTGAGAACTGTCCTCACTGATGTAACCACTACCACAAACAAAGCCTACAGAAGATGTCCCTCCTTTCACCTCCAAAGTTCCCTCATGCTATTTAACTTAAAAAAAAAAAAAATTACACTTTTATTTTGTTTTTAAGTTTATTCATTTATTTCAGTAATCTGTATACCTACCGTGGGCCTTGAACTCATGATCCTGACATCAAGAGTTGCACACCACTCTGACTGAGCCAGCCAGGCACTCCAAAACCTTTCATTTTGAAATAATTGGGGTGCCTGGGTGGCTCAGTTGTTGAGCGTCTGCCTTCGGCTTGGGTCTTGGTCCCAGGGTCCTGGGATTGAGTCCTGCATTGGAGGGGTCCTTGCTCAACAGGAGGCCTGCTTTTCCTTCTCCCACTCCCCCTGCTTGTTTTCCCTTTCTTGCTCTCTGTCAAATAAATAAATAAAATCTTAAAAAAAAAAGAAAAAAGAAAAAGAAAAGAATCATAAGGATTCCTGGGTAGCTCAGTGAGTTAAGCGTCTACCTTCAGCTCAGGTCATGATTGCAGAGTCCTGGAATCAAGCCCCGCATCAGGCTCCCTGTTCAGTGGGGAAGTCTGCCTCTCCTTCTCCATCTGCCTCTCTCTCCCACTCATGCTCTCTCTCACTCTCTCAATTAAATAAATAAAATCTTTTTTAAAAAAAGAAATAACTATAGATTGACGGGAAGTTGCAAAGATAGGGCCAAAGAGTGCCAGGCACCCTTCACTCAGTTCCCGGGAAGTGGTTACTTTTCTTTTTTTTAAGATTATTTATTTATTTATTGACAGACAGAGATCACAAGTAGGCAGAGAGGCAAGCAGAGAGAGACGGGAAGCAGTCTCCCCCCTGAGCAGAGAGCCCGATGTGGGGTTCGATCCCAAGACCCTGGGATCATGACCTGAGCCGAAGGCAGAGGCTTTAACCCACTGAGCCACCCAGTGCTCCCGTCCCCCAGTGGTTACATCTTACAGAATTGTAGTACAATATCAGGAGCAGAAATTTACGTTATACAATGTGAATAGTTAACATGAATAAACAGTTCTTTGTCATTTTTTAAAAAGATTTATTTATTTGAGAGAGAGAAGAGTGTGTGTACACGTGAGTGGAAGAGGAACAGAGGGAGGGGGAAAGAATCTCGAGCAGACTCCCCGCTCAGTATGGAGCCCGATGGGGAGCTCGATGCAGGTCTCGATCTCACGACCTGAGCTGAAATCATGAGTCAGATGCTTAATGGACTGAGCTTCCCAGCCACCCCCAATAGCCTCTGTGTCTTTCTGTCACTTTTAGATTCATGTGACCACCACTGCAAGATACGGAAGTGATCCATCATCCCAGAGATCCCCTAGTGGGGTCCCTTTATAATAACGTTCCTGTCTATCCCACCATCCCTGACCTCTGGCGACTGGGAACCTCTTTTCCACCCCTGAGTTTTGTTTCTTCAGGAATTCTACATAAATGGAGTTATACAGTGTGTGACCTTTTGAGATGGCTTTTTTCTTTAAGATTTTATTTATCTTATTAAAGAGACAGTCAGCAAGAGAGGGACCCCAGAGAGGGATCCCAGGACCCCAGAACCATGACCCAAGCTGAAGGAAGATCCCTAATGACTGAGCTACCCAGGTGTCCCGAGATGGCTTTTTTCACTCAGCCCTTGAGAGCCATCTAAGTTGTTGCCAAATTGAGTTCGGTCCTTGTCAGGAAGGAGTGGTGTTCCATAGTATATTTAAATTAGCGCAGACTGGGGCGCCTGGGTGGCTCAGTGGGTTGGGCCGCTGCCTTCGGCTCAGGTCATGATCTCAGGGTCCTGGGATCAAGTCCCACATTGGGCTCTCTGCTCGGCAGGGAGCCTGCTTCCTCCTCTCTCTCTGCCTGCATCTCTGCCTACTTGTGATCTCTCTCTGTCAAATAAATAAATAAAATCTTAAAAAAAAAAAAAAAAGACTCTTTAAAAAATAAATAAATAAATAAATTAGCACAGACTTGGTGGCTTATAACAACAGAAATTTGTCCTTGCCTCTTTGGAGGCTGTAAGTCCTAAACCAGGGTGTCAGTAGGGCTGTGCTCCCTCCAAAAACTTGAAATGAGGTTCTTCCCTTGTCTCCTCCAGCTTCTTTGGGTTCCCCCATTCCTTGGCTTGTGGCTGCATACACCCAGTGTCCATCTCTATCTGAACATGGCCTTCGCCAAAATGTCTGTGTCTTCCCTTCTATCTCTTACCAGGACACCTGTGGTTGGATTTAAGTCCCACTGAGAAAATCCAGGATGATCTTCTCTCAAGACTCTTAACTTCAGCCAGGGTTTTTAGCCATACTTAGCAGAAGGAATAGGGAAAAGTATGTCTGTCCATCTTTCTAGAAGGGACGTTGCTCTACATTCTTTAAAAACATTAAGACCCCCCATGGGATGCCTGGGTGGCTCAGTCCGTTTAGCTGCTGTCTTTGGCTTGGGTCATGATCCCAGAGTCCTGGAATCGAGTCCCACATCCGGCTCCTTTCTTGGCAGGGAGCCTGCTTCTTTCTCGGCCTCTGCCTGCCACTCTGTCCACCTGTCTCTCTCTCTGACAAATAAATAAATAAATAAATAAATAAATAGAATCTTAAAAAAAAAAAAAAATTAAGACCCCATTTAAGGGGTGCCTGGGTGGCTCAGTGGGTTAAAGCCTCTGCCTTCGGCTCAGGTCATGATCGCAGGGTCCTGGGACTGAGTCCCGCACTGGGATCCTTGCTCAGCGGGAAGCCGGCTTCTCCCTCTCCCACTCCCCCTGTTGTGTTCCCTCTCTTGCTGTGTGTGTCTCTCTCTGTCAAATAAATAAATAAAATCTTCAAAAAAAAAAAAAAGAGAGACCCCCCCCATTTAAACATCACACATTTCTCATGAAAATGTAGACTTCTGGTTTCTCATAAGCCACTGGAGAAGTCATCCTGGCCTGCACTTCTGCTTAGTAACACTTGGCCAGAGCGGGACATCCGCTGTTCCCATGGATGAACTTGTATTTGGTCTCCAGCAAGTGCTGGCCACAACAAAGATGGGATGTGACACCAGATAAGGAGCCACTGGCGAGATCTTTACAGGATTCTGCTATATCATTGTGGAAATGTTCTCTCTCTCCCAGCACAAAACAAAACTCTGCTCTAGCACAGACTGTTCTAAGCAGTTACAGTAAAAAAAAAAAAAAAAAAAATCTCGTGTCAGGAAACCACTCGCTCATCCCTCCTCTTGAGAACCCCTAATCATGACACGACCCAGAGTTAAGCTCCCAGCCCACTCTTGTGGAAGCATGACACAGTGAGCCAGCTGGCCCAGAAAAACACCATGTCAGCAAAGCCTTGGATTCTTGGTGGCTGCAAAGCAAAGCCCCAAGGGGAGGCAGCTTTGTGTTCCGAACAGCCAAGGATGTTGTGTTGGAAGCTCTGGCCAGGCTGACCTGGTCACGCGGGAGTGTTCGCGGAACAATGGGAAGGCCTAACCGTGGTCCTTTTCTCATCACAGGTTCAAACAAGTGGTTCTGTTTAGCCTGGTCAGCGGTCACTTCCATGTACAAACTGGGGGGCTTGCGGGGGCAGAGTCATGCTCGGGGAAGATGTTTTCAAATTGTTGAGTTCACTGACTCCTTTCGGAGACTTGAGGCCTCCTGATTGGCCTAGTAGCTTCGCTCCAGAGTGCTCCGGCTCCTTCCCGCGAGGGAACTATCAAGAGGAAGCCATCGGTCTTCCGTGCATGAATCCTCCCCACTTCTTGTCCCCAGAGCATCACCTCTGGCCTCCTGCGTGCAGGTCCAGTCCCCGCTGCTTCTGGCCAGAGCGGAAGGAGGGGAAACCTGTCTGCTCTGTCGAGATAAAGCAAAGCCCAACCACTGACACAGGACAGAAACTTTCTGAGAGACCCTGGGTTCCCTATGTGCTCAGTCTTTGGGAGATCAAACACAAAACAATCTGGGCCGCCAGCAAGGGCGCCAGCTCAGTACATCCTGAGGGTGTGTTTGACCTGGGACATCCCTACTCTCTGTGGCCAGAGCCATATGCTGGGCCCTCTGTGCCGTAAGGAAACAGAAGCACTGGTGCCCACCGGGAGGAAACTCACCCCCAAGAGACCCCTCGAGAGGGCTGGGCACAGATCATGTAATAGTGAAAGTACTGAGCAAGAGGAGGAGGAGGAAAATGTCCAGGCTGTCCAGAGCTGCTGTGGTCTCCAGCCAGGTCTGACAGGTAAGCGCCTCTAAATGATACGCAGATTAATAACAGTAAGTCCCTGTGGCCTGGGTCATTTCTGCCGGGACCTCTATGGTGTACAAAAGACAGGGCCACTGTCACTTTGAATCATCACTGGAACCGAATGAGTCCTCCAGGTGCTGAGGCTAGAGAGTCGGGCAGGAGAGAGGACACCATTCTGACCGACTCTAGGCAGGGACCTCAGGGCTGCCCTCTCAGGAGGGTAGGGACCTTACCTCCAGGCCTGCCTCCCTTCCAGGCCCTCCTATGCTCTCCTGCCACCACTAATCTAGGCCGAGTCCATGCCCTTGCATCAGTCCCCACCATTCTCCCTGCTTCCTCCAAGCGGAGACGGCAGACCAACTAGTGCCTCCTAAAAACGCAGATCGAGCCTTCCTCGCCCTCACCACCTGGCCCTCTCAGAGGCACTTGGTCAATCTTTCGAAGCTCTGCTCATGTTACTCCTTTGTTCCTAAACCTATAGGGGCTCCCCAGAGCTGTCAGTAAACTCCTGCACTTACATTCATGGCTCATCTTGATGTGGGAAAGACTTTAGGGTTCAAAGCTGATGGTCAAGAAAGAATTCTTGAGGGGCGCCTGGGTGGCTCAGTGGGTTAAAGCCTCTGCCTTCGGCTCAGGTCATGATCCAGGGTCCTGGGATCGAGCTCCGCATCGGGCTCTCTGCTCAGCAGGGAGCCTGCTTCCTCCTCTCTCTGTGTCTGCCTCTACTTATGATCTCTGTCAAATAAATAAATAAAAATATTAAAAAAAAAAAAAAGAAAGAAAGAATTCTTGAGATGTCTTTGGTGCGAAAAGGTAATTGTATGAAAGCACAGGGACAGGACCTGCGGGCAGAAAGAGCTACACCGGGGTCATGAGAGTGGCTCATTATATACTTTCAAGTTGGGAGGGGGTTAGGGATAGCGTGTCTCTAAGGAATTTGGAAGCAAGGTTTCCAGGACCTTGAGGGAATTATTGTTGGGAAAGGGTCATTTATTACTGTCCAATAAAACCTGAGTCATGAGACCCTTCAGGTGTGTATCGGTGGGTCATATGCTTGGAGGATGATTGTCAACATGTATCTTGGGGGATAAAGATGAAGTAAGTTTCCAAAATATTTTTATTTGTTCAAGTAGACATAGGATCCTGGGGGTTGAGCTAAGATTGCCTTTTGCCCTCAGCAAAGTGTCAACATCGGAGCAGCTGAGTCCCTAGAGGAATGTCACTTTGCCTGTTCCAAGGACTTGTCAGTGAGCTGTAGATAGTAAGGAAATTTAATAATTTTCCTTCTGCCTATCTCTTCCACATCAATCTCATCATTTCAGTCAGGTCCCTCTCTTTGCTCCCCCTTGGCTACTCCACATTTGGGCCCCATGGCTCTTGAACATACTTTGGTCGCACCAGAACGCTACACATAAGCCATTTCCCAATGAGGACCTCTGAGGAGGAACTGAAGGACCCACTAATAATCCCTTCTCCCCTTCTGCTTGAAAACCATTGCTTGGGGATGCCTGGGTGGCTCAGTCAATTAAGCACCTGCCTTCTGCTCAGGTCACGATCCCAGGTCCCTGGGATCGAGCCCCACATTGGGCTCCCTGCTCAGCAGGGTGTCTGCTTCTCCCTCTCCCAATGCTCCTCCCCCAGCTCCTGCACTCACTCTCTGTCTCTGTCTCAAACAAATAAAATCTTAAAAAAGAAAGAAAGAAAGAAAGAAAGAAAGAAAGAAAGAAAGAAAGAAAGAAAACAAACCAGTGCTTGAACCAAGTGATTCTGAGCACAGTTGCTCTCTAATACCTCTAGGCTTTTGCTCACGTACCCTCTGTCTGGAATGTGCGGCACATCTTCACGTCCAAATCCTGTCTGCCCTTTGAGGCTCAACAGGAGTGCCACAGAGCCTCCAGCCCCTCCCTGTCCCCTAGCCCACAACATCCACTCTCATACCAGCAAGGGTTTCTCCCTTCCACAGGTTCACACAGATTCACAAGAGGTTTGCCTCATGGAATAGGGCGAGTACTTTCTTTTTTTTTTTTTTTTAAAGATTTTATTTATTTATTTGACAGAGAGAACTCACAAGTAGGCAGAGGCAGGCGGGGAGAGAGAGGGGGAAGCAGACTCCCCACTGAGCAGAGAGCCTTATATGGGCCTCAATCCCAGTACGCTGAGATCATGACCTGAGCTGAAGGCGGAGGCTTAAACCACTGAGCCACCCAAGCGCCCCAGGGCGAGTACTTTCTACCATGAACTGATCATTTGTGTCCATATTTCGTCTCTCACTGTACTGTGACCTCCGTGAGGGTAGGGACCATGTTCTATCACCCTTGACTCTATCACAAGGCCTAACTGAGTATCTTGTACATGGTTTCTTTTTTATTTTTTTAAAGATTTTATTCATTTATTTGACAGAGAGAACATAAGCAGGGGGCGCTGGAGGCAGAGGAAGAGGGAAAAGCAGACTCCACACTGAGCAGGGAGCCCGATGTGGGGCCACCTGAGCTGAAGGCAGATGCTGAACCAACTGAGCCATGCAGGTGTCCCTCTTGTACTTGGTTTCATGTCAAATGCCATGCCTTGAATAAAAACCATGTTAGGTAAATGAAAGTAGGTTGGCCAGTTTCTTCTTTATTCTTGTAGATAAGAAACTTTTAATCCAGGGCGCCTGGGTGGCTCAGTGGGTTAAGCCTCTGCCTTTGGCTCAGGTCATGATCTCAGGGTCCTGGGATTGAGCCCCACTTTGGGCTCTGCTCAGCAGGGAGCCTGCTTCCCACTCCCCATGCCATCTGCCTCTCTGTCTACTTGTAATCTCTTTCTCTGTCAAATAAATAAATAAAATCTAAAAAAAAAAAAAAAAAGAAAGAAAGAAAGAAAGAAACTTCTAATCCTTCATTTTCCAAACTGGGTACTGGGTCCCTGTGTGTCCAGTACTAGGACACCAGACCCATGACATGCTTCATCATAAGTGGGTTCTTGGGCGCCTGGGTGGCTCAGTGGGTTAAGCCGCTGCCTTCCGCTCAGGTCATGATCTCAGGGTCCTGGGATCGAGTTCCGCATCGGGCTCTCTGCTCGGCGGGGAGCTTGCTTCCCTTCTTCTCTCTCTGCCTGCCTCTCTGTCTACTTGTGATCTCTCTCTATCACATAAATAAATAAAATCTTTTAAAAAAAAAGTGGGTTCTTGCACCAAATACAGTTGGGTAACATTGTATAGTCTATCCTCTTCTTGGAGATTCACAAACTCTATTAGCATAGTAGAAGTTCTTTTTTTTTAAAGATTTTTATTTATTTAAGATTTTATTTATTTATTTATTTATTTATTTAAGATTTTTATTTATTTGACAGACAGAGATCACAAGTAGGCAGAGAGGCAGGCAGAGAGAGAGAGGAAGGGAAGCAGGCTCCCTAGTGAGCAGAGAGCCTGATGCGGGACTCAATCCCAGGACCCTGGGATCATAACCCGAGCCGAAGGCAAAGGCTTTAACCCACTGAGCCACCCAGGTGCCCCATAGTAGAAGTTCTAAGTTCTGCAGTTAAAAATAACAACTTGGTTTACTCAGCTTTACCGAATTATATTTAACCTTTACCAGCAACCCCAAAGAATACACACTGCCATCTCATAAAAGTGCAGCACAGCACATACTAGGAATGCTGTCCTAAATTCCTTTTGAAAGGTTGAATCTCGTGCCCTCCCTCACATGACCTAGTGTAACATTTAGGAGGACCGGCTTTAGGTCAAATACGGCAGCGACGTTGAGTAAGACTGCAACATCTTTCAGATCTGGGACCTTTTTTTACTGCATGTAAGCACCAAGAAAAGAGACATACATGTGGGGAAGGACTAGATTTAGAACCTGTTCACTTTCCTTCTGCTGTCCCCTTTCTCCCAGACGCTTCTGGAATCCTGTACTCTTAGATGAGATTCCTAGTCTGGCAGTCTAGCCTCACCTACCTTTTTAGGTTTTTCTCCCCACGACTCCCCAATACATCCTTAACCTTCACCGTGGAGATGGGGCTCTTGCTCCTCCCTGAGCAGAGCGATGCTTTCCAACTACCACACCTCTGCCTGTGGGGCACTCTACCTGAACCGCCCTGCTCACAAGTTTGCCAGTGGGAACCCTGCCCAACCTTTCAAGGTCTCAACACAACCCGCACTGGATTAGCTAGCTGCAAGTTCACAGCTGAGTGAACTTGAGTGCTGGAAGAAAACTTAGAATTGCTCTAATCCAAACCCTCCACTTCAGGAAACAGTGATTCAGACAGGCTTAAGTGACTTAGGTGGTAGAGCTCAGCAGAGGATAATCTAGAACACAAGTTCCTCTTCGGTCTTTTAAATTCCCCCCCACCAGTTGTATTTATCGTATTGTGCATTATCATATTGGGCACTGAATTATGGTTAAATTGTTGAGTCCCTCAGAGGAATTTACTTTTTCTTGCCATTGATAAATCATAATGCTCTGACCAGAGGATACAGAGAGATGGATGTAGATTGAATATCTTTCAAGAGTGTTAGCTTTGGAGTTCAATAAACCAGAATTTTCTTTTTAATGGAGGTACAGTTTACATGAAAAATGCACACATTTTAAAGTGTATAATTCTAGAAGTTTTGAAACATTCATGTGACCACCACCGTTATAAAAATATGGAAGTTTCCTGGGGTGCCTGGGTGGCTCAGTGAGTTAAAGCCTCTGCCTTTGGCTCAGGTCATGATCTCAGGGTCCTGGGATCGAGCCCCACATCCGCGCTCTGCTCAGCAGGGGGCCTGTTTCTCTCTCTGCCTCTCTGCCTACTTTTGATCTCTCGCTCTGTGTCTAATAAATAATAAAATCTATAAAAAAATATGGAAGTTTCCATTACCCCAAAAGGTTTTCTTGTGCTGCTTCCCAGTCAGCCCCCTTCCCTAACCACTGAGCTGCCCTCTGTATATGGGTTCCATCTGTCTTTATCAGAATGTTGTGTAAATGGAATCATACTATGTACACTGTGTCTGGCTTCTTTTACTCAACATAAAGACTTTAAGATCTATCAAGTGCTTGCATGTTTCTGCAGTTTATTCATTGTTTTGCTGGGAAGAATTTCATTATATGGATATACCACAATTGATTATACTGATGATCATCTGGGTTTTTTGCTGTTATGAATAAAGCTGTTATGAACATTCAATACTTTGAATAAATGTGCATTTTCACTTATCTTGAGAAAACATCTCACAGTGAAACTTCTTGGTCATGGGATCAATGTATATTTAACTTTAAGAAACTGCAAAATAGGAGGGCAGCTGGGTGGCTCAGCCAGTGAGCATGTGACTCTTGGTTTCAGCTCAGGTCATGATCTCATGGGCTGTAGGACTGAGCCCCATGTCGGACTTCATGCTCACTGGGGAGTCTGCTTGAAGAGTCTCTCCCTCTGCCCCTCCCCCCATGCCTGCACATGCTCTCTAAAATAAAAAGAAACTGTAAAATAATTTTCCGAAGTGGTAATACCATTTTATACTCCCATCAGCAGTGTAAGAGTTTTCCAAATATTACACATTCTCACAAACATTTGGTATTGTTAGTTTATAAAAATTTTTGGCCATTCTTGGGGCACCTGGGTACCTCAGTCAGTTAAGTGTCTGCCTCTGGCTCAGGTCATGATCTCAGGGTCCTGGGATCAAGCCCCACATTGGGCTTCCTGCTCAGTAGGAAGCCTGCTTCTCCCTCTCCCACTGCCCCTGCTAATGCTCTATCAAATAAATAAATAAAATCTTTTTTTTTAAAAGATTTATCAGAGGGAGAGAGGGGGAGAGAGCGAGCACAGGCAGTCAGAATGGCAGGCAGAGGCAGAGGGAGGAGCAGGCTCCCCGCCGGGCAAGGAGCCGGATGCAGGACTCGATCCCAGGACGCCGGGTTCATGACCTGAGCTGAAGGCAGCTGCTTAACCAACTGAGCCACCCAGGCATCCCAATAAATAAAATCTTTTAAAAAATAATAATAATAAATAAAAAATTTTGGCCATTCTTGTTGGCCATAATGAGGTATCTCATTATGTTTTAAATTTCCATTTTCCTCATTACTAATTATCAAGCACTTTTTTTGAGCATCTTTTTATGTGCTCACTGACCATTTGTGTATCTTTATTTGTGGAAATATGTATTCAGGTCTTTTGCCATTAAAAAAAAAATTGGGGGAGGGGCCTGGGTGGCTTAACCTCTGCCTTCGGTTCAGGTCATGATCTCAGGGTCCTGGAATCGAGACCCGCATTGGGCTCTCTGCTTAGCAGGGAGCCTGCTTCCCCCACCCCTTCCCTCTGCCTGCCTCTCTGCCTACTTGTGATCTCGGTCTGTCAAATTAAAAAAAAAAATTTTTTTTAAATTGGGTTGTTAGCCTTTTTACTACAGATTTGCAGAAATGCAAGTTACAGGTGCAAAAATGTGTGTATACACACACATACATATTCTAGATATAAGACTTTTATCATATTTATGTCTTTTAGAGATTTCTCTCAATCGTGGCTTGCCCCTTCACTTTTTTTTTAAAGATTTTATTTATTTGACACAGAGAGAGAGAGCACAAGCAGGGGGAGCAGCAGAGGGAGAGGGAGAAGCAGGCTCCTGGCTGAGCAGGGAGCCCAATACAGGACTCAAGCCCAGGACCCCAGAATCATGACTCAAGCTGATGGCGGACGCTTAACCGACTGAGCCACCCAGGTGCCCCGGCTTGCCTATTCATTTTTTTTAAGATTTTATTTATTTATTAGACAGAGATCACATGTAGGCAGAGAGGCAGGCAGAGAGAGAGGGGGAAGAAGGCTCCCCACTGAGCAGAGAGCGCGATGCAGGGCTCTATCCCAGGACCACGACCTGAATCGAAGGCAGAGGCTTAACCCACTGAGCCACCCAGCCACCCCGCCTATTCATTTTTAATACTGTCTTCTCATGAACAGAAGTTGTAATTTAATAAAATCCAATTTATCGATTTCTTTTAATGGTCAGTGGCTTCTGTGTTCTTTGTAAGATATCTTTGTCAACCTAAGATCATATACATATACTCTCTTACATTTTCTAGAACTGTACTACTAGTAAATTCACTGAGTCTTCTGTCATTTGGATACTGAGCCCATCCAGTGAGTTCTTCTTTTCAGCTCAGTAATTTCTGATTGGTTCCCATGTTTTTCTACTTGCTGAGATTTTTATTTTATTTCAAGAGTTTGTAATTGCTCACTGAAGTATTTTTATGATGACTGCTTTAAAATCTTTGTCAGATAATTCCAACATCTGAATTATCTTTGTGTTGGCATCACAGATCATTCAAGTTCCAAGTTCTTGGCATGATGAGTGATTATCTATTGAAACCTGGACATTTCGTGTATTGGGTTATGAGACTCTGGATCCTATTTAAATCTATTTTGGCTGGAAGTCAAACTAGTTTAGTGCCCAGGTCCTGGTTTAATTTTGAGAGCTGTCATTCCCAAGACAATTTAGTTTCCAGAGTGCCTGCAGTGCTATTCTGGTCTGCTTCTTGTGTGTGCTACCAGAGACCAATCTGAAAACTTGCACTGTAGTCAGTTCCCAAATATTTGCCATACAAATTATATTCATTTTGACCTGTGGGTTATTCTGGGGTCTGCCTAGAAGTTCATATATAGGTTTTTAAAATTTTTATTTATTTGAGAGAGAGAGTGTGTGCACAAGCAGGAGGAGTGGCAGAGGAAGAGGGAGAAGCAGGCTCCCCACTGAGCAAGGAGCCTGATGTGGGGCTTGATCCCAGGACCCTGTGACCATGACCTAAGCCGAAGGCAAACACCCAACTGACGGAGCCACCCAGGTGCTCCTCACATATAGGTTGGTGTTTTTGTTGTTGTTGTTTTAAGATTTCATTTATTTATTTGAGAGAGAGAGAAAATGAGAGAGAGAGCATGAGAGGGGAGAGGTCAGAGGGAGAAGCAGACTCCCCACCCAGCAAGGAGCCTGATGTGGGACTTGATCCCCGGACTCCAGGATCATGACCTGAGCCGAAGGCAGTTGCTTAACCAACTGAGCCACCCAGGTGCCCCACAAACATAGGTTTTAAACAAACTCTTTCAGGCCCCCTGGGTGCCTCAGTTGGTTGGGTGTCTGCCTTCAGCTCAGGTCATGATCCCAGGGTCCTGGGATCATGCCCCGCATCAGGCTCTCTGCTCGGTGGGAAGCCTGCTTCTTCCTCTCCCGCCCCGCTGTTGTGTTCCCTCTCTCGTTGTGTCTCTGTCAAATAAATAAATAAAATCTTAAAAAAAAAAAAACAAAAAAAAAAAACCTCTGTCATCAGTTTCCTCATCTCCAAAACCCTCCTCTGCATGGATGAGGGTTACTTCACTGCTCTTGGGTGGGTGGTGGGGGTAGCTATTAAAGTCCAAGGCACCTTGCTTCTTCAAAGTGAGCAAGTGAGCAGAGTGAGTGAGGGAGAGATTGAGCCAGCAAAGTGGAAATATCAGTCCTATGCATCCTGTCCCCTTTGACATACTCTATCTGTTAGAAACAAGCCACAAAGTCAGGCTTAACACCATAAAAGGGGATTACAGAGAACATGAATATCGGGGGATGGAGATCACTAGGAGTCATTTTAGAAGCAGCCTACCACAGTTGTCTTTAATTTTTATCATTTTGCAGTTTTCAGAGACATTCAGAGAAGCAAAAAAGCTGCCTTTTACATTTACTCATGTATTTACCATTTCGTAAGTATCAATCTGGCTGGGTTTAAATATACCACTTTTCCACTTGTCTATCTATTTTACCTGTTTTGTTCCTGTTCCTTTTGGTAGGCCTTCTGGTAGGTTAATCTTACACATACACATACAATGAAACACACAGCTCTTAAGTGCAGTTTCCTGAGTTCTGATGACTGTATGCATCCATGTAATCACCACTACAATCAAGAAAAAGAACCTTTCTGCCACCCTCAAAAGTCCTCATGTTCTCTCCTGTTCAATTCCCATCCAATTGTCCCTCATAGGCACTTACTGCTTTTTCTGTTACCAGAGATTACTTTGTCTGGTCTTAAAACTCCTGTGAATGAAATCATACAGTATATGCAGTCTCTTGTGTCTGACTTCCTTCAGACACTTGCTTTTGAGACTCCTTCTATTGGCTTTTATGCTTTCTTTGTAATTAAACCTCTTTGATTGATCTTCAGTGTCACTGAACCTTATTTTGTCTCTGATTTGTTGTTAAGCCCATCTAGTGAATTTTTCATTTTAAGATTTTTAAAACTCATCCATTGAGAGTGAGGAGGGGGAGGAAGGGGAGCGGCAGAGGAAGAGGTAGACAATCTCAAGAAGACTCCACCCTGAGCAAAGAGCTTGATGTGGGGCTTGAACTCATGATCCTGAGATCATGACCTGAGCCAAAATCAAGTCAGTGGCTTAACCGACTAAGCCACTCAGGCACCCCCCAATGAATTTTTCATTTTAGATATGGTAGTTTTCAGTTCTAAAATTTCATTTGCTTTCCCATGTTTTCATTTCTCTTCTAAGATACCCTATTTCTTCACGTACTTCTTCATGTACATGAACATTTTTTTTTTTTTAATATTTATTTGAGAGAGACAGAGAGAGCAAGAAGGGAAGGGGCTAGGGGCACCTGGGTGGCTCAGTGGGTCAAAGCCTCTGCCTTTGGCTCGGGTCATGATCTCGGGGTTCTGGGATCGAGCCCTGCATTGGGCTCTCTGCTCGGAGGGGAGCCTGCTTCCCCCTTTCTCTGCCTGCCTCTCTGCCTGCTTGTGATCTCTGTCAAATAAATAAATATTTAAAAAAAAAAAAAAGAAAGAAGGGAAGGGGCTAAAGGAGATGGAGAGAGAATCTCAAGCAGACCCTGCTGAGTCTGAAGCCCAACACAGGCTGGATCTCACGACCCTGAGATCATGATCTGAACTGAAATCAAGAGTCAATCACTTAACTGACTGAGCCACCCAGGGACCCCATGAACATATTTTTAACAGATGCTTTTAAAGTCCTTTGTCTGCTAACTGAATTCCTGAGTCATCTTGGGGTCTATTTCTGTTGACTGCTTTTTCCCCTTACTATGGGTCACATTTCCCATTTACAGTATACATGTCCACAATATACTGAATATTTTGAGAGATAAAAGTAGTAGAGACTCTGGCTTCTATTATTATCTTCTCAAGAGTGTTGATTTTATTCTGTCAGGTAGCCATATTATTGGCTGATCTCTTTGGACCTGTGGAAATTTAATTTTATCGAATGGCAAAAATCAATTGACCAATAAATATATGGGTTTACTTCTGGCTCTCAATTCTGTTCCACTAATCCATGTATGTCTATACTTATGCCAGTATCACACTATCTTCATTTCTAATGCTTGGTAGTATTTTTGAAATTAGGAAGTGAGAGCCCTCCTCTTTGTTCTTCATTTTCAAGACTGCTCTGGCTATTCTGGGTCCCTTATAATTCCATAAGAATTTTAAGATCCAGTTTGTCAATTTCTACAAAGAAGCTAGCTGGGATTCTGATAGGGATTATGTTAAATCTGTGGATCAATTTGGGAAGTAATACCATCTTCCCAATAGAATCTTCTGATCCATGAATGTGTCTCTCCATTTTACAGATTTTAATTTCTTTCACCCATGTTTTAAGAGTTAAGTTTTATACTTTTGCTAAATTTATTCCTAAGTGTTTTATTTTTTTCAGGGAATATGGAGCCTGATGTGGGGCTAGATTCTGGGACCCTGGGATCAAGACCTGAGCTGAAGGCAGATACTTAATCAACTGAGCCACCCAGGTGCTCTGGAAGTAGAATTTGAATCTAAGTCTTGGTTTCCACTTTTAGTTGACCTTTTGCTAATGTGATAAGAAAAACCCAGAAAAAAATGCAAGGTTTTCCATGGTGCTAATTTAAAAATGGTATATATAAGGAAGCCTTGAAGTGAACTCCAAAAAAATATTTAGGTAAAAGAACTGGTCAGCTTCTAGTCTGGGGAGCAGGTGCAGGGCTCCTAGTGTGGGTATGGGTAGGCCTGCCATTGGTAAGGAGATATTGCAGGGTTAAGGGGAAGTCAGCTGCTGCCTTCCCCTAAATATAAATAATGTAGCTGTGCACATTCTTGGGGGTGATTACATTCTGGGACCCTGTCAGAGTTGTTGCCAAAGGTGAACTGAGAATATCTAGAAATGCAACCAACCCAAATTCTTCCCAGCTAAAATTCTGACAAGATCAAAAAGACAATATCTAGGAAGGTTGGGAGTTGGGTTAATCACAGGTGAAATCAATTTAAAGCCACAATTCAGCTCTAACCCTACTCTAAGACCATTCTGAATGATGTATCCCTCAGATGGTTAGAGAAAAGGGTTTCTATAAAACAAGTATTATATTTTATTTGTTCTTACTCTGTTTATTTCCTTTTTATTGTTTAATAAGAAACTATTCTTTTATATAAACAGTATTTAAAATACACTATCGAACTGTAAGACATGCAAAGAACTGAGAAAATACGACCCAGAGGTGCCTGGGTGATTCAGGTGGTTAAGCTTCTTCCACTCCCTCTGCACCTCCCCTTGCCTGTGGTCTCTTTCTCACTCACTCTCTCTCAAATAAATAAATAAAAACTCTTTTTAAAAAATTCTGTTTCTAATACTTAGATGTTTGATCCTAGGTAGGTTACTTCACTCTTCGAAGCTTGTTTCCTAAGATGTAAAATGACACAATTCTGATGTACTTGCTATTCAGTGGGGCCTCTTTTTATTGGAAGTGACAAAAATCCAACTGGCACTGGTTTAGGGAAAAGGGAATTTATTGGCTTATACAACTTCAAAGTCAAAGAACAGGACTAGTTTTATAAAAGTTGATGTGGAAGCTCAGGTTACCAGAGAGCAGTTTTTCTAAACGACTGTTCCTTTTCATCTACTGAATATATACCTTTATATTATGTTAGTAACATGGTTGCTTAATCAAATGAATAAAACATGTCTTTAGTACCTATAGAACTTAAACCTCCTTTGCCTTAAATCCAGAGGAAACATCATTCCTCTCTTCTAGGATTCTAAGTCTCACTCATTGGCTCCAACTGGGTCTTGTGCTTGATTTGGAACATTCCTGAAAATACAGTTAAGTGAAGAAAGCAAAATACAAAAATTATGTGCATAACTTGCTACCATTTGTTTAAAAAAGGACAAGGGGGCACCTGGGTGGCTCAGGTGGTTAAGCATCTGCCTTCAGCTCAGGTCATGATCCCAGGATCCTGGGATGGAGCTCCAAATCCAGCTCCTTGCTTAGCAGGGAGCCTGCTTCTCCCTCTCCCTCTGCCTGCTACTCCCCCTACTTGTGCTCTCTCTCTCTCTATCAAATAAATAAATTAAAAAAATTTTTTTAAAAAGCACAAAGAAAATGTGTGTATGGGCACAGAGTTATCTCTAGGATATTCAAAATACTGGTTGCCTTTGGGTAGGGGTACTATATGACTGGGGAAGATTTTTCATTATGTATCTTTTGAATTCTGAACAATAGCAATTACCTATTCAAAAACATTAAATGAAAACGCAGCTGCCAAAGCACTCAGTGGTTTCCCTTTTGTGCTGAGTTAAGCACTCAGGGTCAAGAAGCACAGGCCAAAGGGGTCATAGTCCCACTTACCAGAGTGTAGGAAAGGAAGGGGCAAGGGGAACAATAATGCTGTTCTGAGGAAGCAAGTAACTTGCCCTCTGTTTAATCATCAGTTGCAAAGAACCTCACAGCTTTGTCCCTCCTGCCTCCCAAACTCAGTTCTGCACCAACCTAGTTGGCCCAAAAGATGCAGTCCTGGGGCGTCTGGGTGGTTCAACTGGTTAAGCATCTGATTTGACTCCAATCATGATCTCAGAGTCCTGGGATCAAGCCCTGTGCCCACGTGGCTCCCCACTCAGCAGGGAGTCTGCTTGTTCCTCTCCCTCTATCCCCTCCTCATGCTCAGTCTGTCACTCAAATAAATAAAATTTTTAAAATAATAATAAAAAAAAGATAATCCTATATGTGCTTATTCGAACTGCTTAAAGAACAGGGGTCTTGGAGCTGGCTCCTTGCTTTCAACAGTTCATTAAAAAAAAAAAAAAAAAAAAAAGGTTCTCAAAAAAGCATTACAGGGAGAACATTGACCAAGCAGACAAAAGCAAAAGGCAAGGTTGCTTACCCACAAGCTATTTACGGATATTTGATAGAAATGAAGGCTTTTGATATTCTGTAAGGACATAAAGGCAATGTTTTCCAACAAACACAATTAAGTATTCTCTGCCACTCATGTTTTACCTTCAGGTAAATACAATCTAATGGAATTTGGTTTCCTATCATTCTACAACCAAGAGCTCAGAAATAAAATATCTTTGAATGTTTTCATTCAAATAAAAGATCTTTGAATGAAAGGGCATGTACCTACTTTAAGCCTTGAACAATAATCTGTTTTCTTCTCTGGCATTTCCAATTGCCCTCTCTGATTCTCAAAAAAATATATATGCAAGGAATTCCGTTTTGGACTTAAAAAACTCAGAAAAGCTTGTGTGCACAATGAAACAACCTAACACAGGACACGCACAGCATGGGATCTTGCTGGAAGGACTCCAGGTTGTTTTTCCATTGTGACTGGTGAGTAAGTAGTTTAAGAAAATGCTGCTTGGATAAAGATTTGCCCTTTAACACAAAGAATAAGAAGGATCTTGCTCAAATGCCAAATCCCTTCCTTCCAATTTTGAGAGTACAAGGCAATGTACTTTCTCTTTTGAGGAGAATCTTATATTCGAGCCCTACAGCTGGTATTTTTTTTTTTAAAGATTTTATTTATTTATTTTGACAGAGATCACAAGAAGGCAGAGAGGAAGGCAGAGAGAGAGGAGGAAGCAGGCTCCCCGCTGAGCAGAAAGCCGGATGTGGGGCTTGATCCCAGAACCCTGGGATCATGACCTGAGCCGAAGGCAGAGGCTTTAACCTGCTGAGCCACCCAGGCGCCCCTACAGCTGGTATTTTTAACTCAAAATGCTGCAAGACTAATAATGAACAATACAAAAAGGAGATTACAATATCAACTCTACTTAAAGTAGCATTTAAAAAAAACCCAGGGGCACTGGCTGGCTCAAATGGTAGAGCATGGGAGTCTTCATCTTGGGGCTGATAGTTCAAAACCCACACTGGGTGTAGAGATTACAAAAAAATAAATAAATAAATAAACTTAGAAAAAACCTTTAAAACAGCTGCATGTATTAAAAAACAAAAACCACCAACTTGGGAATTAACCAAGGAGATGAAAGACTTGTACAGTGAAAATTACAAAATATTGATAAAAGAAACTAAAGAAGACATAAACACAAAAAGATATCCTGTGTTCATGAATTAAGATTTAGTGTCATTGTCAATATTACCCAAAGCAAGCTACGGATTTAATACAATCCCTATCAAAATCCCAGTATTTTTTGAAAAAGAGAAAAACCCATCCTAAGATTCATACAGAATCTCAAGGGACCCTGAAGAGCCAAAATAATCCTGAAAAACAAAAACAAAGCTGGAAGACTCACTCCTCCTTCCTTAAAACTTAACTCATACGCTACAGTAATCAAAACAGTGTGGTAGTGGGAGAAAGACAGACACACAGACAGAATTGAGCAGTATCCAGAAATAAACCCTTGCATGTATGACAAAATGAATTCTGAGAAGGGTATCAGGACCATTCACTATGGAAAAGAATCTCCAACAAATGCTGGAAAAGCTGGATATCTACATGCAAAAGAACGAAGTTGGACACTTACGTAACACCAAACACAAAAATTAACTAGAAGTGGATCCAGGTCCTAAATATAAGACCTAAAACTATAAAATTGAAAAGAAAACAGGAGAAAAGCTTCCTGACACTGTATCTGAAATGATTACTTGGATACAACATCAAAAGCAACAATGAAAAACAAATTCGACTTCATAAAAAATTTAAAACTTGGTGCATCAAAAAACATTATCAGCAGAGTAAACCTACAAAATAAAAATATTTGCAAATTACATATCTGATAAGGAATCAATATCCCAAATATACAGAGAACTCCTAAAACTCAACGACAAAAAATTCAATTAAAAAGTGGGCAAAGGACTTGAATAGATACTTATCCAAAGAAGATACACAAATGACCAATAAGCACATGAAAAGATTCAACATCGCTAATCACTACAAAATGCAAAATCAAAACTACAGTGAGGGACACCTGGGTGGCTTAGTTGGTAAAGTGTCTGCCTTTGGCTAAGGTCATGATCCCAAGGACTTGGAATCTAGACCTGAGTTGGGTACCTTGCTCAGTGGGGAGTCTGCTTCTCCCTCTCCCTCCCAACCCCTACTCATGCTCTCTCAAATAAATATAATCTTTAAAAAAAAAAAAAAAAGTACAGTGAGATACCACCTCGTATCTATTAGATAGCTACTAACAACAACAACAACAAAAAAAAACCCAGAAAATAACAAGTGTTGGCGAGGATATGGAGACTGGAACACGTGTGCTGTTGGTGGGAATGTAAAAAATGATGCAGCCACAGTGGAAAATGGCATGGCAGTCCCAATTTTATATTTATATTAAAATAAAAGCTATTCCATTTCTGGGTATATACTCAAAAAAAAAACTGAAAACAGAATCTTAAATAAATTATCTGTATACCCAAATTCATAGCAGTATTATTCACAAAAGCTAAAACATGGAAGCAACTGGCATGTACACCAATAGATAAATAAGCAAAATTGGTGTACACACAATGGAATATTATTCACCCTTAAAAAGGAAAGAAATTCTGCAATATGCAATAAGAACCCTGAGAATAGTATGCTAAGTGAAATAAACCAGTCACAAAAAGACAAATACTGTATTATCCTACTTAGGTGAAGTGGAATAATTAAATCATAGAAAGTAGAATAGTGATTTCCAGGGGCTGTGGAGAAGGAGGATTAGGGAGTTACTGTAGGGGGAATTAAGAGCTTCTGTTTTGCAACATGAGAAGTGTTCTCAAGAAGGATGACGGTGATGGTTGTACAACAATGTGAATATACTTAGTATCAGTAACTGTATACTTAAAAGGAGTTAATACAAGGGAAAAAGTGGTTAAAATGGTAAACCTTGTGTTATGTGTATTTTACCACACGCACAAAAAAGCACTGGAAAAATTCTAAAAGATGGGGTGCCTGGGTGGCTCAGTGAGTTAAAGCCTCTGCCTTCAGCTCAGGTCATGATCCCAGGGTCCTGGGATCGAGCCCCGCATCCGGCTCTCTGCTCCCTGGGGAGTCAGCTTCCTCCTCTCTCTCTGCCTGCCTCTCTGCCTACTTGTGATCTCTGTCAAATGAATAAATAAAATCTTAAAAAAAAAATTCTAAAAGATATCTGAGGTCTTAATTGTATTCTCAACAATTATATTAATTTTTTAAGGTTCATACCTCCCTTCTACATCTGGATTTTTCTTTTAAAAGGGGCACCTGGGATTGGGTTCCTCATTGAGCTCCCTGCTCAGCAGGGAGTCTGCTTATCCCTCCCCTCTGCCCTATGACTTATGTTGTCTCTCTCTGTTTCAAATAAATAAATAAATAAAATCTTAAAAACAACAACAACAAAAAATTCCTAGAGACACCTAGGTGGCTCAGTGAAGCATCTGCCTTCAGCTCAGGTCATAATCCCAGGGTCCTGGGATCGAGTCCCACATAGGGCTCCTTGCTCAGTGGGGAGCCTGCTTCTCCCTCTGCCTGCCACTCCCCCTGCTTGTGTTCTCTCTCTGATAAATGAATAAAATCTTAAAAAACAAACAAAATTCCTGAATATGTCAATTAGAAGTACTAATATGCCACTGATATAAAATAGCAAACTGAAACTATGGGATTGCTTCTTCAAAATTATCTGGGGAAGAAATTTATTAATTAAATGAAATAAAAACAAAATTAAGTTATCTGAGCATGCACAACCATTCTCTCTACTGCCTCCCCCTCCCAGCCTGAGTTGATGTTTTATAGAAGATAAACCAAAACGAAAGCAGTAGAGAATCCTGCAACTTCTTAAACAAGTTAACATAAAGTACCTAGATATACTAAGTGTCATTACATGCTGCTTACTATTACCTACATGCTAATTTTTAAGGCACAGGTAAAGGCATTTTTCCAAATTTTAAAAAAAGGTTACAATCTCATTATAGAAAAGTATGATCCAAGAGAAAATAGAATAAATAGGACAGAGCAATCCTTTATTTTTAGACATTTTCACAAAGAGGTTTTTGGTAAATGAACTTTCCAGTGGAGAAGAGAGAACATGAAAATCAGCCTCCAGCCATCAGCAGCAGCTCTGCTCAGGGCCTAGGGTCCTCCTTGCCCAAGTGGTGAGGTGGAGGTGTGTACTTCCCTTCCTTTATTAGTTTATTCCGCTGCCTTCTGATCTCACTCAGACGTTTCATCTGTCAAAGGAAAGAAGTATTTAAACTAGGGGGAAATATGTGTCATAAAGTTGAGGCCTAGAGAAATAGAATGAAAACTGGTTTCATGGGGAGCCTGGGTGGCTCAGTGGGTTAAGCCTCTGCCTTCAGCTCAGGTCATGATCCCAGGGTCCTGGGATCGAGCCCCACATCCGACTCTCTGCTCAGCGGGTAGCCTGCTTCCTCCTCTTTCTCTGACTACTTGTGATCTCTGTCTGTCAAATAAATAAATAAAATCTTAAAAAAAAAATATTGGTTTCATTTTTAAACTATGGAAGCTTGTCATCCTAGAGGTCCTCTGAGATGAAATCTTTCTTTAAAGAAGTAACTTGAAATCACTTCCCACACCTTTTAACAAATTTCTGGTATGCATAATATGTCCTTTAAAAATAGTAACTAAAATGTTCCTGTTATATATAGGAATACAGGTATTTACAGAAACCATAACAAAACATAGATCAAAAACCTTTAAGGGGCGTAGTTGTGCATACTTAAAATCTTTATACAATATTAAGGTGGTCTCACAGCTGATACAATCCTGATCTCTCTATGTGTAACTGGCACTGCTGCTGGTGACTGTTCACTGGGTATGAAGGAAGCAGAAATAACCAATATAAGGTTTCCCTTTATCACACCGAAATAAAGACCTGGTATGTGATCAGCCACTAGCCACTACTGAGCCCTGAGTTCTGCCTCTTCCTCTCAGTAGGACGCTGGTTGTCTCCCAAACAATGAGAGCCATGCTGTATGAGATTGTAGGAAAGCTGTAATTCCCATGGATTCTGTGACACAGATAATATACCCCTTAATACTGACTGCATCATTCCTCTGCCCCAAACCCAATGGCTTCCCATCTTACTGAGAAAAAAGCTGAATCCCTCTTTGTAACAACTTAGAGGCCTACCTCTGACTTTACATCTTGTTCCCCCCTCCACCCCGCCCGCACTCTGGCCTACATCTTAATACTTTCCCTCATTTTCTCTCTTCTAGCTTGGTTACCTTTTCACTTGCTCTTTCCTCTAACCAGAACATTCTTATTCCCATCCACGTGGCACACTTTAAGTCTCTGCTCAAACACCTTCTAGTGCTGAGCTCTTCTCTGACCACTCTATTTAAAAGAAAAAGAGCATCCACTTAGCTCCCACACGCAGTGCTTTCTATCTTTATTTTCTCTGCTGCACTAACACCTAACACACTATTTTAACTTGTTTGTTAATTCTGACACCCCTTACCCAAATATAAGCTCCATTAGGGTAGAGACATTTTGCTGTTTTCTTACTGTATATCCCTTGCACCTACAAAATAAATACATTTTTTTTTTTTGATGAATAAGTTTCCACAAAGGCATGAAAAGTTAGTATATTCAGTAAAATATCCCATGTTGTAGTCTTGCTCCAAGTTTTTTAAAATTCTAGGAAAGCATCTCCCAGGATTATTGTGTGAAATAATTCCACTATTACAAGCTAAGAACTTAGAACAGTGCTTGATTCTAATTCCCTTACTCACTAGCTAGCTAGTCATTCAGTGTGATGGCTAAAACAGAAACAGACCTATTTACAAATTCACAGGATGAGAAAGTGACTTGAGAGCAACTCTTGGATATCTCCAGATAAGAAAACTAAGACCAAAAAAGAGAAGTGACTTGCCCAAAGTCACAAAACCAGTGGTGGCAGAACCAGCAACAAAACCCAGCTGAGAGCACCCGGCTGGCTCAGTAGATGGAGCGTGTGACTCTTTATCTCCAGGTTGTGGGTTCGAGCCCCATATTGGGTAGAGTTTACTTAGAAATAAAATCTTAAAAAAAAATTAAAAACAAACAAACAAACAAACCCACCCAACAACAAAACCAACCCTCCGAACTCCCAATCCCATGTTCTTTCTACCTCTCCACACTGCCTCCTTTTGGTGTAAATTTTCCAGGAAGAGTAGTTTTAATCTGAGTAATAAGTAACCAGGGCCCACAAGAAGACAAATTAAGACATACTGTGACCTATCCCTCAGTAATACTTCAATATTACTCACTTAAAGATCAATGCTCCTGCAGAGATCAATACAAAATTATTACCTGATACCCTCTAATTTCTTCCAAGTTTGGTTTCACTTTACCCAAATGCCAATAGCAAATGTTAAAAGATAGGAAATTTTTAAAAAATTTTTCTTAAGATTTTATTTATTTATTTGACAGAGAGAGATCACAAGTACGCAGCGAGGCAGGCAGAGAAAGAAGGGGAAGCAGGCTCCCTGCTGAGCAGAGAGCCCGAAGTGGGGCTCCATCTCAGGACCCTGAGATCAAGACCTGAGCCAAAGGCAGAGGCTTAACTCACTGAGCCACCCAGGTACCCCAGGTAATTAAAAATTTTTGATACAAAGAACTGTGATAAATTTAACTAAAAATCTAAATTGCCTTCCTGAACTTCAAGAAGTTGGGAGTAATAAAAACATTTCTATTTGTTATATCTGGAGCAGAGAAATAGGCAAAACAACAGCCCATACCCAAAGATTTCTTCTCTAAGGGAGAATACAGCCCACATGTTATACAACTCATTCAACTCTTGAGGAAAGACATCACCCCCTTAATATCCTTTTTCCCCCTGCCTCTTTGATCAGGCTCACCTAAAGCAATCTCATTAACACCTCCATCTTTCCCAGAGTAGAAATTAATCCAAAGATTGTTATACCAGGTTCAATGTAATAGATTTGCAGGGTTTTAACCTCTTCTCCACTGAGGGTTCAATGAACTTGGAACATTTTCATGCAGAGATGTTCAAGGACCAACATCCAAAGCTGGTTGGTAACTTCTTCTTTACAGCCTACTGCTAAAAAGGGAATACACATGGGACGCCTGGGTGGCTCAGTTGGTTGGACGACTGCCTTCGGCTCAGGTCATGATCCTGGAGTCCCGGGATCGAGTCCCGCATCGGACTCCCAGCTCCATGGGGAGTCTGCTTCTCTCTCTGACCTTCTCCTTGTTCATGCTCTCTCTCACTGTCTCTCTCTCAAGTAAATATAAATAAATAAATAAATAAATAAATAAATAAAAAGGGAATACACACACATGGGATTTCTAATCTGGTGGCTATAGCAGGGTACAATGCTAAGGAAAATATGTCAGAAGATGAGAAAGAACACTGAGGAACAATAGACCCTCCTCAGATCTGAAGGCATTTAACTTCCTCAACATGCTTGCTACCTATATACAGAAAATGTTTCACCACAAAAGTTTTGCCAATTTGCACTGGGCAAGCCACTGCCAATAACCAATTAAAAATACTTAAAAGCAGCCCTAAAAAAGCAAGAAAATTATTCAGCTCCCGTCTCCATCACTCCTCACCGTTTTCTGCCGAAGCAGACATTCTACGAAATCATCCAATTCTATCTTGCACTCTTTCGCTGCACGGGTAGCACCGATTCCATGCGCACATTCTATCCATTCTTTTTCAAAAGCATGGCATCGAGCTGGAATCTTGTGAGGCTGCTCAGCACTCTGGATTGTCATCCACTGATCTAAGTCAATGCCCAGCCTTTTCTGCACATCAAAGAAAGGCATGGCTGAAATGGAAAATAAAAAAAGAAATAATGCCATAACAGTGCAATCAAATGAGAAACTTCTAAGAAAAATGAGATAGTTAATTTTAAGTATTCCTCTAGAAAGATATTTTATGCTATTCTCCCAATATATTCTCATTTTTTCATTTGACAGGTTCCTCCAGTTTCTGGTAGATTAGCAATATCTGTGTTTTCACAAACCTGGGGGGGGGGAACCCATGAGAACTAAAAAACAATACGTAAAAATCATCTCTGTATTAATAAGGTCATTTTTTAAATAAGATAATTTTAATCAAAAGTCAGTCTTTATGTTTTGACTCAATAATCCCAATTCTTTGAGATAGACCTGAAGAAATAACTGAAAAGAACAAAAAAGCACAAGCACATGGGACGCCTGGGTGGCTCAGTTGGTTAAGCAGCTGCCTTCGGCTCAGGTCATGATCCCAGCGTCCTGGGATCGAGTCTCACATCGGGCTCCTTGCTCAGCAGGGAGCCTGCTTCTCCCTCTGCCTCTGCCTGCCATTCTGTCTGCCTGTGCTTGCTCTCTCCCCCTCTCTCTCTCTGATAAATAAATAAAATTAAAAAAAAAAAAAAAAAAAAGCACAAGCACAAAAACATTTTACATTTTTCTCTTTGTATCAATTCAGATGACACTTCTGTTGTGAAACTATCCTGAATCTGGTGTCCCTCCTCTGTGTTCACACAGCATCTGAACTTCTCACAGAAGTACTCTGCATGGATTATTAACCTGAATGTCTCCATTACTGAACAATGACTGCTGTGGGGACATGGCAGGTAGGGGGCTCAGTAACTGTTAGGGGAAAAAAAAAATTTCAAACAACTTAAGTGTGCAACAATAAGGAAATGGATAATTTAGGTAACCGCCTAGTAGAATACGACAGACATTAGGAAAAACAAATAATATATTTGGTACGTGCATTTTAATGTTAAACCAAAAAAAAAAAAAAAAAGGTCTACAGTGTCAAAGAACAGACTGGAAGGAAACACAAAAAATGTCAGGGAAGTCATATATGAGCGGTAGATTTACAGGTGAACTTAATTTTTATATTTTCTACCCATTCATTCTTTTACTGAGTAATAACGTTCCAGGCACTGGAATGAGAGGAAAGCAGCAGATGCAACGAAAGCACTAGAATGGGGACACACACACGCAAGGAAACGGGAACCCAACGGACAAGAGGGTATGGCTCGAAGAAGTAAGCACCAACTCTGCCCAGGAGACTTGAAAATGCCTTTAAGATGGGTTGAGTTTGCCAAGTTAAGGTCAGTGGGCAGAGTACTCCACTAAAGCACAGCACAAATGACAACCGGCGGTACTGGGTATGTCTGCGGGACGCCGAGCAACCAGACGTGGCTGGAGCGTACAGCGCATGTCGTGAAGAACGAAAGGAGCTGGAGGTTGGCGGCGCCGCAATCACTCAGCGCCTTGATAGATCAGGTGGGTGGACCTCTGATTAAGAAACAGAAAGCCAAAGCATTACTCCGGCAGAAAGCTAAATTAATCTGGACAGAGAGCCGAGAAAGGCGCGGTCTACAGGCTTCATGGCACTGGCTGAAGCGCAGAAGGCCTGGGAATGCACAAAACATGCCCAGAGTTCGGGCCCGGAAATTCCGACACTCTTGAAAACAAGAGAAAATTCGTTAAAGAAATCTTGGAAGGAAACTCCTTAAGCTAAACTGCCCGCAGACAAACGCAGCCCCTACCGTCGCACCGGTATGCCCTTGTCCCTTCGATGACTGCCGCTCCCGGATGATCTGCGAGCGCCGCAGAGACCTGCCGCAAAGGACGCCCGCAGCGCGACGCTTGCAGTGCGACGCTTGCGGCGCGACGTGAGTCCAGACCTTCCCTCCGCGGTCGCGCCCGGAAACCATAGAAACCAAGCCCTTCGGTCTGCGCCTGCGCAGCCGTCAGCGAAAGCTACTGAAGGTACGGGCTTGTAAATAAACTGATCTTTAGGTGACTCCGTTAGACGGGGCCCGGGGGGTAGTTCCTACTATCTGCTCGCTTGGTGCCTAGCATTCTCACTACAGTTCGGATTGGTGAGGGGCTTGAGCCAGGCCACAAGAGAAAAAGTAGTGCCTACCCCACCTCCACCCCTTGCAGTACTAGTTGATTGAGCTCATGGGCTGTGGTGGGTTCAAATTCTGGCTCCGCCACTTCGGTGTGACCCTGAGAATGTGTTTTAACCTCACTATGCCTCAGTTTTCTCATTTTAAGTACCTGCAGTGTTAGGGTTGCTTTGGGAATTAAAAGAGGTAAGTGTAAAACACCGAGGCTGTTCCTGGCACGTGGAAAGCTCCCCAGGGCAACCACAGTTCGTTGATACTTCAACTTCTAAACTTTTCAGATTCGAGAAAGTCAACAGAGACCATGCCGCTCCTGTTTCAGAACATCCACGGGCTCTCTTTAAGAGACTTCAGAAGGGCCTCCGATGTGGCATCTGTGATATACACGGGGAGTGAGGGAAGAAAATACTCAAATACTTACATTTTTTAATCTTATCTTTTAAAAATTTCTATGTTTAAATGCTTTTTTTTATTCAGTAAACTTTGCACCCGACATAGGATTCAAACTCACGACTGTGAGATCAAGAGTTGCAATCCTGCAGTTATTGAGGCACCCAGTTGCCCCTTTAATTTCCATCTTTTGGTGTAAATGTTTATGAAATATGTAATGTTATTGCAATTGTACATATAAGTAATTTATTAAAAAATATGTGAGGTTTGGGCTTAAAAATTATTCTTTTAAATGATGTGCTCTCAGAAACGTTTATAGAAGTCAAGTCTTCTAGCCTTCCCAGCCTCATTGTCCAAAATTCTCTGCTTACATCTTCCCCATCCAAGAGCTTGTTGTTCCATTGTATTCTTGGAAAAGTCCTGCCAGCCAGTCTGATTTTTTTTTCCCCTTTCCCCTAGAAGGACACCATTTTCACCCTATCTACATTTCTTTTTTTTTTTTTTTAAGATTTTATTTATTTATTTGACAGATAAAGTAGGCAGAGAGGCAGGCAGAGAGAGAGAGGAGGAAGCAGGCTCCCTGCTGAGCAGAGAGCCCGATGTGGGGCTCGATCCCAGAACGTTGGGATCATGACCTCAGCTGAAGGCAGAGGCTTTAACCCTCTGAGCCACCCAGGCACCCCGCCTATCTACCTTTCTATGTGTCAAATTCTTGCTCTGCTGCAGGACTTTTGTATAAGTTTTTCCCTTGGATGCTTGGAGGCATCCAAGCCCTAGGATCACCAACTCTGGAGAGAATTCCTAAGGTCCCACAGCTTAACTGGTTTTCTTTTAAGCATTCCAATTCTTCCTCTGCTCCCCCCAGCCCATCAGATCTATAATTCCCAAATGGAATCAGAGTTTCAATTCAGCTAGAATTTCCTGAACACCTAATGCATGTTCAGCAGAGTACTGGAAGTTTATGGGATTGGTAATTCATGGGTCTTGTGCACAAAATAGTAGAGGTAGTAGCAAGATATTGAATGCCAACTCCTTCAGTACCTTCAATATCTTCCACTTTCTTGTTTAAATTGGTGATATCATCCACCCAGTCATTCAGGCAGGAAACTCTGAAGTTGTGTTTCGCCTTTTCCTCATCTTTTATCCATCCTTTAATTACTGGCCACGTTCTCTCAAATATTCTTTAAACAGGTTTCTAATTCATTTCTTCCACTCTGCCTCAGAGCTCCTCACTTTATTCTGTTTTTCACTGAATAATGTTTCTAAAATACTAATTTCATTGTATCATTCCTCAGATACCAAGCAGGATGGATTAGTACAAAGACGGGAGACTCAAAAGCAAATCAGAGTTCACTAAAGGAAACAAAAACATGCACCATAATAAATAGCAGCTGGTATTTGGCCTCAGTTTGACTGATGGAAGGAGTCATGTGGAATGTGACAAACAGGGGAGGATATGTCCTGTCTGAAGGCAGCGGCAGCTACTCGGCTGCATCCTGTAGTTATTAAGAAAATCAGGGCCCTCAAATTGTCAAATCACCTAAGTTTTTCAAGAGAAGCCAGAAATCTTATGTTACTGTTTAAATGTGAAACCTGCTACTTTTAAAATGCAGGATGAGTAAATTTTTTTTTTTTTCAAGTGCTGGCCCAACAAAACCCACATTGGAAATGTATTTTGATGTGCTAGATTTCAACCCTTGGATAGAGGGAAATCTGAAGGTAGGGAAAGGAATGTACTCTGATGGCTTTTTACGTCCAGCGTTGCTCCCTTCTTACCCACTCTTCTCACTGCTGCCAGTTTCTTTTCTAAAACTTAAAATGGATCATTCAAAAAAGAATTAATTAAAAAATAAAATAATAAACTAAAAAAAACCACCAAAATATTTCCTGAGCTCTTATCATATGTCATGGCCCTTGTTGAGCCCTTTGGACTAGGACACAGAATGCTGTAGCAAGTGATAGCAGAAATATGAACAAACAAGGGAGAACACAAAGGACAGGGTTATTCATACTGCTTCGGTTGTGTGTCAGGTGTCAGTGTATTCACGAAAAGGTTAAATTTTCGGGTTTGGCATTCAAGACCCCTCATTCAAGATCTGACTTCTTCCTATTCCTAAATCCTCGGATATAATTGCTTACCGAGCCTCCTCGTGTTCTCGGCCATCTAGAATTGCTCTTCCAAACTTTGGAGGAATCGTTTCTTTTCCCTGTAATGTCCCAACCTGCTTGCCGCCACCTTCCTACGGTCTCTCAAGCGAATGCCTAATCCGTCCAGACCGTTTTCTGGTGAAAGCTTCCCAAATTCCTTAGGCATTTACTACGCCTTTCTTGAAATCCCGCCAGCCTTGTAGACTTCTATTGTAGATGCTGTTCACTGTTGACACACCGGTCCCCTCCAACGGAAGGTGCAGACAACCCCGTGTCCTCATGGTATGAAGGAATGTCGGTGACCCGTCTTCCCGTACTGCGAATATTGGAGAACTACAACTCCCAGAATTCCCAGGCCAGAACTGTTTCTGCGCCGTTGCCATAGTGAGCACGCGCCCTCTTGGATTCTTGCGGTTTACGTTACGAGAGACTGGTTCCAGACCTTAAGGGTGTGTTGCCGTGCTCCATTAAACGCCCTTGGTTTACGTTGCGTTTACCTTGCTCTGCAGATTCTCTGCTTCGGGACTTGACGCGCAGAAGCAAGCCCGAGCTGTCGTGTTCTCCATTTTGTATGCGGGAATCCGAGGCGCGGAGACCGAGTGGAAATCGACGATGCGTTCGCCGCGATTTGTTCTAAGCAAGCAGAGCCTTGCTCCCAGCTTCAGCGCGTGAGAATGGCCTGATGACTTAATTTAAGCCCCCCATTCCTACCCCTGGAAACTAGCCTCAGCCTTTCTGTGTGAGCAAAGGCTGTGGACGGTGTCCGGCCTTCTAGAAACACCCTCGGTCTCCATTCACAGGACTTCTGTCCTTGACCTGAAGGTCCCCTCATGTTTACAGACCTTACTCAATTATAACCCAAGGTAAAGCTTTAACACCACCCTTCAGTAGTTAGGCTGTCTGCATAGTTTAACACATGGGGGACTTTGCAGCCCTGTATCCTACCAAGGCTACAGAGTTGAGTCCTAGCACATTTGGGGAAGACAGTTTGGAAACTTACCCCCACCCTCACACCCAAGCCCCCAGATACAAGACACATTAAAAAAAAAAAAAAAAAAAGCCAATAAGCAAAGTAATCTTAAAAAGATAATAATGGGGCCCAAGGCCAAGGCACCTGGTGGGCTCTAGTCGGTAGAGCATGTGACTGTTGATGGGGGTCCTGAGTTCGAGCCCCGTGTTGAATGTAGAGATTACTAGAAAAAAAAAAAATTTTTTTTTAAATGGGTGCAAACGCCTGGAATATATTGGAAGCCGGGATGATCACTTAAACTAGGAAAGAATGCCGACTGGAGTGAAGATACCAAGTTTAAGATGCAACAGAACCAGGAACTAAAGCAGCATAACTCAAGTGGGAATCTGTGCCAGGTTCATGGTGGTACGTAGGGGTAACTTGGTGCTGGTAAACATTCCATCCCTAGAATTAACTCCCCCAATTCTGACTTTAATTAGGCTTCTGAAATGGTATGTATGATTATATGAAGAGAAAACAGTTAAGGCCAATGGGGTAGGCTAACACACTTGACATATTTCCCATTGTAAATTTATGCACTGGAGGGGTGCCTGGCTGGTTCAGGTTCTGAGGGTCATGAGTTCAAGCCTCTCCTTGGGCATAGAGCCTACTTAGAAATGAAAACACACACACACACACACACACACACACACTGGAGTCTGGTTTTATAGACCAATATAGCTATATTAGTGAATCAGCCTTCCTGTGTACAGATCAGGGTGATTAACCTATCTGGGGGGAAACTGCCAAGGCAGCTGAGTAGCCTTCCCCAGGAAGCACCCTGGTCTCCCTGTCCAGATGCACAGAACACTTAACAAAGCAAGTTTTATCCGTTTCTGCCCATAGACTGTGAGCTTTTCTAGGGTAAGGACCACATTTCCCTTAACCCTAGCTACAGAGAGACAACCTGTGGAAGGCTTAAAATTATTTTATCTCGAAGTTAAGGGAGAGTTTCAGGTAGTCCACTGACTGGAAAAGGGAAGGAGTAGCTACATAATTCATTTAGTCATTCATCATTTAAGAGGCTAGAATAGAGAGGGACCTGACTGGCTCAGTGGACAGAGCATGATCTCGGGATTGTGAGTTCAAGCCCCACTTTAGGTGAAGATTACTTAAAAATTTTTAAAAACCTAAAAAAAGAAAAAAAAAGCCAAGGTGCTACTAATGGCTCAGTATAACGGAAGAGTCATGTAACACATAAACGCATTAGATAAAATGAAGCACTGTGTAAGAGTATGTCTCCTTAGGTCTTTCTCACAGTCCAGTTAAGGCATCTAGTTACTCATCCATTTTATTTTCTTTGAACACCTTTAAATCTTGGATTTAACTTGTTTTACTAGTTTACCTGTCTTGCCTCCTAAGAAAGGAAGCGTAAGAGCAGGGTTCTTTTCTGTCCAACTCATGGATACATTCTGGTGCCCGGAACAGTGCTTAGCAAATAGTAGGTGCTCAATTAATATTTATCAAACAAGGGGTGTGGGGTGGCTTGGTCGCTTAAGTGTATGCCTTTGGTTCAGGTTGTGATCCTGGGATACTGGGATCGAGTCCCACATTGAGCTCCCTGCTCATCAGGGAGTCTGCTACTCCCTCTGCCTTTTCCCTCTGCTCATGCTTGCTTTCATTCTCAAATAAGTCTTTAAAAAAATATATGTATCAAATGGACAGGTAACTCTGCCTGTTAGAGAGCAGGGAGGGGGCAAAGGAGCAGAAAGACCACTGCCCCTTGAGCAGACAACAGAGCTTTAATTCCAGACCAAAGAACAACAGGAGTACCATTAAAAATGACAGACTGAGTTGGTGGTGAGGACAGTTTGAGGGCAATTTCTCAATAATTCATGCAAGAACTAACCAGAGCTAAGTTTAGGTAGACTTTAGAGAATCTATGCAAACAAAACTCAGAGCAGCAGCAGCTGTGGAACTGAGCTAGGTTAGCTAAGTGAAAGGCAAAGACAAGCCAAACCAAAAGAAAAAGGGTCTTTCAAAGTGTGTCTATCTTTCAAAGTGTGTCTATATAAAGAGGGAAGATGAACCCAGGCAAAGCCAGAGCCAGGTTTAATCATCCTCCCCAATCAATGTACAGGCCTCTGTTATCTCTGATGGGACCAAAAGGAGACTCCTTAACTGGTCAACCTGCTGTCTAGTTTGGTATTAGCCCTTCTGTCTGGTACTTACCCTGAATTAGTTTCCCCCCCAATTCCCCAGATTTCTACAGATTAATAGCTACATGTCTAGTAGTCAAAACCTTCATTATCTAGCCCCTACCACCTAACTTCAAGCTTCTCCCAGGATCTACAAGATTTCATACTCTGGCTAAACAAGAATGTCCTCACTACATACCATCGTGATTTTCCACCACCCAGCCTTTGGACATTTCAAGCTCCAATTCTTTTTTTTTTTTTTTTTTTTGAAGATTTTATTTGAAAGAAAGAGAGCTCGGGTCACAGAGCTCAATCCCAGGACCCTGGCTGGAATCAGGACCTGAGCCAAAGGCAGTCACTTAAGCAACTAAACCACCCAGGTGCACCACCAGTTCCTACTGTTGCCTGAGTCTTACTTATTCTTTGCTCCAACTGTTGTCTCCCCAAACGAAAACTTCCTGGTCACTGCTACTAAGAACCATCTCTTCTTTTCCTTAGGCCATTATCTGTACCATTAATGTAACATTTAGCAACTTTGACCTGACCTGCTAATGTTCCTTGCTTATGTTCCTTGAGCATCCTTTTCAGGGCTCAAGGTCCAAATGCCTAAGTATATTTATGTATGTTAATTCCAAGTCAGGTAGGTACTGGGGATATAAGACGGACTAGGGCTACTTATAAAACTTATCAGGCTAGGGGGTGCCTGGGTTGGTTAAGTCTCTGACTCTTGATTTCAGCTCAGGTTGTGATCCAACCTTGTGTCAAGCTCCAGCTCAGTGGGGAGTCTGCTAGAGCCTCTCGCCCCCGCCACTCCTCCCACTCACTCTAAAATAATGTTTAAAAAAACCTTGGCCTTTATATAAACTCAAATATCTGCCCTCCACAAATAAAGAACTCAGAAGACACCAAGTAAAAAGCTTGCCAAATATTTGGAAAAACATTCAAATCCAACATAAACAGGATTGTCTCTACTTATCTCCTACTAACAGGAAGGCATGTTGGGTACCACACCAGGTGAAGCACCTTCACTGAAGCTGATGAGACCAAAAACACACTGGAATGTGCACCTCTTAAAAACTGAGCATGAGGAGGTTTGGATCACCCTGTTGCTAAAGTCAACTAAAAAGTAGTTGAAATATAAAATTATTTTCTTAATAAAAAGGCTAACTGGGTGATAAGGAATTACTGAAATAAAATCTGAGAATCCAGACAGCCTAGAACTCATAAAGCTGTGATGTTAAGGCATTTGCCAATTTGGAAGCCCCTGGATGCCTGCAGCGAAGGTTTCAGAAGCCTCATGGACTGAAGAGGACAAAAACCAAAATCTAAGGCCAGCTAAAGGTGGGAACCCCCATCTTAGGCTCCTTAAACTGGGATTCCTAAGTATTACACTTTTAAGATATGGGTGAAACACAATTAAGCCATTCTTCACATAGACTTGAGAACTGGTTGTGTGCCATCTGAAAGATCTAGGGAAACTCCAGCCTTCAATATGAATTACGGGTTAGTAATATCCCCAGCACAGGCAACCAGAAATCCTTCTAGAGGTAGATGCTTCATCCCTGTCCTGTTTATTCCTACAATTACTTGTTCAAATGTATCCAGCTCACAGATACCCTGGCACATAAAGAGACAACAGACTATAAGCAACAATCAGTAAAAACAAGAGACCCAGGAAGACTTCAGGTGCTTAAATTTTAAACAAATTTAGGTAATCTTCACAATGAAGTGTTAATTATCTTCCAGTATCATTTGGGGTTGAATAGCTAAGATTTTTCCCTAGAGAAACTTGCTTCTTTCTTCCTGAAAGTATCAACATTATTCAAATTAAACTGTAGCTGTGGACTATACCACTCTCTAAAGCCATTTTTAAGGAAAACAATCACCCAGGAAGCAGTCAAATCACTGTTTCTTAAGAACAATACTTAACGTTTTTCTGATAAACATAAAATCCTTACACCCATTTTTGTATTTAAAATTTCAAACTTAAATGTACCAAAAATAAGTCATTCTAATCACCCACCTCCCAAGCATGTTCACTGATCCTATCCTTGAGAATCATTGCTCTGAAAACTTCATTGACTTTTTCTGTAAAATATTCACTTTGACAATCAATTGGTTTTCATTTGTAAGCATTTTTTTAATCATGCGTCACCCAAGGTGTAACTCCCCTAGAAATGACAAATTAACATTTTTTTAAAAAGATTTTATTTATTTGACAGAGAGAGAGATCACAAGTAGGCAGAGAGGCAGCAGAGAGGGAGGGGAGGAAGCAGGCTCCTGGCAGAGCAGAGAGCCTGACACGGGGCTCCATCCCAGGACCCTGGGATCATGACCTGAGCCGAAGGCAGAGGCTTTAACCCACTGAGCCACCCAGGCGCCCTGACAAATTAACATTCTTGTCCACCAATCCACGATGTACTGAGTTTGCCTGTTTGTGAGTTTTTGTATGTTTATCAATGCTGCAGGGCCAGGGCGCACAAACTTTTGTGGGAAGGGCCAGAGTATTTTCAACTCGGTGGCCCATACTACCTGTTTCTGGAGTTGCCAACTGTGAAGCAGCCACAGACGCAAACAAATAGCTGTGGCAGTGTTTCAATAGAACTTTATTTACAAAACCAGGCCTTAATTTGCTGACCCCCGCTATAGTGAATAACAAAATACAGGTTCACTGAAAGGCATTACTGAATTCATTGGTTATTCATCTTTTATTATTTTCTTAGTCGAACACTTAAAAGTACAAATTCTAATTAGAGAACGTGAAATTTTGATGTTAACAAAGGGGTATTCATACTGGAAAGTTGAGAAATGCTGCTGCAGAAAGGAACGCTTTGGTCTTCAGATCTAATGAAGACCACTGTGAAAAAACCTGCTATAGAACAGTGTCAAATGTGTACTTTATGTCTCAGGCTGTGCTACTTTATGTGGGCTAATCTTGCACTTGAAAACAAAACCCAGTGATGTACATACAATTAACCCTCATTTTACAGACAAGAAAATTATGGCTCACAAATTTCAGTATCTGGGCAAGGCTCACGTAGCAATTAAACTCTGGGGCTACACACATCCAAAGGCCATTCCTTTAACTACTACACAGCCAACCCATCCTCCCTGGCAGGCAGAGAAGATTGACCATGTGTAAGAGGCTGGCCATATTCTTATATTTCTTGATGTTGTTCTTGTGGAGCTCTTAACAATTATCTGCCTCAGAAACTTTGATTTCCCCTATACTCTTCTGACCTAAGCATGAATACCTAACTCCTTTCACTCCCCTTAAGATTTTACCAAAAGAGGATAATATTACTTAAACAAAAAATTAAAACTAAGATGGTAGATATAGCTGTTCTAAGACCACAGGTCCTGGCCTATCCTTATGGGTTTCTGCAGGTTGACTACTTCTCTGGGTTTTGACCTACCTCCATGGAACAAAGACAATTCCCAACCTGGGAATGCCCCTAAGTTTGAGCTCTAGAAATCAAGGGAAAACTCCTTTTGTAGTCTAAGACCTACATTATAAGTCCCCATTTTCTGTCCTACGAACTGTCTCTTCTCCAGATAAAACACTAAACAAAAACATGTCTAGTACCTTTTGAGGAAGATTCCAAAACCCAGCCGTGGTGGTGTGTGTGTGGTCTTATTTACCCTATGGCCCCAAAGGGCAACTATATCATAACAGCCTAACAACACCAGGTACAGTAACAGAGTGTCTATCATTTCCCTTACAGAAACCTACTCTACCTCCCAGCCAGAAGCCATTTAGTAGGAATGGGGCTGACATCTGCCCCACGTCACACTGATTCTATAACAAGACATCAGTGCAGCAGCAGTCCCCATTCCTGATCCCTCCTTCAGGACCTCTGATAGCCCCCACAGCAGTCCTTCCTTGTTTTGGTGTGACTATCCCATTGTAAGGCCACTCCCATGACATCCACGGCTAGATCCTCTTACAGGAACAAGTGACTACCCTGGAGAAGGAAGAGATGAAACAAACTACCCTTCAAATATGAAGTGAAATAATTCTTTAATATTTAAAGATCACTGATGGGCTTTTTAAAAAGTCTATAAATCTTAAATGTAATGTTTTACCGGGGAAATGGTTATAGCAGCCTCACATATATTATTTGAATTAATAAACATTATCACAGTATTAAGAAGGCAAGGTAAACAAATAGCTTAAGTATTTTATTTGTTTGCAACTAAGCTTGTTAACACTATATAATGAAAATGTACAAAGAATAATGTTGCAGTTTTTGGTTAGATTTAAGTCAAAGACATTCATTAATAAGGAATCTTCGAATATGAATATTCCAGAATTTCTCTAAGCCATCTGATCAGAACAACTGTCTCTGAATATTACCTTACTTTGGAAGGTACTGGCATACACTTGAATTAAACTCAGAATTTTTCAAAATAAGCCCTAATTAATAAAACTATTCTATATTCAAACTAAAACAATTTTAATAGAACTTTCCTTTCCAGAAACAATAATAAAGGAAACAAGGCATTTTGTAAAATGTGGTCCTGAACAAGTCACAGTAAAAAATAAATGTATACTTAACTTCCACCTCCTCAAAACAGAGGCTACTTTCTGTTCCACAGCCTTGGAACAAGGTGAAGAACAGTCTGTAAGCAACTTTGGGCAGGGGGTTGCCAAAACAAAGCTCAAGCAGTTGAACATGGTCACTTCTTAAAAAGAATTTGGGGGAGCCTGACCAAAGGATCCAAATTCTGCTTTTAATAACCGATAAAAGGCGAAGTGGCTCCTCCCAAGTAGCAGTGCCACCAGGGGCTGGCCCAGCCCCACGCTCACCTGTGTTGTGCTCCCAAGCAAACCCTGATGCTCCTGCTCCAGGGAGACCTTTTCTTTCTAGAGGTTCAGTGTCCTGGGAGCTCTCTGTGTAAATGAGGTGAGCACAGACTCCACGTGGGTATTTTAAGGCTTGGAGTCAAAGTATTTTTCAACACGGCTAGGCAGAGTCCATGTGTCAAACGGCCCGTCTCCAGTTTGTCCTAATTCCTCACCAAGCATTTGTAGACCTAGGACCACAGACCTTTGCTATATTGTCATAATCACATCTAATGTCCATCCTAACTTATGATTCATATTCTGTGCCTGGAAACAGTCCCTGTATTTAACAATAATACCTACAACATAAAACAATCCACCGTTACAACTTATATGGTCACAAAACATTAATGATCTTCTGTAGACCAAGCAAATGTTTTTAACCATAATTGTCGTGCATCAAATTCACAGCCAGAATCCCCAAGATCAAATAAATTTGCACAATACAAATAATAACTTAAAACACACACACATACATATACACACACTCTCACACACACTTCTTACAGAACTGTGCTTGGGGAAACTCCATTTGTTGAGTGCCACTGAGGGCATATTTTGCTAAACTGCTGCTCCAGGTACTTTTGTTTGGAAAATCTATCACAGTAGGGCACAGCTGTTTATTGGATGAGCAGAAAAGAAAGATATGCTTGTGGCAACCAGAAAGTTTTAAGGTCTTTCAAGTTGTATAAAATGGACCTGCAGAAACGTTTAAGTGTTCTCAGGATGCAAAGTTGGAGCTGAAATGTGATATCAAACCAGTTGCAAAAAGTGTACAGCAGCCATCTCTTGAGGTCAAACCTGGTACCAGATATGCAAGAAAGCTTCAGGACACATCTATAAATTAGGGGGGAAAAAGAGTTTAAGAATACTAAAAATATTAACCAATGGGATATGTGAAAAACAACACAGAGAATGTAAGTCAACACTTAAGTTTTTAGTTTCAGTTTAGATATACAGCTAGTTATTACTCTATGTTTTGAGTAGTAGTAGTTCTAAGATGTCCAGAATTAAGAAATTCTGACCACACACTTGATAAGCTAGCTTAAGAAAGCAGCTTTCATAAATTAATAATTGAAACTACCTTTCTGGAGGAAAAGCCAGGTAACAAACAAATTGGTATTGCAGTCAGACTACCTAGGCTTCAGTCCTACTGAACTCCTAGCTTTAGGAGCTTGGACAAATTATATAACTTCTTTAAGTACCATCCTTACCTATAAAATGGGGCTAATAACAGTTCCTCCCTCACAGGGTTACTGTAGATTAAATAAACTTCACGAGGATTTAATGGGCTTAGCACAATGCTGGGCATGCTTTTTTAAAAAAATGTTAGCTATTATTTTACTTCACAGGGGTTTTTTGCTCTCAGGATACAAGGTGTTCAGTGTCAATACCTTGCTCTTGGAAGTTGGAAAATTAAAAAAAAACTTGGCAATACTTACAGCTTGTTGGCCTTGTCCCATATCGTCGCATAATCTGATCATGTGTGAATTTCACAAAAGATTCATATTGTTCTGTAAGGGGTAAAGACAGTATATACCATCCCTAGAACTCTCCCTCAGTTTTTCAAGAATCAAGTCAGGATCACATCTAGCTCCCCTGTTTGAATTATCCGCTCTCAGACCCTCCTTCTGAACAGCTGCTCTGAGATCTGTTACTTCCTTTTATTTATTTATTTATTTATTTATTTTAAAAAAAGATTTTATTTATTTATTTTGTCAGAGAGAGAGCGAGCAAGAGCGAGCACAGGCAGACAGAGTGGAAGGCAGAGTCACAGGGAGAAGCAGGTTCCCTGCGGAGCAAGGAGCCCGATGTGGGACTCGATCCCAGGACGCTGGGATCATGACCTGAGCCGAAGGCAGCTGCTTAACCAACTGAGCCACCCAGGCGTCCCTGTTACTTCCTTTTAGATCCTAGAGCCAAATCCCTAGCTCCTAGATTTGGTCACTGATCCTCTATAACATCACATTTTCCTAATTCTGCCCCTGCTATAACTCCTATAAAATGATTCTCAAGACAGGATTCTCAAGACAGACAGACTGGCTCAGTACTACAAAGTCAACAAATTTTAGGAACTCTGTAAGACATGAAGCTTGAAGCCCCTTTCTGCATTCTGTCCTTGCTATAAATCTCAACACGTTGAAAGAAAGAAGTGGGATAGCTAGAAAGAAGAGAAAATTTCATACTACCTAATTGCAAACAGTCCCAGAGAATTACCTTCCACAGGGAAACTCTGTAAAAAAGAAGGTAGTCTGACATTCATGAACAGAGGCATGACTTAGAGCTAACTGAACAATTCTGGGAATGGAGTTAGGAGAGGGGAAATGATATACAGGAGCTTCTTGTTTTAATACACATTATTAAGTATATTAAAGGATCAAAGAAGTTCGACTATAAAGAAATGCGTGTAACTACTACGAAACAAAAAGTTCTCAATTTAAAGCAGACTTTCCAACATTCTGCAGAGCGATGTGGTATGGGTCACCAGATTAGGAAATAATACTGTTACGGGAAGAAGTTGTTATCTAAAACCTTTCTGATCCCAACATGGTCCCCTTTCACTAAATGGGTACTACTTTCTATTCCTGATTCAGATCTCTTCCTTTCACAAAAGGCTCTACTTGTTGACATCACTGTCAACTCCCTTTGTTCAAACCTGAACTGTGCTTTCCAAACTAATGTACCTCCAAATCACAGAGTGCCAGATTTCCCACATCTACAAAGTGACTGCCACCAGGAAGTCTGATCATGTTGACTATACCCCACTCCCAACCAGGGGCTGGGAGGTTAGCCCAAATAAACCACTCACTGCCTTTATTCATATGGAAAAATGTCAAAAGAAAAGCCTGGTTTATCTTGTTTCAGAAATGTATATGAAATTTCCTTCCCTATATAAATCACAAAGTAACTTGACTATTCACAACTCGTTAAACGTTTCCTGCATGAAGTCTTGCTTTTTCTAAGTTACCATCTGACTGAACCTTATTATTTACCGAACCTTATGAACAAACAATGGTACAACCACTGCCTCAGCCTACCTGCTAGTTTGGTATTGAGGATTTGCTCATACTCCTCCCGAATTTTATCTTCATAGTCTTTTAAGAGACGCTCACATATTATTCCAACTTGTCGGAGGGTAAAGGTGGGCTGGTCCTTCTTCATCCAGGAGGAACCTAGTCAAAAAACAAATCTAATTTTGTTTTTGTTAAAAGATTTTAAGTTATCTCTACATCGCATGTGAGGCTCAAACTCACAGCCCCAAGATTAAAAGTCACATGTTTCTACCTGATGAGCTAGCCAGGAACCCCAAAACAAACCCAGTTTAAAGATTTTATTTATTTGACAGACAGAGATCACAAGTAGGCAGAGAGGCAGGCAGAGAGTGAGAGAGAGGAGGAAGCAGGCTCCCCGCCGAGCAGAGTCCGATGTGGGGCTTGACCCCAGGACCCTGGGATCATGACCTGAGCCGAAGGCAGAGGCTTTAACCCACTGAGCCACCCAGGCACCCCAACAAACACAGTTTAAATAATACATTATAGTTCTAAGGTTCAGAATTAATAACTTTATGTTAACAGTCCTAGGATACAAAAACTGTTCAGAAAAATGGTATTCTTCACAACTCTACATGGTGTTTTTCACAAAATTGCTGAGCTTCTGCCGCTAGTTTTACAAAGTCAGGCCAAAGGTAAATTGAGAAGTAGGAGGAAAAATGTTTATCCAGGTGTGCTAGCTGATCCGCATACAGAAAAACAGTTCTGATGCCATAACAATGTGAGTCCATACTCAATGCTCATTTGGTAAAGAACAAGAACAAAAAGTAAGTTGATATAAAGCCTCTAGTCTGGATTAGAGAAAGTAATTCAGAGCTACCCAAATCCTTGGTGATTATCTATACCTATGTTTAGCTGAGGTGCATCATAATTATCGGTAGAAGTAGAAGTCACAAAACATGACACACATTCTGATTTAATTCTAGGTTAGGGCCTGGCCATCTTTTAACTTCCACAGGTGATTCTGATAAGAAATGCTTAGAAGTCTGATGCTTAGGAGACCAAGTAACTCGTCCTATATAACAAACTATTAGCAATGTCACTGAAGTATGAATGAAGGAGACAATTAGGCCCTACATACCTCATCCTCTTTTTTTTTTTTTTTTAAGATTTTGTTTATTTATTTATTTGACACAGAGAGAGGAGATATAAACAGGGGGAGTGGGAGAGAGAAAAGCAGGCCTCCCGCAGAGCAGGGAGCCCAATGTGGGGCTTGATCCCAGCACCCCAGGACCATGACCTGAGCCAAAAGCAGATGCTTAAGGACTAAGCCACCCAGATGCCCCTACATATCTCATCCTTGATCCCTTTCAAATCTAGGAAAAGAAGAGTAAAATGTTTTTAAAATAGTAGTTAGAAACCAAAATACTCAATGGAATGCCAGAAAACATGGAAATCTGCTTCCTGATCATGAGAAAAATAGCAGCAGCTCCTTTGGTAGCCCAGTTGTTTCTCAAAGCTGAGTGTGTTGATCAAAGCTCAGCCTAGATTCCGTTTCTTCAGCCCGATTAATCAGTAAACCATTTAGCACTCTGAAACAAGTAATTCTTAACTTAAACCTAGATTTCTTCTTTACAATGAAACCTAACCAAAAGTTCTACCCAGTAATCACTGTATTGTTTCTCTGCATCCATTACATATTCTTCAAAATTCTAATACTAGAATCTCAAAAGAATATTAAGGAAAGACCAGCTTGTGCTTTTTCTCACTTTCTCAAGTAAATAAATAAAATCTTAAAAAAATATTATTTGGGGGCACCTGGGTGGCTCAGTGGGTTAAAGCCTCTGCCTTTGGCTCAGGTCATGATCCCAGGGTCCTGGGATCGAGCCCCGAATCGGGCTCTCTGCTCAGCAGGGAGCCTGCTTCCCCCTCTCTCTCTGCCTACTTGTGATCTCTGTCAAATAAATAAAATCTTAAAAAAAAAATCATGGTGAAATTCACATAAAATGCATCATTTTATTTATTTTTTTAAAAAAGATTTTATTTATTTATTTGACAGAGAGAGAGATCACAAGTAGTCAGAGAGGCAGGCAGAGAGAGAGGAAGGGAAGCAGGCTCCCCGCTGAGCAGAGATCCCGATGCGAGGCTCGATCCCAGGACCCTGGAATCATGACCTGAGCTGAATGTAGAGGCTTTAACCCACTGAGTCACCCAGGCGCCCCAAGGAGACAGTTTTAATCAAGGTAATTTTTAACTCTCAGAACTATTAAAAAGTAGAATAGTTTGTAAGGAAATAAACTACTGTTAAAGGACAGAGTTCACCACCAATGGAGATGTTTGTACACTTGACTCTTTCACACTTGCACTCTTGACTATTTGCAGGGATATTGCAAGCAAGACTGGTGGCTAAACTATGTGGCCATGAAGATTCCCTCCAACCCTGAGATTCTATTTTTGAGCACATCCTCTCTGACCACCTGTCAATGTTATAGAGCTGCTGTCACACAAATGTATGCAATGATGGAAATGTCCTATAGTTAATAGAACTACATGTGACTACTAAGCACTTGAAATGTGGCTACTGCATTCAAGAAACAAAATGTTAAAATTTCATTAAATCTTGGGGCGCCTGGGTGGCTCAGTGGGTTAAAGCCTCTGCCTTCAGCTCGGGTCATGGTCTCAGGGTCCTGGGATCGAGCCCTGCTCAGCGGGAGCCTGCTTCCTCCTCTCTCTCTGCCTGCCTCTCTGCCTGCTTGTGATCTTTATCTGTCAAATAAATATATAAAATCTTTAAAAAATTTTTTTCATTAAATTTTAATTAACTTTAATAGCTACATATAGCTAATCTAATGGCTAAGATATTAGACACTGCAGTTACAGAGGGTACTTCTGCACTGGGTGGATGGAAGCCAAATCAAATGAATCTAAGGTTTTTTTTCTGAGGGGTCTAGGTGGCTCAGTGCATTAAGCCTCTGCCTTCCGCTCAGGTCATGATCCCAGGATCCTGGGATCAAGCCCTGCATTAGGTTCTCTGCTCAACAGGGAGCCTGCTTCCCCTCCTACTCTGCCTACTTGTGCTCTCTCTGTGTCAAATAAATAAAATCTTAAACAACCCCCCCCCCATGACTCTGTGGTTTCAAATGTATTTATAAGGGGCGTCTGGGTGGCTCAGTGGGTTAGGCCTCTGCCTTTGGCTAGGTCCCGATCTCGGTGTCCTGGGATCAAGCCCTGCATAGGGAATCTCTGCTCAGCAGGGAGCCTGCTTCCCTCCCCCTCTCTCTGCCTGCCTCTCTGCCTACTTGTGATCTGTCAGACAAAAAATCTTAAAAAAAAAAAAAAAGTATAAGTAGTAATACAATGCATACATTTTACCAATTTTATCATTTTAGATGAAATCAGTTCTGGATTAGGAAACTATCATTTTAAGAACCATTTACAAACTTTTTTCCTTCTTCAATTTTTTTAATCTAAATTCCAGTTAGTTAACATACACTTTAATATTAGTTTCAGGTGTAGAATTTAGTGATTAATCACTTACATATAACAGCCAAGGTTCATCACAACAAGTGTACCATTTACACACTTTAAATGGGCGGTCTGTCCACACTAATGTTTGCTTACCTGGAGAACTAGGTGCCGTGAGTGCTGAGGAATGAGGCTGACTTTCCGAAGTACAAGCTTCACTCTGGTTAAGAACTACTTCTAAATGTCTCCACCTCTGATAACGACTATATTCTTGTTTTATGTTCTGAAAAATTTGTTCTAATAAAAAAAGAAACACATTTGAGCATTCATTTTATTGTTCTTCAAACTTCCTGTCCCTTCCCCCACATTATTAATATTAGCAAGAAAAGTATTTATACTGAATAAAGCACTCCTCCTATAACTCCAAAGTGTTCTCTCTTAGTGCTATTTCAACAATACATGGAAGAACAGCTGTTCTAGCATAAGCCCTTCAGACAGTTCCCTTTGCTTGTTTTCCTGTGACAATGAAGACCTGGTCTGCAGTCTGTTTTAGGATTAATGAGTGCAATTTACAGCAAAACAAAAAACCCATCTTTCACCTAATCAAGAGCTATTTTTGATTTGTGTTAAACTGCACAATTCTGCAAACTAGTATATTGGGGTGATTCTCCTACCACCCAAGGCCTTCTAAAAATGAAGCTCGTGTCCCATTTGGGACTCAAGATCTTTGGGGGAGAAGACAGTAGAAAACCACAATATGGTTGTCTCCTAGACATGGACCATGGGAAAACCTGAGATTTATTGCTTGGACCCAATGATCAGGGCTTAGAAAAGAACTTTCTGATCCTACTGAGAGGCACTACTTGATAGGACTCGGATTACTATTCTGAGTCAAAGTAGTCATAAACCAAATTTACTAACGCTATTGAAGGGAGTCCAGGACACACAAATTCACTTTGAAGTACATTCCTAGAGCCAATGCTGTCTGAAAGGATGTGGTTTTCAAGTTTTTTATTTTTGTGGGAGAATATGCATCCACTTTCCAGATGATAAAGCCTCCTTATCAAAAATAAAACCCAGAAAACCATATCACGACCCCACTCACATTATTCTAATGTATACTGTGCTATAATTGTAATTTTTTATGGGGTTGAGTGTTAATAATGCCATTCTGCTTCTTCCTAGCTGTGTGACTATGACCTTAGAAAGTCATTCAGGATCTTCAGCCTACTTCTTCAATATAAATGTTAACTGCCTACCCAATGAAGCTTTGAAAACAAGTGACAGGAGAGCCTAGGAAATGATAAACTCACAGTATCTCCACACATAACTAAATTTTCAAACACTCAGCCCAAATACATAAATGATGTAGGATTAGCAAAGCTTTCCCTTAAAAATGCTATGAAGTTCATATTTTAAGATCCCTGAACTTATGAAGGCTTCACTTCATCTTTAAAAAGTATTATTCTCCAAGCACATACTTGTCAGATTCAATACAAGGATGTACAGAACTGCAAAGATTTTAAACAAGAAAGGACAAGTATGAGGACAACGCTCATGAGAACAGAAGGTCTTTGATAAACCTCTGCCTCCTGTATGGCAAAGTGAACAAATGGAAAGATACAACTTTTAGGCTGGTTAGAGGACAAGCAAGTCCAAGAATCTAAATATGGTATGCACAGTAGAAAAATAAGGAAGTAGATGTGATCCTCTCTCCAAGAAGGCCACTTAAAAAACAAAATAAAACAAAACAAAAATGTACATTTCTTTTTAACAGTGGATAATAACTTTAGTCTTTGCATCTCATTATTATTTGACACTGTGCTTCTGGGTTATATCTGACTAAGCCTGTCCTCAAAATTCTACGATGGTTCCTAGCTGTTACAGAACAAAATTCACATTTTCTTTTCTTCCAAAATTCAAACTCTTTGGGGAGCCTGGGTGCCTCAGTGACTCAGTGACTCAGTTAAGCGTCTGCCTTCTGCTCAGGTCATGATTCCAGGGTCCTGGGACTGCCCCCCACTCCCGCCCAGCATTGGGCTGCATGCTCAGCAGGGAGTCTGCTTCTCCCTCTCCTCTCTCCTGGACTTGTGCTCTCTCAAATAAATAAATAAAATCTTTAAAAAATTTAAACTCTTCAACATGGCATCCCATGCCTTCCAAGGCTTGGCCCAAATTGTTTCCAGTTCCATCTCCCCTTATAGCCCAGTTACATTATCCTTTATTTGTGCATTTTCATTGCTTTGCTCATACAGTTTTCCTTCGCTTGAAATGTGGCTGTCTTTATTCCTTCACCGTCATTCAAGAGCTAGCTAAAATGCTACCTCAGTATGGATGTTAATCCTCAAGCCTCAAGTCATGATCAATTAATTGCTTTGCACCTGGACTCACACGTTTACAAACATCTGCCTCAGCAACACCCTCTTATGCCTAGTATCAACTTAGCTCATTTAAGCAATAAAAGGCTTAATTTGGGGGCACCTGGGTAGCTCAGTGGGTTAAGCCTCTGCCTTCAGCTCAGGTCATGATCTCAGGGTCCTGGGATTGAGTCCCATGTCTGGCTCTCTGCTTGGTGGGAAGCCTGCCCCCCCCCCCCCCGCATACTTGTGATTTCTGTGTGTCAATTAAATTAAAAAAATCTTTTTAAAAAATAAATAAAAGGCTTAATTTTATATGCCTTTCCCCAAAAAAGTGCTATGACACATATCTTTTTTTTAAAGTAAAAACAGTTTCTTGGCCATTTCTGAGAAACCTTTATGACCTTTGAGATAACAATTGTTATAAAATGAAGTCACAGATTTTTAAATTCACTTTTCTGTTAGTTAGCTTTATTCTTTCTATTTGTAAAGCAACTAACATTTCCTCTTCCATTCTTCCTTTTTAATCAAGAAGACATTTTTCACTTAAGCCAAAGCATCTTATAATCAATCATTCATACTTTGTTTCTTTCTTACAGAACCATATTCCAACAAGCATTAAGGAGGTTAACTGATCAGTCTTTACAAATGAGTATTTTAAATAAAATATTTTAATATAAACGACCAAGAAGGTAGTTTGCATGATCTATGAGAAAATTAAAATTTAAGGGCGCCTGGGTGGCTCAGTGGGTTAAGCCGCTGCCTTTGGCCCAGGTCATGATCTCAGGGTCCTGGGATCGAGTCCCGCATTGGGCTCTCGGCTCAGCAGGGAGCCTGCTTCCTCCTCTCTCTCTCTGCCTACTTATAATCTCTCTCTGTCAAATAAATAAATAAAATCTTAAAAAAAAAAAAAAAGAAAAAGAAAATTAAAATTTAAAATAAAAAAATAGTGACTCCCATTATTGCACTCCGCAATATTGAGGCTTCCAAATACATTCAACACTCATTTATTAAACATGTGCTGTAATGTGAACTATAACAGAATTAGTCTACAGGGTATACTGGAAGAAATAAAACGTGCATAAAATCCATCAAGATGGAGAAGTCAAGTATTAATTCTATTTTGCATAACAGAGATCCAGAAAGATTATATGACTATCCTTGCTATCTGTAGGAACAGCAAAAGAAAAAATATCACGTCAAGTAGGCATTTTGTCCCCTGCTTTTCTTTTCTAAGTAGGCTCCATGCCCAATATGGAGCTCAACGTACAACTTGAACTCAGGACCTTGGGATCAAGACCCTGATACTTAACTGACTGGGCCATCCAGGCGCTGTCCCCTGCTTTTGAAGGGCTCTTTACAAAAAATTTTTGCAAACATTATCTCATTCAGTACATAAGGCTTTGCAACATTAAGTGGTCAGGGAATTTAAAGTAGAACAGAGTTCCTTATGGGGTAGGGTTAGTCACGTAATGGATGGGAGATTTGCAAAAATGATTGTTTTTGGATTAGCAAATACAAGGGGGGAAACATGGTGGAAAGCAAGGATAATAGGCACACCCGGGTGGGTTTGGGGAAAGAGCAGCAAAAGCATTGTTTGGGGGGAAAAAATGTGTAAAAGGCTAAGTAAGTCATAGGGTTACAGCTGATAAATCCTTCTACTAAAAGAATGAATAGAGGTGAACTGGAGAAAGAGTGTCTGTGAGGGCTTGGCTGGCAACTGCAGGAATTTTGGTGTGAGTATGAGGGCCTGCAATCTGCATTATGGATATGCGGAGGAAAGAGGAAATAAAGCCCAAAGACACTGGTAACTGAAAAGGGATGAGGAAAAGAATCATTTTAAGGCAGTCCTAAGGTTTCACTTACACTTGAGCAAGTGGAAAACGCACACAAAGAAATAACTTGACGAAGTCCAGTTTTGAGGACCCTCCCCCATCTCCAGGAGCCCTTTAAAACTGCTACATACTAATTCTGATGCCCTCTCCCTTCAATTCCTGCACAATGGTTGGGGGGGGGGGTGTCCTAACTTTACAGTCACACTAGCTCTCCCCTTTCCTTGACCAGCATGTAATCCTTACTGAAAGACTCTTACGGATAGTTGAAGTCCTGCTTCCGGAACCTCTGTAATGTTTAAGGATTCTCAAATAAATTCTAGCTAACGAGCTACCGATATCGAGCCATATATGGTACAAGACAATAGCCATATTAAGATTCAGTATCAATAAAAGAACATGGCCAGTCCCTTAGAAATAGGCTGAAATCGGATTCTATGACTTCTGCGACGGCCTCTGGTCCCTAAAGACTTCTGAAAAGCAGGTCCCCCTGCAAGCTACAGTACAGAGAACAGCACGCACTCAGGTCCCTTCCCAAGAACCCGCCCCCAACCCCCACCCTCAAGGCCGGGTTCGTGAGTAGAATCCCATTTTCCATGGCCCACTGGATCTGCTGGGCGGCTCTGTGCAGGCCCGGGCAGCGGAGGCAGGAGGGGCTTCACGCACGGAAAGGGCCCCGAGCGGCCAGGGATATTCCCATCTTCCTCTTGCTGCCCACCCCTCTGGTCTCTCCAGCTCCAGGAAAATCGAAAACGGACACTGGAGCCCCACCATCCCTCCCGGATGTCTCCCATCCCCGGAAGCGACACGGCCCAGCGGCACCCCAGTTCCCGTTTCTCAGGGCAAAGAAGGGGTCTGTGGGTGAATCAGCCTAGCGCCCATAGCCGCCCCACCCCCACCCCCCAAAATGCCTGGGCCTGGCTTCCTGCCAAGCCCGCAGCATAGGTTACCCGGTGTTGGAAGGCGCCGCTCGCTGCCGGGTGGGGCGGGCTGCTGCAGAGTCGGCGGTGGGGTCTGCGTCTGCAGAAGCGGCGGCGGCTCAGCGTCCGGGGGCCTGAGGCCCGGAGTGGGGCCAGGCAGAGGGGCGCAGCGCCGCCGCTTCGGGGAACCAGGGCTCAGCAGCGCCGCCTCGAACTCCATGGGCCGCTTCAACGTCGCCCCGCACGCCATGCCGCTGACGGGCCAAGAACCAGGAGCGGACGCGGAGGTAACTGCGGCCCAACCTCCGGCTCCTCAGCGGAGCTCGCAAGCCAAGCCGGCTCCAATGGCGCCTCCAGCACCCGGCAGCGACGCTGGCCCCGCCTCCTGTGACGTCACGGCCCTGGCCACCGCCCGGCAGAGGGGGAGAAGCCGGAAGAAGGCCGTTCTGGGAGGCCCGTCTGCTACACTCTGGCCCGCCGCGCCCCCCACTGAGGAAATGGCACGGTCTGGGCGGAGAGCTCGGTCGCCAGGCAACCTCGGGAAGGCCCCCACCCCCGCTCCTCCCCTCCCGGGGTCCCATTATCCCCCTTCCCCCACCCCACCCCTGTCCCCCAGTTTTTCGAGCCGTCGCGCCGGGCTGGCCCCTTAGGTTTTCGCACCTGCGCGGCAGGGGCGTGGGGGAGGGGTGAGCTCAGAGAGGCCGGTCGAGAGGGCGCAGGGGTCGCGTGTCTCCCGTCCGGCAAACCTCCTTCCATCTAGGCCGCTGTAGTTCCCTGGATGGAAGAGAGGGGCATTCTGAAAGGTCTTCAAGGGCACTCCCGAGTCCAGGGAAGTCTTCACTTAAGCATAATCTTAGATCTGAGTATGGGCTTTAGGAAGTTCACCAACCCCATGAAATTGTGTGTATGTATCTTAGGATAGATGACCCATATCTTCAGAAGCTCATCAAAGCGGTCTGCTACTCAACGGTCGTTAAAAACAAAACCCACTGGCTTAAATTATCCTGGAATGGTCAGAGTGTTAAGTACTTAAGCTGGTTTGCCAGTCCCCACACTGACTAGCAGCTCAGTGCTTCCTTGGATCTGTGAGAATTCTTTACAGCAGTGACAGCGGTAAAATACTTTTGAAAAATTCTGGGAAGATACACAGATTACAGGAGGGTTCCACTTTCAGAAATTGTATGTGCTTATGAATTACTGGGAAGCAGGTAAATGCTTTCAACTGATCACCCAAGCATCTGTGATCCAAAAAAGTTAAAACCTTTCTATAATTATGCATGTATGTTGAATAATGGCCATTCCTCCTGGGATCTGACTGCTTCGGCAAAGCTCTGGAGGTTTCCAGTACAGTGCAAGTTTCAGATACTCTTTTCTAATAGGCCATTTGCCAGATCAATGTGCCCCAACAGTTGAGTTGGAAAATATGGTCATACTACCTTAATCCTATTCTTTCCTTCCCTTTTCTATTGCTTTTTTCTGTATCTTCCCCAGTTTCTCAAGATTTTACAATGCTCCAAGCACAGGTCAACTTTTTTTTTTTTTTTTTTTTAAGTTTATTTTATTTCTTTATTGGAGAGAGAGAGAATGCAGGAAAGCTAGAGGGAGAGAGACAAGCAGTCTCCACATAGAGCAGGGAGCCTAACATGGGCTGGATCCCAGGACTCCCAGGACCAGGAGCCCAGCTGAAGGCAGCTGCTTAACTGACTGAGCCCCCCAGGCAGGCACCCCTGTATTTATCTTTGACAATTAGCAGAAATAATTCTAAAGTAACTGAATATACCAGATATCAAATTTATTTTATCCCTTTTTCATAAGGACCTAGGGAAGGTTTACAATAGACTAGAACGCTAGAAACAGAATATTAGGGCCAAACTAAAAAGAGATCACAATTATCCTAAAGTTAAATATACCTGTGACTGAATTTGAGACAGTTCTGAGCTTCCTGGCTGCCAGGGTAAAAATGAAAACATAGTATATGGCATCTTTTTTTTTTTTTTAATAGCAGATGGTATCTAAAAGGAATTAGTGCCTCAGAGGAGTCAGACCTTACATTTCTTCAATAGCTAAAAATGTGAATTCTAAAGATAGTTGTTCATGTGACTTTATTAGGAAGCAGTGAATGATATAACAAAGCAATCAAGAAGATTTGAATAACAAGTGCAAAAGCAAAATTCATATAGATATTTCTTGTTATTCTCAATAAAAGCCAAGGACATAAAAGCAACCTAGTGATGACTATTTTTTAAGGGGCTTGTCTAATGTGTAAATTGTTTTCTGTGGTCTAAAGTGGTCCAAAGTCAGAGCTTACAATGTTTGAAAAATGTCATCATTATCAGCACTTTTTCCAGCTAAGGTTTTGCTAAGTACTTTGATAATCAGTTTCTTCCCTATGATCCTTTAAAATTTTGAGTGTGTCTTGTAATATTAGTGTTTTAAAACAGGAAGTTATAATTTGTTTACATATTTGACTGTACATCAAAACTATAAATTCCTTGAGAATAATAGCCAAGCCTCATTCATCTGTGTTTCCCCATCCCAGCACAGTGCTTGAATACAGTGGGGGTTGGCATAGAATAAATATTGGTCCAATGCATAAATGGTAATTATTTTGAGGTTGTTCTCTGTGTCCCTGAAAGTTGATAGTCCACATTGCTGAATAAGGGTGGATTCAGATGATTCAGAAACCAAACAAGTAGGTGGTATAGCCTATTATAAGCTGCAGTTGACAGTGGCCCAATCAGAGAGATATCCTTGAGGGAAGCAGATGGGCTGCTCTGATGGCCCCTCAATGTGGGGTCTCCTTCTGGGGTCACAGCAGTACAGGTCTACTTGATGAGTCATTCACATGCACACACATACACACACACATTACTAATTACCAGGCACCATGCGATTATGCTTGAGACTACTGTGGCATGAAAAGAGACATGGTTCCTGTCCTCCTAGAGCTTCCAGCCTGTTCGAGATGGCAGACAATCAAAACATCACAAGGACAAATATATAATAACCAACTGTGACAGGGACTATGAAGGGAAAGGACAGAATATTATGAGACAATACAACAGACCAAGACCAAGATCTTAACCGATCTTGGAGAGTAATGGAGACTTCCCTGAAATAGTGACATTTGAGCTAGGAATTAACTAAGCAAAGACAGGTTGAGAACATCTCAGTCACAGGGAACAGCATGTCCAGTAACTTGTTATAAAGAAGACCATAACATGTTTGAAGAATCAAAGGAAGTCGCAAGTGGCTGTGGTACAAAGCAGGAATGCAGAGAGCTGGGGAGAAAAAACTGATGAGGAAGGCAGGAGCCTGATCATGTAATGCCTCATTGGCAGCTGAGATTTTTTACCTTTATTTTCTTCTTCTTCCTTCCCTCCCCCTCCCTCTCCCCCCTGCTGCTGCTACTGCTTCTTCTTCTTCTTCTTCAAGAGAATGTTTGTTTTTTAATTTTAATTTTTTTAGAGAGAGAGAAGGTGCAGAAGCAGGGCAGTGGGAGAATCCTAAGCAGGCTCCACCCCCAGCACAGAGCCCGACCCAGGGCTTGATGTCAAGACCCCAAGACCATGACTTGAGCTGAAATCAATAGTCTGATGCTGGGGCACCTGGATGGCTCAGTCAGTTAAGCAACTGCCTTTGGCTCAGGTCATGATCCCAGGGTCCTGGGATTGACCCTGCTTCTCCCTCTCCCTCTGCTGCTTCCCCTGCTTGTGCTCTCTTACTCTCTCCCTGTCAAATAAACAAATAAAATCTTAAAAAAAAGAAAAAGAAAAAGAAAAAGTCGGATGCTCAACCAACTGAACCACCCAGTCACCCCTACCTTTATCTTTGGAGCAGTGGGAAGCCACTTGGGGTGGGGGGGGGGTAAGGTGGGAATAAAAGAGCTTAAGTATGATCAGATTTACATTTGAAAAGATTCCTATCTGCTATATTGAGAACTGGTTGGAGGAGAGCAGGGGTGGATGGAAATCAGTAGAGGTTATTATATGTGTTCAGATGCATGCCTTGTAGTATTAGTTTTATAATATTACAAGGAACCTCCCACCTCCCCCGCACACACGAATTCTTTCATATCCCCACTTGCGGATGTTCCTATGCCAGTTCTTCCTGGGAAAGCTCCATAGTAGGTCTCTCAGGCTCTGTTTACTGGTGCCAATGGTTCCCTAACCCAGGGGCATAGTTGGGCTAAAGCAGGGGATGGGAGTGTAAGGAAAGGATACCATCTTCCAAAATTTTCCAGGATTCTTTGCCTAAAGTTTTCAAAGAAATTGTCTGTATTTGCTGTCTCCTTCTAAATGCTTCCTATCCACCAAATGTCAACTCACATCAGTCTAATTTCTGCCCCTCCATTCCACTAAAACACATGATCTCCAAGCTATGGAGAGAAGTAGACCGACGCAAGCAAAGTTTAGAGGATAAAGTGAACACTGGTGATTAACTGGCTCATTTGGAAGAGCATGTGACTCTTGATCCTAGGGATGTGAGTTCAAGTCCCATCCTGGGTGTAGAGGTTACCAAGAAAGTTACTAACATTAGAAAATAACAGGGGCACCTGGGTGGCTCAGTGGGTTAAAGCCTCTGCCTTCGGCTTGGGTCATGATTCCAGGGTCCTGGGATGGAGCTCCGCATCGGGCTCTCTGCTCCGCAGAGAGCCTGCTTCCCCCTCCCCCCTCTCTGCCTGCCTCTCTGTCTGCTTGTGATCTCTGTCTGTCAAATAAATAAATTAAAAAAAAAAAGAAAATAATAAAATTTGGGTGCATGGGTGGCTCAGTCATTAAGCATCTGCCTTTGGCTCAGGTCATGATCCCAGGGTCCTGGGATTGAGGCCCGCATTGGGCTACCTGCTCTGTGGGAAGCCTGCTTCTCCCTCTCCCCCGGCTTGTGTTCCCTCTCTCTGTCAAATAAATCTTTTTTTTTTTTTTTTGAGTTTATTTATTTATTTGACAGAGAGATCACAGTAGGAGAGAGGAAGGGAAGAGATCACAGAGAGAGAGGAAGGGAAGCAGGCCCCCTGCTGAGCAGAGAGCCCGATGTGGGACTCGATCCCAGGACCCTGAGATCATGACCTGAGCCGAAGGCAGCGGCTTAACCCACTGAGCCACCCAGGCACCCCTGTCAAATAAATCTTTAAAAAAAAAAAAAAAAAACAACCCAAATTTAAAAAAACAAAATAAAATGAACAGAACTTGGTAAGGATTAGGTATGGAGGGTAAGAGAGATGAAGGATTCAGATACGACTCTTTCTCTGTGCCATATTCCAAGAAAGTTTTTATCAGGCAAGGACCAGACTCAGGAGGATGATATACATAGTTTTGTACATGTTGCATTAGAGGTCCCTTTAAAGCATCATGTGGGATTCTCAAGTGGGGAGCGTGTGTATAAATCTATGGGTCTGGAATTCAGAAGTCTGGGTTGGAGAAAAAACTAGAGTTAATAATGTAGAAATGGTAATTGAAGTTATGGGGAAGCTGGGATTGTCTAGGGTAGAATTCTTAGCCATTTTAAAAAATGTTTTAATTTTCATATAGTCTATCAATATCTGATATATATACATAAATATAAATATGTAATATTTATCCATTGGATAGTAATTAACTATAAGAAATTATGTAATATAAAGACAAAAAATTCTTGAGATTAAAGAAACATACTGTAAAGGGAATTCTCTTTTTTAAAATTTTGCTCACTTATTTTTATTTTATTTATTTATTTGAGAGAGAGGGGAGGCTCAGAGGAGAAGACTTCCTGCTGAGCAAGGAGCCCAATGGCAGATTTGATCCTGGACTCCAGGATTATGACCTGAGACTAAGGTAGTTGCTTAACCTACTCAGCCGCCCAGGTGCCTATAATCTTCTTTATTTTTAAGTAGTCTCTACACCCAACATGGGGCTCAAACTTACAACCCCAAGATCAAGAGTCACTTGTTGGGGCACCTGGGTGGCTCAGTGGGTTAAGCCTCTGCCTTTGGCTCAGGTCATGATCCCAGTGTCCTGGGATTGAGTTCCGCACCAGGCTCTCTGCTCAGCAGGGAGCCTGCTTCCTCCTCTCTCTCTCTCTCTCTCTCTGCCTGCCTCTCTGCCTACTTGTGATCTCTCTCTGTCAAATAAATAAATAAAATCTTAAAAAAAAAAAAAAAGAGTCACTGTTGTGGCACCTGGGTGGCTCAGTGGGTTAAGCTTCTGCCTTCGGCTCAGGTCATGATCCCAGTGTCCTGGGATTGAGCCCCGCATCAGGCTCTCTGTTCAGTGGGGAGCCTGCTTCTCCCTCTCTCTCTGCCTGCTCTCTGCCTACTTGTGATCTCTGTCTGCCAAATAAATAAATAAAATATTAAAAAAAAAAAAAAAGAGTCACTTGCTATACCAACTGAGCCAGCCTGGTGCCCTAGGAAATTATAATAGCAGCCTGAAACAAAGGGTATGAAATGAGCAAGACCTAGGAATTGGGGTGGGAGTCATCCAAAAGTTTCATGTTGAGTGGAGGATGGAGAAATAAAAACATTCTAAAAGATCCTATCTTGGGACACGTGGGTGGCTTAGTCAGTTAAGCATCTGCCTTTTGCTCAGGTCATGATCCCAGGGTACTGGGATCAAGTCCAGTATTGGGCTCCTTGCTCAGTGGGGAGCTTGCTTCTCCCTCTGCCTGCTCTGCCTCCTGTTCTCCCTGCTTGTGCTCTCTCTTTGACAAATAAATAAACAAAACCTTTTTAAAAAGTAAATAAATTAAAACAAAAAAATAAATTAAAATAAATTAAAAGTTAATAAATAAATAATACATTAAAAAGTAAATAAACAAAAAAGAAGACCAAATCTTCTTGGGGGAAGGGAAGGAAGAAGTGGGGGAAGAAAGCATGTCTATTAATCAAGTAGTTGGCATTTTTTAATATGACAGTAGAAAAATATGTGTGTAATAATAAGTATAGGGAAAGGAGAAGAAATCAAATAATATGGAAAAGTATGGTAGAACTCAAAAATTAAAATCAACAAGAAAAAGAAAAAGGGAGAACAAATGGTAATTTGATAAAATCAGAGCACTCAGCAAAGTAAAATAAATCATAAATATAGTATCAATTGACAGAACTGAGTGCTATCAATTGCCATTAAATGTAAAGAAACAGAACTATCCTATTGAAACACAGTTCGTCAGACTGAGCTAAAAATGAACCTAACTAGGGGTGCCTGGGTAGCTCAGTCAGTTAAGCATCTGCTTTCAGCGCAGGTCTTGATCCCAGGGTCCTGGGACCAAGCTCTGAGTGGGATGAACTAGTTAGCAGGGAGTCTGCTTCTCCCTCTCCCTCTGCCTCCCCTCCTGCTTGTGCTCTCTCTCTCTCAAATGGATGAATAAAATCTTTTAAAAAAATGAACCCAATTATGTATTATATATAAAAAACAGATTTAAAAATGCAGTGATAAAGGGGTACCTAGTTGGCCTAGTTGGTTAAGCGATGGACTCTTGGTTTCAGTTCAGGTCGTGATCTCAGGGTTCTGAGATGGAGCCCCACATAGGGCTCGGCGATCAGTGGGGAGTCTGCTTGATATTCTTTCTCCCTCATCCTCTGCTCCTTGATTCCCCCGTCCCCCTATTTCCCCCGCAGTCTCTCTCTCTCTCTCTTTCTTTCTCAAATAAGTCTTATATTCTATTTATTTATTTGAGAGAGTGTGAGAGTGAGAGAGATCACAGAGGCAGAGGGAGAGGGAGAAGCAGACTTGCCGCTGAGCAGAGAGCCTGATGTGGGGCTTGATGCCATGACCCTGAGATCATGACATGAGATGAAAACAGATGCTTAACAAATTGAGCCACCCAGGTAGACCCCCCTTTAAAAAAAGATTTTATTCATCCATTAGAGAGAGAATGAGAGCAAGAGAGATAAAATAAATAAATAAATCTTAAAAGATAAATGCAGTGATAAAGAAAAGTTGAAAATAAGGAGTGGGCAAGGCAAATTCAACAAATCCTAAGTAAAAGGAAGGTGGAAGTGGCAATGTTAGCACCAGGAGGACTCTAAAGAAAAAGAACTCAGTGGGGTAATATGATACAATAATAGCATAATCTGAGAGCTAATAATTATAAACTAAACAACATGACAGCTAAACATACAAAGCAAAAACTACTAATAGGCTCCTGGCTGGCTCAGTCTTGATCTCTGAGTCATGAGTTCAAAGCCCACATTGGGTGTAGAGCCAACTTAAAAAACAAATAATAAAAATTTTTTAAAAATTAGGAAGCCAAAGAGAATTTGATAGAAATACCATTATATGGTCATGTGGGTGGCTCAGTGGGTTAAGCCTCTGCCTTCAGCTTAGGTCATGATCTCAGGGTCCTAGGATCCTGATAAATAAAAAAAGAAAATCTTCTAAAAAAAATTAAGATATTTTATTTATTTATTTGTCAGAGAGAGAGAGCACAAGCAGGGGAACCAGCAGGCAGAGGGAGAACCTGCCGAGCAAGGAGCCAGACTGTGGACTGAATTCCAGGAGGGTGGGATCATGACCCTAACAAAGGCAGATGCTTAACCAACTGAGCCATCCAGGCGTCCCTTGATTATTATTATTTTTAAAGGCTATTTATTTGAGAGAGAGTGAGAACACAAACCAGGGGAGGGTCAGAGGGACAGGCAGACTCCCCACTGAGCAGGGAGCCCAACATGGAACTTGATCCCAGGAACCTGAGATAAAGACCTGAGCTGAAGTCTCATGCTTAACTGACTGAGCCTCCCAGGCGCCCCTAAACAAATTTGGTTTAATAGTCATTTATGGGGGCGCCTGGGTGGCAGAGTGGGTTAAGCCTCTGCCTTCGGCTCAGGTTTTGATCTCAGGGTCCTGGGATTGAGCCCCGCATCGGGCTCTCTGCTCAGTGGGGAGCCTGCTTCCCTTCCTCTCTCTCTCTGCCTGTCTCTCTGCCTACTTGTGATCTCTGTCTGTCAAATAAATAAATAAATAAATAAAATCTTTTAAAAAAATAGTCATTTATGGATCCTAACATCCATTGAATGGAGAATATCCTTTTTTTTTAAAAAAAATTATTTATTTATTTGACAGAGAGAGGCACAGCAAGAGAGGGAACAGAAGCAGGGGGAGAGGAAGAGGGAGAAGCAGACCTCCCACTGAGCAGAGAGCCTGGTGTGGGGCTCAATTCAGCCTGAGCTGAAGGCAGAGGCTTAATGACTGAGCCTCCCAGGCATCCCTCCTTTTTTTTTTTTTATATGCACATGAATCATGTATAAAATTAGACCACATACTTGTGTCATAAAGAAAACATAAATGTGTTTTTTTCAAAAGCAAGTTTATAGAGTATACTTTAATATGATCCAATAAAATTAGAAATACATAATAAAAAGGTAAAGGGGCACCTGGCTAGCTTAGTCAATAGAACATGCAAGTCTCAATCTTGGAGTCATGAGTGCGAGCATTACGCTGGGTGTAGCAATTACTAAAAAAAAAAAAAAAAAAAAAAAAAAAATTAATTTTTTAAGAAGGAGATAAGAAAATCTTTAAATGCCTGGAAATTAATAAGCATATTCCTATATATCATTGAAATTAAAGAGGAAATAAAAATTGAAATTGTAAACTAGAAAGCAATAAAAAAAAAAGAGGACATTTCAGATTAAAACCTATGCACAGCAAACAGCTCCTTCTGCAGTCAGGAAATACTAAAAAATACATGAACTTACAATTCATCTTAAGAAATTAGAAAAACATGGGGCACCTGGGTAGCTCAGAGGGTTGAGCATGTGCCTTCTGCTTGGATCATGACCTCCAGGTTCTGGGACAGAGCCCCATGTCGGGCTCCTTGCTTAGCAGGGAGTCTGCTTCTCCCTCTGAAAAACAAATAAAAAAACAAATAAATTAAAAGAAAGTAGGAAGAAATCATGGATAAGAAAGCTAAAGTTATAATATAAAATGAAAAATAGTAAGAAGGATGAATATAGTGAAAGCTTTTTTGTTTAAAGGATAATAAAATCGGTAAACTTAAAAATTTTACTAAGGAAAAGAAAGACAAAATATTAGGAATGAGAAAGGGGACAATCATACATACAGAAGAGATGAGAAAACCAGAATATTACTTGCAACCTGATGGCTAAACATTTGAAAAGTTATAACAGAGATAGTTAATTTCCAGTTAGATTATAAATTATACAAATTAACTTCAAAATAGGAAAACTATAATATAGCATTCATCACGAAAGAGATGTGAAAGGTAATTAAAGATCTACTATTTAATAAAAGGATCTGGGGGCCCCGGCTAGCTCAGTCAGTAGAGCATGCAACTCTTGATCTCGAGGCAGTGAGTTTGAGCTCCACACTGGGTGGAAAGATTATTTAAAAAAATAAAAAATACAAAAAAATAAAAGACTCAGAACCTGATAGTTTTCCAACCCAGTTTCATCTAACCTTTAAGTAACATGTAATTCCACTGGTATTTCATCTACTAGTCCAACCAAAATTTAGGAAACTCCTCAATTCATTTTATGAAGCGGACATAAATTTTAAAACCAAAGTCTGATAAAGATAATTCCAAAAGAGAACTATTGCTCGTCTTTATTAATGAATAGAGGCACAAATTCCAAATAAAATATTTGCAAATAAAATTCAATACACAAAAGTAACACACTGTGACCTAACTGGGTTATTTCAAACATGTGAGGGTGATTAGACTATAAGGAAATATAATTCATAAACTTCATGAATCAAAGAAAAGCCTTAAGATCATATCAGTAGGGGAACCTGGTTGGTCCAGTGGGTTAAGCCTCTACCTTTAGGTCAGGTCATGATCTCAGGTCCTGGAATCAAGCCCCACATCGGGTTCTCTGCTCAGCTGGGAGCCTGCTTCCCCTTCTCTCTCTACCTGCTTCTCTGACTATTTGTGATCTCTCTCTCTCTCTCTCTCTGTGTCAAATAAATAAACAAAATCTTAAAAAAAAAGATCATATCAGTAGATGCTGAAAAGGTCTTAATAAAATTCAATAGCTATTCTTAATAAGCATGTATAGTTTGTTCTAATCACATGCCAAAAGCAAGCTTGCCCTATCATTTAAGGGCACAGGAAAATTCAAGTTCTCTAAAATATATGAGAACCACATTATGAGAATAAATAAATAAAAGATGTTTAACATTAAGAAATGGGGAGAAATTGCTAGAACATGAAAAAGACTTTACCTCGGGAGGCCTAGGTGGCTCAGTTGGTTGAGCGTCTGCTTTCAGCTCAGGCCATGATCTGGGAGTCCTGGGATCATGGCTCCCTGTTCAGCAGGGAGTCTGCTTCTTGCTCTGCCTGCTGCTCTTTCTCTCTTTCTCTGACAAATAAGTAAAGAGAATCTTTAAAAAAAAAAAAAAAGACTTTACCTCAACCAACAGACAGTAACATTCTAAATGGTGAAATTCTCAAACTATTTTGATTAAAACTAGACAGGGATGACCACAATCACCATTGTTATTAAGTATTACCTTGGAGTTACTATCATAGGGATTAAAACAAGGTAAGACATTGTATAAACATTGGAAAAGAAAAGGTACTAATTGTGCTGGTATAAACAATGACAAAAAAAACTACTAGAATTAATAAGAGAATTTGATTAGGTAGGTGGCTACAAGGTAAATATATTTTTAAATTTTAATTTTTTAAAAGATTTTATTTATTTATTTGACAGAGAGAGAGAGATCACAAGTAGGCAGAGAGAGAGGGGGAAGCAGGCTCCCTGCCGAGAAGAGAGCCTGATTCAGGGTTTGATCCCAGGACCCTGGGATCATGACCTGAGCTGAAGGCAGAGGCTTAACCCATTGAACCACCCAGGTGCCCCCCCAAATTTTATTCTTAACAACATTATAAAATATCTAGGAACAGACCAAATCTCTTATAAACATTGATGCAAAAATTCTGAACTGAATACTAGCAAACAGAATTCAGCAGCATATTAAAAGGACCCATGAGCAAGTGGGCTTTATTCCTGGAATGCAAGGATGGTTCAACATAAGAAAATTGATCAGTGTAATACACCACAGCAACAAAATGAAAAACAAACAAACAAACAAACAAAACAAACAAAAAACCCACCCAAATGACCATCTCAATTGATGCAGGAAAAACATTGATGAAATTCAGCATCCTTTCCTGATAACAGCTCTCAACAATATTAGAAGGAAATTACCTCAGTATAATAAAGAGTACGTATGACAAACCCACACCAAACATCATACCCAAGGGTGGAAGAATAAAACTTTTCCTCTAAGATCAAGCACCAGGCAAAGACAAAGATACTTCTGTTCAACATAGTGCTGCAAGTTCTAGCCAGCACAATTAGGTAAGAAAAATCAAAAGTATTCAAAATCAAAAGGAAGAGATAAAATTATTTCTGTTTGGTGATGATATGATCTTATATGTAGAAAACTCTAAAGATCCCACAAAAAAAGCTATTAGAACTAATAAATGAATTTAGCTAAGTAGTAGAATATGAAGTCAACAACACAAAAATCATTTACTATACGTGAACAGTGAGGATTCTGAAGAGAAAATTATGAAAACAATTCCATTTACATAGAACCAAAAAAAAAAAAAAAACCAAAATAATTTGGAATTGGGGTGCCTGGGTGGCTCTCAGCTAAGCATTCAATTCTTGATTTTGGCTCAGGTCATGATCTCAGGGTCATGATTTCAAGCCTCACATTGAGCTGGGCATTCAGTCTGGAGTCTGCTTGAGATCCTTTCTCTTTCTCTCCATCTTCCCCTCCCCCCATGCATGCTCTCTCTCTCTCTCTCAAACAAATAAATCTCTAAAAATAAAGTCTTTAAAAAATAGGGATTAACTTATCCAAAGAGGTGAAAGACTTGTACAATGCAAATGACACAAAACATTGCTGAAAGAAATTAAGGAAGACAAATAAATGGAAACAGTTCCATGTTCATAGATTGGAAGGTTTAATATTGTTAAAATGTCAATACTACTGAAAGCAATCTACATTTTAAATGCAATTCTATCAAAATCCCAAAGACATTTTTTTTTTGCTGAGAATGGAAAAACCCATCCCAGAATTCAGATGTAATCTAAAGGGACCAGAATAGACAAAACAATCTTAAAAATAAGAACATGGGTGCTTGAGGTGCAGTTGGTTGAACATCCAACTCTTGGTTTGGGCTTGGGTTGTGATTTTGGTGTCATGGGATTGAGCCCTTTGTTAGGTTCCATGCATGCTGCAGAGTCTGCTTGGGTTTCTCTCTCTCCCGAAAATAAATAAATAAATCTTAAGGGGGAAAAAAAAAAGAACATGGGCTCTTGGGGTCTCAGTCAGTCAAGTGTCTGCCTTTGGCTCAGGTCATGATCCCAGGGTCCTGGGATTGAGTCCCGCATCAGACTCCCTGCTCAGCGAGGAGCCTGCTTCTCCCTTTCCCTCTGCCTGCCACTCCCCCACTTGGATTCCCTCTCTCCCTCTCTCTGTCAAATAAATAAATAAATCTTTTAAAAATTAATTAAAATAAAAAATAAACTGGAAGACTAATACTTCTACTTATATTACTATATTACTTACCTTCCCACCAAGTTACAATAATCAGATCAGTATGGTATTGGCATAAAGACAGACATATAGTCCAATGGAATAGAATAGAGAGCCCAGAAATAAACCATCACATATATGGTCAAATGATTTTTTGAAAAGGGTGCCAAGGCTATTCAGCAAGGAAAGAACAATCTTTTCAACACACCATGCTGGGAAAACTGGGTATCCACATGCCAAAGAGTGGACCTTTACCAAATACCATATATAAAAATAAACTCAACATGGATCCATGACCTAAATGCAAAACACAAAATAATAAAATTCTTAGAAGAAAACATAGGACAAAAACTTCACAATCTTGGATTTGGAAACGACTTCTTGAATATAACACTAAAGGCACTGATAACAAAATAAAGGGATTACATGAAAAATTTTAAAGTTTGTGCATCAAATAACACTATCCACAGAGTAAAAAAGCAATTCACAAAACAGGAGAAAAATATTGGGAAATCCTATATCTGATAAGTGATTAATATCCAGAAAATATAGAGAATTTCTAAAACTCAATGAGAACAAAAAAACCTAATGCAAAAATGGGCAAAGGGGGGCACCTGGGTGGCTCAGTGGGTTAAAGCCTCTGCCTTCGGCTCAGGTCATGATCCCAGGGTCCTGGAATTGAGCCCCACATCGGGCTCTCTGCTCAGCAGGGAGCCTGCTTCCTCCTCTCTCTCTCTCTCTCTCTCTGCCTACTTGTGATTTCTGTCTATCAAATAAATAAATAAAAATCTTTAAAAAAAATGGGCAAAGGACTAGAATAGACATTTCTCCAAAGAAGATATACAAATGGCCAATAATCACATGGAAAGATGCTCAACATCATTGATCATTAGGGAAATGCAAATAAAAACTAGTGATACCACCTCATACCTGGTAGGGCAGCTAATAAAAAAATAGAAAATATCAAATTTTGGCAAGGATGTAGAGAAATTGGAACCTTGTGCACAGTTGATGGGAATGTAAAATAACAGTCACTGAAGAAAATATTATGGTGGTTGCACACAAAGCTAAAAATGGAATTACGTATGATCCAGCATTCCACTTACGGGTATATTCAAGAGTTGAAAACAGGATCTTGGGCACCTGGGTGGCTCAGTTGGTTAAGCTTCTGCCTTCATCTCAGGTCGTGATCTCAGGTTCATGGGATTGAGTCACACATCGGGTTCCCTGCTCTGCGGGGAGCCTGCTTCTCCCTCTCCCTCTGGCCCTCCCTCTGGTTCTCTCTCTCTCACAAGTAAATAAAATCTTTTTTAAAAAAAGGAAAAGAACGGGGCGCCTGGGTGGCTCAGTGGGTTAAGCTGTTGCCTTAGGCTCAGGTCATGATCTCAGGGTCCTGGGATCGAGCCCTGCATTGGGCTCTCTGCTCAGCGGGGAGCCTGTGTCCTCCTCTCTCTCTCTGCCTACTTGTGATCTCTCTCTTTCTCAAATAAATAAATAAAATCTTAAAAAAAAAAAAGGAAAAGAAAAACAGGGTTTAAAAAATATATTATTTATTTATTTATTTATTTGACAGAGAGAGAGATCACAAGTAGGCAGAGAGGCAGGCAGAGAGAGAGAGGAGGAAGCAGGCTCCCCGCTGAGCAGAGAGCGCAATGTGAGGCTCGATCCCAGGACCCTGAGATCATAAACCCGGCTGAAGGCAGAGGCTTAACCTTCTGAGCCACCCAGGTGCCCCAAAAAACAGGGTCTTGAAGAGATATTTATACACCCGTGTTTGTAGCAGCATTATTCACAATAGCCAAAACCTGGAAGCAACCCAAGTATTTACTGACCAATGAATGGAAAAGCAGAATATGGTATAAAAAAAGGATGAAATTTTTTCAGACTTAAAAAGGAAGGAGATTCTAAAAAAGTAAAAAATACAAAAAATACCAAAAATATTTTTTAATAGTTTATTTATTTATTTGACAGAGAGAGACATAGCAAGAGCGGGAACACAAGTGGGGGAGTGGGAGAGGGAGAAGCAGGCTTCACGCTGAGCAAGGAGCCTGATGTGGGGCTCTATCTCAGGACCCTGGGATCAGGACCTGAGCCAAAGGCAGACACCTAACAACTGCCACCCAGGTGACCACCCCCCAATTTTTTTTTTTTAATGAAGTAAATTCTGGAATATGCTACAATATGGATGAACTTTGATGACATTATGCTAAGTGAAATAAACCAGTCACATAAAGACAAATACTGTATGATTCCACTTTTAAGAAGTATGTAGAGTAGTCAAGGTCATAAAGACAGTACGCATAAAAGTGGTTGCCAGGAGTGGAGGGGAGGAGAGATTGGGAGTTATTGTTTAATAAGTACAGCGTTTCAGGGTTTTTTTTTTTTTTTAAGATGTTATTTATTTATTTGACAGACAGAGATCACAGATAGGCAGAGAGAGAGGAGGAAGCAGTCTCCCTGCTGAGCAGAGAGGCCGATGTGGGGCTCTATCCCAGGACCCTGGGATCATGACCTGAGCTGAAGGCAGAGGCTTTAACTCACTGAGCCACCCAGACACCCCATAGCATTTCAGTTTTAGAAGATTAAAATAGTTATGGAGCTGGATGGTGGTGATGGCTGCATAGCCATGTAAATTTTTGTACTTAATGATATTGAACCATGTACTGAAAAATGGTTAAGATGAGGCTGGCTCAGTCAGCAGAGGGTGCGACTCTTGATCTAGGGGTCATGAGTTTGAGCCCTATGTGGGGTGTAGAGATTACTCAAAAGTAAATAAATAAACTTAAAACATGGTTAAGATGACAATTTTTGGTTTTTAATTTTTAATTTTTTAAAGTTCCAGTATCATTAACATATGGCATTATATTAGTTAAGATGGTATATTTTATGTTATGTGTATTCTGTCACAAAAAAAAAAGGAAAAAATACCTAAGAATAAGCTGAACAAAGTCACAGGTCATATAGGAAGAATATGATGAAATCTTATTGAACAACGTAAAATTGAAGCTAGATTTAAAAAAAAGTTATTTGTTCTTGGGTACCAATGTTATAAAAACACAAAAATTTTTTTTATTATTTATATTTAATGTAATTCTAGTTAGAATTCTGACAGGCAGTTTTTTTAATATATATTGAACTGAATTGCTAAAATAATCTTAAATCCATATGGAAGAATAGAAGCCTTAGAATAACCAAGGAAAACATAAAAATGAACTGTAGTGAAGGGGGACTACTTGCTTAAACAGATGTCAGAATATTCATAAAACTGACGTAATCAAAGTAATATAACGTTGGCATAGGATTAGTTCAGTGGAAAATAATAGAAAATCTAAAACGAGATCTTATTGTATTAGATTGTTCAGCATGTAACAATGGTGTCATTTGTCATAGAGGGAAAACATGGTTCCTTTATAAATGTTGCTGTTGAACTGGTTGTGTATGTGGAAGAAAATAATTTTTTTTTTAAGAGAGAGAGAGAGCATGGGTGGGGGTGGGGAGTGGGGAGGGGCAAAGGGAGAGAGCTCCAAGCAGGCTCCATGCCTAGCACAGAGCCTGACTTGGGGGCTCAATCTCATAACCCTGAAATCATGACCTGAGTTGAAATCAAGAGTTGGAGGCTTAACCAACTGAGCCACCCAGGCGTTCCTGGAAGAAAATAATTTGACCCCTATCTTATGCAATTTAAATAGATGGCTTAAATACTTACAGTTAAATGTAAATATAAAATAAAAATAAAAATCTTAGAAAATGTAAGAAGGGATCTAATGTGCAACATGGTGATTATAGTTAATATACTTGAAGTTTTCTAGAAGAGTAGATTTTAAATGTTCTCACCACACACAATGGTGACTTTGTGAGGAGATGGATGTGTTATTTACCTTGGTGGTGATCATTTCACAATGAATACATACATTATCACGTTATACAGTTTCATCTTCTTTTTAAAGATTTTACTTATTTATTTTTAGAGAGAGCACAAGTGCGGGGAGGGTTAGAGGCAGAGGGAAAGACAGAATCTCAACCAGCCTCCATCCTGAGTGCAGAGCCTGATTTGGGGCTCAATCCTATGATCTTATGACCTGAGCCAAAATCAAGTCAGATGCTTAACCAGCTAAGCCACGGAGGCTTCCCTCACCTTACATACGTCTAAAAATTCTGTTGTGCAACATAAGTACCTGTATAAAGTGCAGATGCTCAAAACATTTTGGTAAAATTTAGATGTTACATAATTTAAAGAGGAAAACATTTTTTGAAAAAGCAACTATTTTAATTTTGCATATAATTAATTATTTTTTTTTTTAAAGAGAGGGAGAAAGAGAGAATCTTAAGCAGGCTCCATACGCAGTGTGGAGCCAGACATAGGCTCAATCTCACAACCCTGAGATCATGACTGGATTCCAAATCAAGAGTCGGATACTTAACTGACTGAGCCACCCAAGAACCCCTTTTCTGTATATATTTTTATAAAAAAGAAAGAAGATGCAGGAGACTATATGTACAGCCTAGGCATGAGGTAGACCAAGGCAGCAAACTCAGCCGTTAGAAAAGAAAAGTAGGGGAAGCCTGGTTGTCTCAGTCTGCAGAGCATGCAACTCTTGATCTCTGGTCAAGAGTTCAAGCTCCCCTGTTGGGTGTAGGGACTACTTAACAAACAAACAAACAAACAAACAAACAAAAAGGAACTACTTGACTAAATGAAGCCTCTTTTTTTTTTTTTAAAGGATTTTATTTATTTATTCATGAGAAACAGAGAAAGAGAGAAAGAGAGAAGCAGAGGGAGAAACAGAGGGAGAAGCAGGTTCTTCACAGAGTGGGGAGCCTGATGTGGGACTTGATCCCAGGACTGTAGGATCATGATCCAAGCCAAAGGCAGATGTCCAACTGACTGAGCTGCCCAGGCCCCCAAGTATAGCCTTTTAAATGAGTCGTAAAACAAGCAAAAAAATTTTGGGGGGAATGCAACAGAGTGAACAGAGAGTTGACATTTATATATATTTTTAAAGATTTATTTATGAAAGAGAGAGAGAGCGCACACGCATGCGAGCAGTGGGGGAGGGGCAGAGGGAGAGAGAGTGAATCTCTAGCAGACACCACTCTGCTCCCCCCTGAGTCTCAGGTGGGACTCAACTCCACGGCCCTGTAATCATGACCTGAGACAAAAATCAAGAGTTTGATGCTTAAGTGATTGAGCCACCCAAGACTTACCATTTATAACATTAGAGGAATTCTTGCAAATGGACAAGAAGAGGACTAAGACTTGAACAGAAAAATGGACAAAGTCCATGAAGAAGTAATTCACAGAACAAATGTGGGTGCACAAGAAGCATATTAGAGTGTTCCGACTCACCAAAGCCAGGGAAATGTAAATTAAATAACAGTTTAAGATTTCACTCTATACTTACCAGATTGTGAAAATTAAAACATTTAGATAATATTTATTGCTGGTGGGATGGTTGAACAAGAGGCATTATTAGATATTGCTATAAAGTAGAATAGATTTTTTTAAAAAAATTAAGTTATTTATTTCTATACCCACCATGGGGCTCAAACTCATGGCCCTGAGATCAAGAGTCCCATGCTCTACTGACTTGACCAGCCGGGTGCAACTGGTATAGACTTTTTGTAAAGCATTTCAGCAACACCTTTAAAAAATAAAAACATATTCTTTCATCTACAAATCCCATGTCTGGGTAGACATCCTATAAAAGAAAAGCACTGGACTATATCTACGAGGATGTTTATTGCAGCGTTGTTCACAGCGGCCAAACACTGAGATTAAAGAGAATATTCATCATTCAAGCAGTGACTGAAGAAAGTATGGTACATTTGATGCAGCTATTAAAAAAAGAGTAGGTCAGGGGCACCTGGGTGGCTCAGCTGTTAAATGTCTGTCTTCTGCTCATGTCATGATCCCATGGTTCTAGGATCAAGCCCTGCTTCGGCTCCCTGCTCAGCAGGAAGCCTGCTTCTCCCTCTCCCACTCCTCTTGTTTTTGTTCCCTCTCTTACTGTGTGTGTCTCTCTCTGTCAAATAAATAAATAACTTCTTAAAAAATAAAGAGTAGGTTAGAAGTATGCAAATTTATATGGTAGGATTTTATTTTTATTATTTTTTAAAGATTTTATTTATTTATCAGAGGGAGAGAGAGTGAGCACAGGCAGACAGAGTGGCAGGCAGAGGCAGAGGGAGAAGCAGGCTCCCTGCTGAGCAAGGAGCCCGATGTGGGACTCGATCCCAGGACGCTGGGATCATGACCTGAGCCGAAGGCAGCTGCTTAACCAACTGAGCCACCCAGGCGTCCCACATGGTAGGATTTTAAAAAGGAAACCAAGGTATGGAGAATTTATGTAATTTATCTAAGATCATAAAGCTAGTAAGGAGTAATATTAAGTATTAGTACTAGGAATACTAGTAAGCATTCAAATAGTATGGGTCCAGAGTCCATAAACTTAGCCACTGTATTGTGTTATTTCTGAGGGGATATAAACAGAAAGTAGAGGATGACAAAGAAAAGGGGGGGAAATAAGAGATTCCACAAAATACCACCAATGTGAAAGGAGCATGGAACAAAGGGGGAATAACCATCTGGTAGCAACAGTTTACCCTTGATCTCCTAAGACAGGGCAGAACAGCAGAGGCCACCCTTCTTAACTCTCAATGTGGCATGGGAATGGTGACTGCTTAGACCACCAGAAGACACTCCATCTTCCTTTGTTGAGGTACAGAGCCTGTATTAGCCACAAGTACCACAATGCTTTGGATCTTCTTGCCATCCCTCTCTGAGCTTACCCTGAGTCTCCTCTCTGCTGGTGTGGCTCTGATTCTCAATGCAGCTGGCTGCCGTTCACAGAGATGGGATGTAGCAGAGGCCTCTTTTCTCTCTGGCAAATAGCAGAATGGTGTGGTTAAAACAGATCTTGGGGGTGGGGGGGGGCGCCTGGGTGGCTCAGTTGGGTTAAAGCCTCTGCCTTCGGTTCAGGTCGTGATCCCAGGGTCCTGGGGGATCGAGGCCGCTTCGGGCTCTTCGCTCAGCAGGGAGCCTGCATCCCCCTCTCTCTCTGCCTGCCTCTCTGCCAACTTGTGATCTCTGTCAAATAAATAAATAAAATCTTTAAAAAACAAACAAACAAACAAACAAAAAACAGATCTGGGGATCAGGCAGATGTGGGCTCAAATCCCAGCTCGGATATTGACCACTTTGTGGAAGTCTAGGCCAGTCACAAGCTCTCTGAACCCAGGTTGCTCACCTATAAAATGAACCTACCTCACAGGTGAATTACCGGAGTTAACTGAGATGATGCCCCTCGAATGCCAAGCACAGCTCTTCTTCTTCTTCTTCTTTTTTAAAATATTTTATTTATTTATTTGAGAGAGAGACAGTGAGAGAGAGCATGAGTAAGGAGAAAGCCAGAGGGAGAAGCAGACTCCCCGCGGAGCTGGGAGTCCGACGCGGGACTCGATTCCGGGACTCCAGGATCATGACCCGAGCCAAAGGCAGTCACTCAACCAACTGAGCCACCCAGGCACCCCAGCTCTTCTTAATAAAGTCAGAACGTATCTCTCAGTGGGGCACTTGTATTCAGCTACTTTTATTTATTTATTTATTTATTTTGAAGATTTTATTTATTTATTTGACAGACAGAGATCACAAATAGGCAGAGAGGCAGGCAGAGAGAGAGGGAAGCAGGCTCCCTGCTGAGCAGAGATCCCGATGCAGGGCTTGATCCTAGGACGCTGGGATCATGACCTGAGCCGATGGCAGAGGCTGAGGCTTTAACCCACTGAGCCACCTAGGCGCCCCCAGCTACTTTTATTTTTTAACCCACAGCCTTTCTTCCCATTATTTGTTGTGGGACTCCAACAAAGAAGCTGGGCATTGAACCAACTGTTTGCTTACATATCTTCTAAAACATTTTTGAAAAATTGTGTGCTCTTGTGCATATGTTTTAGTTGATTTTAAATTTTTTCATTCTGGGGAATGTGGGTGGCTCAGTCAGTGAAGGCATCTGACTTTGGCTCAGGTTGTGATCTCGGGGTCCTGGGATCGAGCCCCTCATAAGGCTCTGCACTCAGCAGGGAATCTGCTTGTCTCTCGCCCTCTACCCCTCCTCTGATTGTGCTCTCCTGTCTCTCTCTCAAATAAATAAATGAATATAAAATCTTTTTTTTTTTAAAGATTTTATTTATTTATTTGACAGACAGAGATCACAAGTAGGCAGAGAGGCAGGCAGAGAGAGAGAGAGAGGGAAGCAGGCTTCCTGCGGAGCAGAGAGCCCGATGCGGGGCTCGATCCCAGGACCCTGAGATCATGACCCGAGCCGAAGGCAGCAGCCCAAACCACTGAGCCACCCAGGTGCCCCTATAAAATCTTTTAAAAATAAATAATTTTTTTCATTCTAAGATCAGTACTGCAAAAGATAGGGTTTCCAGCATATTGCAAATATCAACATTTTAAAATTAAAAACCATTACATATCTATTTTTGAATATATTGACTATTAAAAAATCACATGTCTGAAATCAGTTTCACTGGGCCAAAACTGGGAATCATTATAAATATGTTAAATATATTGAATCATTTTAAAGTGGTCTAGAAAGGCCTCTGACCAATAAGGGCACCAGATCAGATAGTGCTTGACCAGCCTAGCCATACACCTTTTTGCGGCATTTGACTTCTAGTGAAACAGTACTTGAGACACAGAAGGAAAAAGCTCTAAGCAGAAGCCATAAGGTCGTAGCATCTAGGAGAAAGAAGAAATCTAGCAAGATATAGGACAGCAGGGACAGAATCCATCAGTAGAAATAGCAGGAAGAAACAGAGGCAAGGACAGAGATGAACTGTGTCCAGAGAGTGGAGGGTAGGGAGCAACAGATGTAGGTGGGGCAGGGGAGTGACCACTGGCATTGTCTTTGGGCACTAGAGCTGTTACTGTATTCTAAATGCCCGAGGGCCAGAGTTCAGTGGCACAAAGCCTAGAAATACAGACCAAGATGCTTTTGTAGGTTTTTTGTTGTTGTTTTGTTTTGTTGTTTGTTTTGTTTTTTTGGTAGGCTCCTGACCCGGTGTGGGGCTTGAACTCACAACTGTGAGATCAAGACCTGAACCAATATCAAGATTTGGACCCTTAACCTACTGAGCCATCCAGGGGCCCCTGTTTTTGTGCTGCTTATTTGTGATTCTTTTTTTCCTTTAAAGACTTAATTGATTTATTTGACAGAGAGAGAGAACATGCACAAGCAGGGTGAGTGGCAGAGGGAGAGGGAGAAGCAGATTGGCCGCTGAGTGAGGAACCCAGAGTGGAACTCGATCCCAGGATCCTGAGATCATAACCTGAGCTGAAGGCAGACGCCTAACCGACTGAACCACCCAGGTGCCCCTTATCTGTGATTCTTTGGACCAAATTCCCACTTCCCGTGGTAAGATGGGGATGCTTTTATTTCCTTTAGCCTAAATGAAGTTAATGCCGATATCAACACGAGGAGGGGGCTTGCAAGGAGCAGACTTCTGGAGTTGTGAAGAACGGAATGTGGCAACCACAGCAAGATGGTGAGCGGTGAGAAGCTTTCTGTTAATTGCACGACAGAATAGCCATTGGGAGCATAGGCTCTGGGGCCAGAGAAACTGAATGTGAATTTGTCCTTGTTGCCAGACTTTGGGAAAGTTTCTGGGCCTCAATTTTATCTGTAAACGAGATATAGATATATTGGTTTCCTATGGCTGCTGTAACAAATTGCCACTTGGTGACTTGAGATAACAGGAATTTACTCTCATATAATCCTAGAGATCAGATGTCTGAAATCAGTTTTATTGGTCCAAAATGAAGAATCAAGACATTACAGACACCTGGGTAGCTCAGTTGATTAAGCGTCCGCCTTCAGCTCAGGTCATGATCTCCAGGGTCCTGGGATTGAGCTCCTCATCAGGCTTCCTGCTCAGCAGGGAGTCTGTTTCTCTTTCTCCCTCTCCCTCTGCCCCTCCCCTTGCTTGTGCTTTCTCTCACTCTCTCTCCCAAATAAATAAAATATTTAAAAAAAAGAAAAATAATCAAGGCATTGGCCAGACTCTTCTCCATCTAAACACTCCAGAATAGAGTCTGTTCATGGCCTCTTCCTGCTTCTGCTGGCTGCCAGCATTTTTCAGTTTGTGGTTACATCATCTGACTACCTCTGTGGTCCCACTGCCTTTTCTTCTTCTGCTGGTGGCAAATCTCCCTCCACCTCCCTCTTACAAGGATATCTGTGATTGAATTTTAGGACCCAGCTAGATAGTCCAGGTGGATCACATAACCATAATGTAGCTCTTTTACCAGATAAGGTGATATTCTGACATCAACTAACATACTATCGTAAAATTCTGGCATTAACCACCAGGAGTTAGCACAGAACCCACCATTAAAAGGCATGGTCCCCAATAAAACTAACTTCACTTCAGAAGCCACCCAAACTTTAGCCATCCCCAGGCCAACCCCATTTATGCCAACTGGCTACAAATTTGAGGGTTCCCCACTCTGGCTTGAAAATTTGGTAGAACGACTCACATAACTCAGGAAAGTTCTATACTTCCAAATATAGTTTTATTATAAACAATACAAGTCAGGACCAGCCAAAGGAGAGCCACAGAAGTTGGGAGGGCCTCAAATGCTGAGCTTCCATGCCCTCTACCTGTGAAATCAGGGCATATCACCTCCTGGTACATCAAAGTTTGCCAGCCATGAAGCTCTACCAAGCTTCAGAGTCCAGAGTTTTTACTGGAGCTTCGTTATATAAGCAAGATTGGTTAAATCATGGGGCCATTGGTTGGCCGTCAATCATTGGTTGAGTTCAGTGCCCTTTCTTCTTTTGCCTCTCTAGAGGTCAGGCTGATATCTTATGGGTATGTCATTGTAGTTTTGATTTGGATTCCTCTAAACACCTGTGATGAATGATGTTGAATGTATTTTCATGTGCTTATTGGTCATTTGTATATATTCTTTGGAGAAATACCTATTCAAAATCTTTGCTCAATTTTTGATCAAGCTTTATGTCTTTTTAATTATTGAGTTCTAAGAGTTCCTTATGTATTCTGGACAAGTACCGTATCAAACATATCACTTTGCGAATATTGTCCTCCCATTTTGAGAATATTTTCTCTCATTTTGCTTTTTTGGTGGCGGTGTGTGCAGCACAAACATTTAAATTTGAGGTAGCCCAACTTACCTGATTTTTTTATCAGTTGTACTTTTGATGTCACATCTAGGAAATCGTTGCTTAATCCAAGGTCACAACAATTTTATTCCCATTTTTCTTGCAGGATTTTTATAATTTAAGTTCATATATTTAAGTCTATGATCCATTTTGAATTCATTTTTTGTGTATAGTGTGAGCTAAGGATCCAACTTCATTTTTTTTTGCATGTGGATATCAGTTGTATTTGTACCACTTGTTAAAAATTAGTCGGTTTTTTTTTTTTTTTTAAGATTTGATTGATTTATTTGACAGAGATCACAAGTAGGCAGAGAGAGAGAGGAGGAAGCAGGGTCCTTGCGGAGCAGAGAGCCCTACTCAGGGCTCGATCCCAAGACCCAGGGATCATGACCTGAGCCTAAGGCAGAGGCTTTAACCCACTGAGCCAACCAGGAGCCCCGAAAAATTAGTATGTTTTTGAGACAGGTGTTGAATGTTTTTGGAGTGCTGGATACAGGAAGAAGGACTTCCTGACTCATGATGGTTCTGAATTTCAAAATTTGCTCTAATCTGGGAAATGTAAACCATGTTTTCCCTATCTTATTGTAGGTAACATAATCAACGGTCTCTTACATTTTTTGATTTCATGAAATAGTTTTTTTTTTTTTTAAAGATTTTATTTATTTATTTGACAGACAGAGATCACAAGTAGGCAGAGAGGCAGGCTGAAAGAGAGAGAGGAAGAAGCAGGCTCCCTGCCGAGCAGCAGAGAGCCAGATGTGGGAATCGATCCTAGGATCCTGGGATCATGACCTGAGCTGAAGGCAGAGGCTTAACCCACTGAGCCACCCAGGTGCCCCTCAGGAAATAGTTCTAATCAAGTCTTCAGTGTCTCACCTTCAGGGGGCATATCATCAGGAAGTCTAATAGTGATGGTTAATTAACTGTCTGCAAACAGCAGACCAATAGATATTAATCAGAGTTGTCGGTTGCAACAATAGAAGCCAAAAGTGGTTAACTTAGGAAGAAAACGAGTGTATCAGAAGGATATTATAGCTTATAGAAGAGAAAACTGGAGAAGCAGGCTCGGAAAAGGAACAGAAAGCCATTAATCTAGCTTAAAAAAAAAAAAAAGGCACCTGGGTGGCTTAGTGGGTTAAAGCCTCTGCCTTCAGCTCAGGTCATGATCCTAGAGTCCTGGGATCGTGTCCCACATCAGGCTCTCTGCTCAGCAGGGATCCTGCTTCCCCCTCTCTCTCTGCCTGCCTCTCTGCCTACTCATGATCTCTCTCTGTCAAGTAAATAAATAAAATCTTTAGAAAAATAAAAGGCTAGATAGCATTGATCATTTCTTTCACCACTGCACATTTGTTGCTTCCAGACTCTTTTTTAAAAATTTAAATTCAATTAATTAACATACAAGGTACTATTAGTTTGCTTGAGACTCTTGACACCATTACTGCAGCCCTTAAGAATCTCAAATTGAGTCTTTTCAAGACTCCAGTGTCCCAGGCATGAGCATCTTATTGGCCAAACCTTGGTTATTGGCCCATGACCTGGACAATAGGGGATAGGGAAGGCAAATCCTTGTTTTCCTTCAAACTTCTGTAATATGATTTGGGCTTCTCCCTCTCCCTGAGACCCATAAATGGGACTATGCCTCAAAATAAGAAGGGTGTTCAGACATGAGATGGCTAAAAAAAAAAACAATAAAGTACATTAGAGAAACAAATAATAATAAAAACAATAGCCAACATTCACTGAGAGCTACGTATGTATAAGTTTTATGTGAGTTAACTCAGTTAACATTTACAATAGCCTGATAAAGTATGTCCCATTACTAACCCACGTGGTAGGCTAAATAATGGCCCCCAAAGATATCTACTTCTTAATATCCAGAACCTCTGAGCATGGCAAAAGAGTGAATACTACCTGTTGTCTAATAATAAAGAACTTGACTGGGGGTGTCTAGCTGGCTCAGAGAGTAGAGTACGTGACTCAGGGTTGTGAGTTTGAGCCCTATGATCTCACATTAGAAACTTACATTAAGGGGTGCCTGGGTGGTTCAGGCATCTGCCTTCAGCTCAGGTCATAATCCCAGGGTCCTGGGATGGAGCCCCAAGTAGGGCTTTCTCCTCAGCGGGAAGCCTGTTTCTCCCTCTACCACTCCCCCTGCTTGTATTCCCTCTCTCACAGTTTCTCTCTCTCTCTGTGTCAAATAAATAAATAAAATCTTTAAAAAAAAAAAAAAAGGAACTTATATTTTAAAAAATTTACTTTAGAACTTACATTAAAAAAAAATTGAATGGAAAAAAAATTGGCCTTTGCCTCTATTATGTCAATTGTATCTTAGCAAGCTTGGAAATTTAGAAAAATTATTTATTAATAAAAATTTATTAATAGAAAATTTTATTAATACATAATAAAATTGTGGGGTGCCTGGGTGCTCAGTTGGTTAAGCGTCTGTCTTTGACTGGGGAGTCATGATGTCAGGGTCCTGTCAGGCTCCCTGCTTAGCAGGGAGGTTGCTTTCCCTCTCCCTCTGCCCCTCCACCATGTTAAAAAAATACATGATAAAATTGCTATGGAAGATAAATCCAACTTCACCATGAATGTGGTAGATCTGTGGCTGCCAGCAATTCCAGACTCACAGAGTCACATTTTTTCTTTTCCTCAGCAAGGAAAAGAGCATCTTCCTCCCAACTTCGCTTGAAAAATCTCAGGGAAAATACTGATTAACCTTGCTTGGGTTAGACTCCCATCCCATTTCCCAGGAAGATCACAGGTCTGTGGTCAGGAGAGAGGAGCTAAGGGGAGTCTGAAAACAAGCCTCTGTTGCATTAGGGAATATAGGCAAGAGTAAACTGCAGACATTGCTTCAAGAATTTTGGCAAAATCCAAGAGGGAATCTAGGAGCTTGAATTTTAAGATTCTACCACCAAGAAGCAACAAGGACACAGTTAGATCAGGCTTCTTTGTTTACTTTGGGGAGTTTTGGTAGAGACTCAGATTTAAGGGATCCATTAAGGCAATAGTTGTAGCCTTAGTAGCTAACAGAACTGTGAGGCAAATTTAGATCCAACACTCTGGCCAGTGAAGAACTTGGAAAAATGTAGAGGAAGGAATTTAAAGCTGTAGAAACTATGCAAATATATACACATAGGGATAGACTGGTGGACAGATAGATGAGATGGATACATAGGTAAGGTAGCTATTTACATTAGTTACTTTTTGGAAATGGAATTTAGGGAGACTTTCATTTTTTACTGTTTTATTGTGCATTTAAATATTTTGCAGTATTTTATAAGAAATAAATGAAAGAATTTTTAATTAATTAATTAATTAATTTTAGAGAGTGCATGAGAAGTGGGAGTGGCAGAGGGAGAGGGAGTGAAGCCTGATGTGGGGCTCCAACCCAAAACCCTGAGATCACGACCCGAACTGAAACCAAGAGTCGGATGCTTAACCAACAGAGCCACCCAGGCATACTAAAAGAAAGATTTTTTAAAAACAAAGTGCATGAAAAAGAAATGGAGTTCCCATTGTCATCAGACCATCCTTATCTGGTGTTGGGTTCTCCAGGACTCTTCTCTCTCATCAGGTGTTAAAAGCAGATGGGAGTTGCTCAGTCGGATAGGTGGCTGCCGTGGGCTCAGATCATGATCTCAGAGTCCTGGGGTCAAGCCCTGCATCAGGCTCCATGCTCGGTGGGGAGCCTGCTTCTCCCTCTGCCTGCTGTTCCCCCTGCTTGTGCTTGCTCTCTGTCTCTCTGACAAATAAATAAAATCTTTTAGAAAAATGTAGAGGGCGCCTGGGTGGCTCAGTGGGCTAAGTCTCTGGCTTCCACTCAGGTAATGATCTCAGGGTCCTGGAATCGAGCCCCCTGTCGGGCTTTCTGCTCAGCAGGTAGCCTGCTTCCCCCCTCTCTCTGCCTGCCTCTCTGCCTACTTGTGATCTCTTTCTGTCAAATAAATAAATAAAATATTTTTTAAAATGTAGATTGGGGTGAAAAAAGTATAGGAAAAAGCAGAGGAAACCTTCATGTACTGTGGGTGAGAATGCAAGCTGGTGTAGCCACTACAGAAGACAGAATGGAGGTTTGGGGCACCTGGATGGCTCAATTGTTAATGTCTGCCTTCTGCTCGGGTCATGATCCGAGGGTCCTGGGATCGAGTCCTGCATCGGGCCTCCTGCTCAGAGGGAAGCCTGCTTCTCCCTCTCCCACTCCCCCTACTTGTGTTCCCTATCTCACTGTTTCTCTCTCTGTCAAATAAATAAATAAAATCTTAAAACAAAAACAAAAGAAAACAGAAACAGACTCATAAATACAAAGAAGAAACTGGTAGCTGCCAGAGCAGGGGAGGGTAGGAGGTTGGGGGAAATAGAAAGTACAAACTTCCAGTTATGAAATAAATAAGTCACAGGGATATGAAGTATGACATAGGGAATATAGTCAATAATATTGTAATAATTCTTTATGGCAACAGAGGGTAACTATGCTTATTGTGGTAAACATCCCATAATACACATAAATATTGAATCACTATGTGTTGTGCACGTGAAACTAATATAATACTATATGTCAAGTGTGTTTCAATTTAAAAAAATGAAATAAGCAAAAAAAAAAGGTAGATTGGAGAAAAACAATATGCATTTTATGTCCCATATATGTAAAACAAAAAGAATATATATACACATACACACAGGTTATCATTGGAATGATAAATAGGAAGCCAATAAAAATCAATGATTCTTAGGAGGAGAAGGGGGCGTGGGGTTTGGAGGATAAAGGCAACTAAGAGATTTGCTTTTCATTGTCTATTGGTGATGATGTTTGCATTTTTTTTTTTTTTACCATATGAATGCATTACCTATTAAAATAGTTGTAAAAAGTACCATTTGGAGATTGAATAGAAGTAATGGGTAGTATCTGAGACAAGTGGGGTAGACGGCATGCTCAAGGTTGACACCAAGCCCCCCGGTCCAGCCTGCCTACATTGCAGAGGCTGGAAGGTTAAAACTGCACTTCTAAGACCTTCTTGGAGCTTGGTCTCTGGATGTATTTTAAATTTCCTAGTCCTCTACGTGCTAAGGGTTTGAATCTGGAATTGAGTTTTGTTTGTAGCAGGCACTGTGAGATATACTGGAACTAGTCCAGAGTTGATTTTCTTTTTTTTTTTTTTTTTAAAGATTTTATTTATTTATTTGTCAGAGACAGAAGGAGAGAGAGCAAGTGAGCACAGGCAGACAGAGAGGCAGGCAGAGGCAGAGGGAGAAGCAGGCTCCCTGCCAAGCAAGGATCCTGATGCGGGACTCGATCCCAGGACCCTGGGATCATGACCCGAGCCGAAGGCAGCTGCTTAACCAACTGAGCCACCCAGGCGTCCCCAGAGTTGATTTTCATTCTTAGTTTAAGTCATAATTCTTAATTTGATTAGCTGAATTCTTAGATTGATCTTTATTCCCTGGCAGGGGTGGTCTTGACGTTTAAGAGTTTAGTGGACATTTGAAATTTCTTTTGGGCCCTTGACATTGGAACTCCTGTCTTGCATTTAGGTTTCAGGTTTTGCATCTGGGATATAGGACCCATCATCCTCTTCAAAAGGTGAAAGTGCTGAGTACGCCCTTGGCCACATCTCGTGCAGGAAGAGGGTTGGCATATGGACGGCACTCTGCAGGTCTCACACACCTACCTCCAAGCTAGCTAGGGAAACTCGTTTCCCGGACAGGCCGAGGCCACGGGAGTCAGGGGGCGGGTGGGGGAAGCCATCAGCCAGCATTCCATGCTAGTGCTACCACAGGCACAGCTGTGTGTCAGAGCCCCGCAGCCACAGCAGTGGCGGCCTTACCACCCGCCCCATTCTACTCCTTGACTTTGCTGTTTCTCGATGCGTAACCCAGACTATGAGTCTTCTCTTCAGCCCTCATGAATTCTACTAGCTACTTAATCTCCTTTCAATACATTGCTTTTCAGGGGCACCTGGGTGGCTCAGTCGGTTAAGCATCTGTCTTCTGCTCAGGTCATGATCCCAGGGTCCTGGGGATGGAGGCCAGCATTGGGCTCTGTGCTCAGTAGGAAGTCTGCTTCTCCTTCTCCCTCTGCCTGCCTCTCTGCCTACCCGTGCTCTCTCTATCTCTCTGTCAAATAAATAAATAAATAAATAAATAAATAAAATGTTAACCAATCAATCAACCAATAAATACATTGCCCTTCAGCTTGCAATACCCAGAGTTGTGTTTTGTTTTTGTTTTTGTTTTCCAGAGTTGGTTTTTGTTTCTTGCAGTTTAGAATCCTGGTGGATACAGGTAAAGAAGACAGATTCTCCCTTTTGGGTGGGTGGGGCTTTTGCAGCAGGATTTTCTGTTTAAGGAATGCACTTTGCATTGGCAGAAGTATGGCAGTGAGTGAGAGAACGGATGCCCTGGTGTTATCAGCGATCCTCCTTGTTTGAGGACATTCTGGATATAGACATATATGACAATATATGACAGATGTATTTGTTTTTTATTTTTTAAAAAATATTGAAGTATAGTCGACACAATTTTACATTAGTTTCAATGTTGCCTTTTACACAGTGATTGGACAAGTCCACTGGTTATGCTGTGTCTATTCTTGTGTTGTGCTCAGTACAGGCAGACTTACCATCTGTCCCCATACAATGCTATTACGATACCATTGACTATATTTCCTATGCAGTACTAGGTTTTACTCTGATAAGATGCTAATAAAAAGTATTTTTTAAAAAATTATTTACTTGAGAGAGAGACAGTGAGGGGGAAGAGGTAGAGGGAGAGAATCTTCAAGCAGACTCCCCAGGGAGCTCAGAGCCCCGTTGTGGGGCTTGATCCCAGGACCCTGAGATCATGACCCGAGCTGAAACCAAGAGTCAAAGGCTTATCTGACTGAGCCACCCAGGCACCCCTAAGAAAGGTTTTTGGTTTTTTTTTTGAAAAAAGATTTTATTTATTTATTTATTTGAGAGAGGGAGAACACTAGAAAGAGATGGGCAGAGGGAGAGGGAGAAGCAGGCTCCCACTGAGTAAGATGTCTGATATGGGGCTTAATCCCAGGATTAAGGCAGATGACTGACTGAGATTAACTGACTGAGCCACCCAGGCACGCCAGAAAGCTTTCTTATATATGTTTCTCTGTATGTAGGGGCCCTTGACATATTTATAATTGTAGTAGGTTCCTGGTAAATTCAAAACTCTTTAAATAAATAGATATATATATAATAAATATATAATATTAAATATATTTAAATAAATATATAATAAAAATATTTAAATATTTATATATTAATATATTATTATGCATGTGTATTTATTAATATTTATTATATATCTACATTTAAATATATTTGAATAAATCTATAAATATATATTTATATATATATTTAATTTTTTAAAATTAAAAGAAATATTTTAAGTAGGCTCCATACCCAACATGGGGCTTGAACTCACAACACCTGAACTCACAACACCAAGATTAAGAGTTGCATGCCCTATGTACTGAGCCAGCTAGCCACCCAGAAGCTCTTTTCAACTTATAGTAACCCTCCTTATCTCTGATAACTTTGTTAACTTAAATTCCATTTTGTGTGATATTAATATAACTATACCAACTCTCTTTTGGTTAGTTTAATCATGTTTTCACCTGTTTTAAAAAAACTTTTGGGAGTGCCTGGCTGGCTCAGTCAGTGGAGCATGCAACTCTTGATCTTGGGGTTGTGAATTCGGGCCCCATGTTGGGTGTAGAGATTACTTTAAAAATTTTAAAAAATCCTTTATATACTTTAAACTTATATAATGTTATATGCCGGGGTGCTGGGTGGCTCAGTGGGTTAAGCCTCTACCTTCGCCTCAGATCATGATCTCAGGGTCCTGGGATTGAGCCCCGCATCAGGCTCTCTGCCTGCCTCTCTGCCTACTTGTGATCTCTGTTAAATAAATAAATAAAATCATTTAAAAAATGTTATATGTCAATTTTATTTTAATAATAAAAACTCTCAACCTTTCCGACTTTCTTAATTTTGGGGTGTGTCTTCTTTAAATAGATTTGTTCATTTAGCCTTCATTTTCTCCTGTTTTCTCCTAGGAATCCCTTAGATATCAGCCAAGGTTAGTCACGCATTGAAAAAGTTTTTTTTTTTTTTTACATTTTATCTAGTGTTTTTAGCTGTACTGGGTTTTCTGTGAATGGTTAATATGTCTTTTTTCATAAACAGAGTACCTTTAAAAAATGCATATTTCATATATTTTAAGCATGTAACGAATGCTCAGTCCCAGAAAGAAAGCTACCTTATTGGGATATTCACATTTGCAGTTTATCTAGGACATTTAGGAAAGAATTCAGCATTTGGGAAACATACTCCATGGAGTCTGGAAGAATATAATAAGTAACTTTATGCAGCTTAGTTTATATTGTTTCCTGCTGAGTGGCCTAACACTCAGGGGTCTTGAGCTATCCCATACACTGCACACCTCTAGGGACTCCTCCGTAGTTTTACTGCCTGCTAGGAATCACAATTCGGACAAGAAGCTTGGTGGTCAGGAGCTACAGAGATACGTCCTGACACCTGCTGGTGGCTGAGGGAGGCTTCATCTGCTAAAGGTGGGAACTGTTGTTGCTTTTGAGTTCAAAAGTTTGACAAACAATTATTGTTTCACACTTTTGTGTCAAACTTTGGCATCATTGCGTGGATACAAAGATGAAACAGAGTGGGTTACTGCTCTCGAAGAATTCATAATCTCAGGGCATACTCTTTAGCAGGGAAAGAGAAAGACACACACCCAGATAATTTAAATACTTTTTGGTAGCTGTTAGGATGTGTGTGAGATAATAAAAAATATATGCTGGTCTCTCCCATGTTCCTGGCACAGAGCTCCCTTGTAAATTCCTGAGTGATAAGAGCACTAGAAGCCACTTTTGTTCTGTAGAGGTGGCTCTGGGTGGGCTCCTGGTTGGCTCCTGGAAGGGGCTGGTCCCCAGAAAGACCAAGCCCTGATTTGAAGCTTGGAATTTTCAGCTCTTCCCCTCCCATTTCTACAGAGAGGGGAGGGGGTTAGAAATGGACTTAATAATTGATCATGCCTATGTGAGGAAGCCTCTATAAAATCCCAGTAGTATGGGGTTCAGAACCATGTGCCGGTCCATGAACCATCCAGGAATGGGGAGGGTATGCAGCCCTTCTGTTTCCAAGGGGACAGAGCTCTTGTGCTTGAGACTCTCCCAGACCTTACCCAATGCACATCTTCATCTGGCCATTCACTTGTGTCCTTTATCATACCCTTTAATAAACTGGTAACGGTAAGTATTTCCCCAAGTGAGCCACTCTAGTAAATTAACCAAACCAGAGAATAGGAGTATGGGAACTTCTGATTTGTAGCCACTTCAGAGAGGTGGTGTGGGTGACCCAGGTACCTGCTACTGGCAATGGGCATCTGAAGTGGGGGACAGTCTTGTGGGACCGAGCCCTTAATCTGTGGGATCAGCAGTGTCAGTATTGAGTTAAATTGTCGGACCCCCAGCTGGTATCTCAAACTGCTTGGTGGGGGAAAACCTCCGTGCATTTGGTAACCGGAACAGCAGCAGAGCAACTGTCCGAGGGGAAGTGTTGTATGTGAGTAATAAAGGAGACACACAGGAGGGAAAGACACCCCCCCACCCCCACCCTCACCCCCAATGATGCGGTAAGCTCAGAGGCAGGGAAGTTCGTTTACTCTGCTGCTCCACATGTGGAACACTCAGTAGCTCCCAGATTTACCATTTTTCATTTCAGCTACAGACAGAGACAGAGTGAAGTCTTTCTGCCCCCAGTGCAAATTTTTAGGAAAACGGAAATTTGTATGTCCCCCCCATCCCGTCCCCAGTCAAATGTCCTTCTCTGGTCCAATCACTGTGACCAATGTTGGCCACAGAATATATACATGACAGCCAAAGTCCCAAGGGGTGGTATGGGAAGGAGCAGTTCTCAGAGAAATGGTGCTGTACTGAGCCAGCAGGATACTTGGCTCTGGTCTTTCTGTAGCACTTAAACCTGATTCAATCCTGCCATCTTCTCTGCCTGAGCAGCTAAGAGCTGCTGGAGAAAAAAAAAAGCCACACAAACATTGGTAGAAATTCCAAATGGAACATCCAATTGGGAAAAGGTCCCCTAGGCACTGTGATGGTGGTGGGGTGGGGGTTAAGCATTGCAAAGATTGATTTGATCAGGGGGGAGGGGGCATCTGGGTGGCTCAGTTGGTTAGGCATCTGCCTTTGCTCAGGTCATGATCCCAGGGTACAGAGTTGGGCTCTGTGCTCAGCAGGGAGTCTGCTTCCCCTCTGCCCCTTCCACACCCCTGTCCCCTGCAGTCTCTCTCTCTCAAATAAATAAAATCTTTAAATAAATAAATAAATAAATAAAAATCTCAGAACTGAGATTTTGTAGGCACTGATTCATATTAACAAGGTTCAGAAGGAACCGATGTTCAAATCCTAAATGAGAATTTATTAATTTACAAAAATTACTTAAGGGCATATCAACCATCCCCAGGGCCTAGTGAGATGGGAATTATTAAAATGCACTGAATGAATAATGAGAAACTAGTAAACCTATTTTACCAGGGGTCAAGGTAGAACCAGTTTGGTAGACAGAGCCCAGGGGGCTTGTGATTAAATCTCTGCCGAGGGTCTCCAAGTCACACCACTCCGGTGTCCAGTGCCAGATCTGGCTTCCCAACACACCACCACCAAAGGCAGAGCGGCAGAGACCACCCTGCTGAGGTTTTTTCCTAGGAGGGCACAGTGGGGAAGGGCTCAGATGTAGTCATGAAAGCGGGACTTGGAGACAGAATGGAGTCCAGTACCGGGGCCACAGAGAAAGATCGGAAACTGTCGCTGGCTCCCTGGCTCAGACCCAGGCCCGCGGAGGGGAGGACTCATTCATCCAGGGCCAACCCAGGAGTGAGACTGCAGAGCCGCCTAGCCCGGCCCAGACTGGGTGTCAAGGCGGGGAGGGGATTTCATCAGGTTCCCTCCCCGTGGGCCGGGCGGCTGGGAACCTGTTGGAACGATTTTAGTTTGGGGAGGGACGGAGGGACCGCTGGCGGGGCGGGAACGTCAGGGCCGCAGAGGCAGCCCCTCGGCCCAGGCATCCTGGCAGGCGGTGGGCAGCCTGTCCTGGCTGGGACAACGTGGGCCTCCCGAGGTAAGCGCGGGGTCCGGGACCTGCGGAACGAGGCCCTCCTGGCGGAGAAGGGGGCGGGGCAGAAGGCGCTCCGGGGTAGAAAAGCCGGGGTCCGGGGTCTGAGCGGGAAGGAGTCGGCGGTGGGACGCTCTTGGCAACCTCCCTTCTGGACTAGTCTTCAGGATGGCCGCTTGGGATCCTGCAACTTTCATTTTGAAAGTAGGATGTCGAGGGGGCGTCTGGCTGGCTCAGTCCAAGGAGCATGGGACTCTTGATTTCGGGGGTCGTGAGTTGTGTAGAGATTACTTTAAAAAATGAAATAAAATAAACGTACCATGTTGAGTTAGGAGTGGGGGGGCTGACTCTGGCTTCTCCCCCAGGGACATGGCGGGGGACCAGGTAATGGCATTCTCCTTCCCAGCCCTGGTCAGTCACTGGCCCTCTCTTCCTTCACCCCATTTTTCACCATAACCAACCCCCCTTCCACACCTTTGTCCCTCAGCATTGCCCCCAGTCCCTTCCAGCTGAGCCAGTTCCTAGCCCTCCTGGGCTGGCCGACCTCCCGCGTGCCCCGCACTGGAGAAGAGACAGCTGCCAGGGAGGACTTCTTCCTGCTAGGCGCCTCCCCCGGGCTTGTTTCCTCCTTCCTGGTGTGGGTGTCTGAGGGATTTCGCTCATTCATGTGTTATTATTCACTTGTTGATTCATCACTGTTTGAGCCTAAACCTGCATTACGGGGGAGGGGGCACACAGTCTCTGCTCTTCATGGGACTGGGGAAACTGTCCTTTATTTCATACACATTTAATAATGATAAGCTGGTGCGCCCTGTGGCATAGGTAACATTATTTTGAAGTTGACCAGACACTTGGATTCCTATCCCATCTTTCCTGTTCACTTTCTGAGCCCCCATTCCCTCATCTGTAGAGTGTTTTATTTATTTATTTTTTAAAAGATTTTATTTATTTATTTGACAGAGGGAGGCACAGTGAGAGAGGGAACACCAGCAGAGGAAACGGGAGAGGGAGAAGCGGGCTTCCCCGGGATCCGGGAGCTCGTGCTGGGCTCAATCCCAGGATCCGGGGATTGTGACCTGAGCCGAAGGCAGACTCTCCACGGCTGAGCTACCCAGGAGCCCCTGCAGAGTGGTATTGTCATGAGGATGGCATGAAAGGGAGCTGGTCAGGCACCAAGCCGGTGCCTGGCAGGCAGTGGGTCCTTAATAAACACCAGTGCTCTTCCTTTCTTCTTTAGCACACCGCTCCCCCTTCCCCTCGCGCGTTCCTGCGCCGAACCTCCCACCGCCACCTCCCCCTCTCCATAGGTCTGTAAAGATGTCTAAGAAAACCCCTGATCTTGAAAGCACGTAGGCAGACGCGTACACTCAGAATGGGTAGAGAAGGGGGAGGTGAAGAAGGGAGAGGGAGGCTCAGAAGGGGTGGGGATGCGGCGGGATGGGGAAGGGGCCTCCCTCGGGTCTGAGGTAAGAACACCGAACCAGGGCTGGGACTCCAGGGAAGGGAGATGAAGCTCCCGGGCAGGCTCCCCTGCGGTGTTTCTGAATTTGCAGACACACTGAGCAAGTGATGGAAACTACCAGTTTCTAAAACCAACTCTGCCTGGCCTCAGGCTAAGGGCTTTTAAATGCATTGTCTTATCCCGGTTACATTATTACTATTCCCATTTTACGGATAAGGAAATGGAGACACTGGGAGATACAAACAGGCTAAGCCTAAGGTCACATGGCTGATAAACAATGGATCCTGAGTTCAAGTCTAGATTAGACTCTATCCATGCTCTTTGTCCAACTCCTTGCTGTCTTTCCAGTTCCTGTGTATCAGAGAGAACAAAAGGACATGATTATTCTCCCAACTTCTTAGACACCAACTTCTCACTTCCTGTACATCTCCTGCCCTGGGTTGCTTCATCCCCATGGGGAGGGGCACATTCCTTCCTGATTCATTAATTCATTTACTTATTCATTTATTCATTTAATTTATTCATTTATTCATTCACCCATCATTTATTCATTCAAGTGCTCTGTTGGGCACAAGAGGGCAGGGACCATGTCTGTGTGTTCACAGTTGTGTAACCAGCATCTTGGGTGTCCCTAATACAGGAATGTTTGATGAATCCTTTTGTAAATGGGTCCAACAAACATTTTTTGATGTATTCTGTGGGCTCCCTCATAGGGATTCATAGATGAATGAAACAGAAGTCCTAACCTCAAGACTCACATAGAGGAGATGGTGATAATACAAAGAAGGCATGGTACCCTAGACAGGAACAGAGGCTGCAGAGGGAACGATGAGCGTCATTTAGTTCCACCATGTCTGCCTTGTTCTCTACTGGATACAGGGCCTAGCCAATGGCAGGCTCATGGCAGATGCCTGTAAGGCTTTGCAGAGGAGGTGTTTAGGACAGAGTCTTGAAGGGGGTGTTCAAAGTTAGAAGTTAGAAATGTTAGAAGGGGGTGTTAGAAGGAGAGGGGCGCCTGGGTGGCTCAGTCTGGTTAAGTGCTCAACTCTTGGTTTCTGCTGAAGGTCATGATCTGAAGGTTGTGGGATTGAGCCTTGAGTTGGGCTCCATGCTCACTCAGCACGGAATCTGCTGGAGATTCTCTCTCTGTCCTTCTCCCTCTACCCCTCCCCTGCTTGCTCTCTTTCTCTCTCTCTCTCAAATAAATACAATCTGAAACAAAGAAAAAAAAAAGAAGTTCACCAGGAGAACAAATTGGGGAAGGAAGATACTCTAGCAGAGAGAGATGCTCATGCAAAAGCCTAGTGGAGGGTGGGAGCTGGAATTGCTAGGAGCTTAGTATGGCCGAAGGGTAGTGTCAATGGAGGAATGAAGGATAAATGGGCAGGACTCAGGCTATGAGCCTTGTTTAAGGAAAATAGATTTTACACCAAGGGTATTGGGTAACCATTGAAGGGATTTAGCAAAAGGAGGACACCATCTGACTTGTATTTCAGAAGTGTGGCTGAGGCATGGGGAGGGGTCAGGGAAATGGCACCAAGACCTCTAGGCCTGATAGGGTTCCTCTCTGTCTGAAGAAATGAGCCTTCCTCTTTTTAGGACTTCCTTTTCAGGACTTCCTAATGGTTCATGAAGGGCCTCCTAACTTGCCTTGTGTTCTGATCTACTGTGCTTCATCTTTGGCTGTATGCTGGGTTACAGCTAATCTATTCTTTCTAATAGAAATACTGAAATTTACAAGTGATTTACATTTGTATCTGGAGCAAATTCTGGGGTATACAGCTTGCTGATTTGTGCTTTGTTACGTAAAGGAGAGAGATGGAGTTGCAGGGGGGCACCAGGAATTGTGAATTGTGTTGGGCTCTGTTATGTGGCGTGAGAGTTTGTGTTGAACATGGAACTGGATGTGGATAGGTTTCAGAGAATCCGTTTCCGGGCCCTCAGATTCCACAGGTATTCCCTCCTGAAAGCAATCTGCTTGACTCGATTTTTTTTTTTTTTTTTTTAGATTTTATTATTTTTATTTTTAAGTAGGTTCCCTCAGCCAGCATGCAGCCCAGTGTGGCACTTGAACTCATGACCCCGAGATCAAGACCTGAGATAAAATCAAGAGTTGGACACCTAACTCACTGGGCCACCCAAGCACTCCTGACTGGGTTCTTTTAAGTTCTTCTTGTGAACTCATTCCTTCCTCCTCCCTCCCTTCTTCCTTCCTTCTTTCTCTCCCTTCCTTCCTTCCTCTCTCTCTCTTCCTTTCTTTCTTTGTGGGCTTCATGCCCAACGTGCAGCTTGAACTCAAGACCCTGAGGCTCAGGGTTGCCTTGCTCTACTGCGGAACCAGGCAGGAGACCCTAGTTCTGCTTTCATTATTTCCTTTCTCTGGCTTTGCTAGATTTGTCCTGAAACTTTCAGTGGTGCATTGCCCAGGGCTATAAAAACCAGAAGGACAAGTAGAGGGTGCTTTGTTCCTGAGGGATCAGATAAGATAAACTGAAGGGGTGGTACCTTACTGCAGACTCTTAAAATTTACTTTTCATTTTATTTTATTATTATTTTTTAAGTGAGCTCTACACTCAGTGTGGGGCTTAAACTCATGACCCTGAGACTGAGAGCTGGACTCTTCTGACTGAGCCAGCCAGGTGCCCCAGCAACCAGAAGTTTAACAGGCTACTCAAGGTCACAGAGCTATTATGTGGCAGAATCAGGACTTCAACTCCAGAACCTCCCCTCTAGAATTTGTGCTCTATTATGCCACTCTGCTTTAAATTGAAGTGCCTTAGCTCATTAACTGTGTATTGTAGAATTAATTGGGACCTGAATTGGTTGTCTTCGGATATACTCACTGTATATCACTGCAGATATACTCACTGATAGAAATGTTTAAAAATGAAGGTGGGTTTTCTTACAGACAGAAAATTATTCTGCTTTGACTAATCGGTTGGACAGTGAACATTGGCTTTGACAATTGGATTAGATGACAGACGTTTTCCAAAAACTGAACTAAATGTGTAACTCCAAGGTTTAGATGGAAATATACCTAAAGCATGTTTCTAATAAGACTACACCAGCAAATTCTGTCTTAGTACCTATTTTAACTTGTAAAAAAGAATTTTAGACATTATTGTAAAATGTGTGTGAGGGTCATAGCTTTTTCAAAATCTAATGCGGATTTGTGTGCAAAACAATGTGAGGTCATGCAGGACCTTACCAGTCTTGGTAAGAATCCTGTATTTGTCTCAGAGACAGCAAGGAACCGTTGAGAGGTTTTAAGCAGAGTTGCTGTAGTCTGATTTATGGTTGTATTGGTTTGCTTTGGAGGGGGCCAGGAGTGGAAGCTGAGATGGAGAATATTTCAGGTAGGACACCAGCAGTCTACTCTGTGGAGGGTTACCAAGATGAACAATGTCAATGGGAAGACAGAATGGTATGGGATGGGTAATCATTTTATTTTGCCCTGATTCTGTGGGTCTGGAATTTGGGCAGAGTCCTGCTGAGTAGTTCTGCTGTGTGTGGTGTCATCTGGGGTCACTGACTTGGCTGTCTTTAGTTGGTGGATGGGCTGGGCTGTAGGGTCTAGGAAGACTTCACTTAGGAGCACCCAGGTGGCTCAGTCCGTTGAACATCAGGCTCTTGGTTTCCGCTCAGGACATGATCTCAGTCAGGGTCCTGAGAGTGAGCCCCACCCCCTCCTCTCAGCAGGGAGTCTGCTTGGAGATTCTTTACCTCTTCCTCTGCCCCTCCCCCTACTCCCACACACAGGCATTCTCTCTCTCGAATAAATAAATCTTAAAAAAAAAAAGCCTTCACTTATACATAGGTCTGGCATCTCGGTGCCCTTCCGCATGGCCTCTCTGTCTCCATATGAATAATTGGGCTTCATCATAGGATGGTGGCTTCGGGGTAATCAAGCTTCTTTTCTAAATTTTTAATGAATTAATGAACTGATTAATTGATTATTTCTAGGGATTTACTTTTCTTTCTTACTTTCACAAGAACTTTATTTATTTTTAAAGATTTTATTTATTTATTTCACACACACACACACACACACACACACACACAGACACATCACAAGTAGGCAGAGCAGCAGGCAGAGAGAGAGGGGGAAGCAGGCTCCCTTCTGAGCGGAGAGCACGATGCAAGGCTTGATCCCAGGACCCTGAGATCATGATCTGAGCCGAAGGCAGAGGCTTAAGCCACTGAGCCACCCAGATGCCCCCAAGAATTTTATTTTTTAATTTAAATTCAGTTAACTAACATAAAATGCATTATAAGTTTCAGAGGTAGAGGTCAATGATTTTTCAGTCTCATATCATACACAGTGCTCAACTTTCTTTTTGAATTACTTATTTATATTTTTTCATAGTAAGCTCTACACCCCATGTGGGGCTTGAACTCATGACACCGAGAGATCAAGAGTTGCGTGCTCGGGGCGTCTGGGTGGCTCAGTGGGTTAAAGCCTCTGCCTTGGGCTCAGGTCATGATCCCAGGGTCCTGGGATCCAACCCTGCATCAGGCTCTCTGCTTGGCAGGGAGCCTACTTCCTCCTCTTTCTCTGCCTGCCTCTCTGCCTACTTGTGATCTCTGTCTGTCAAATAAATAAATAAAATCTTAAGAAAAAAAAAGAGTTGCATGCTCTACTAACTGAGCTAGCCACGTGCCCCAGTAGTCAACCTTCTTATGGTCTTAGGTTTCCACAAAGAACAAGAGTGGGGCTACAGATCTCTTAGGGCCTGGCCTTGGGATGTGCTACTTCTGCCCCATATTACTGGCCTAAACCTGTCACAGCGCTGGCCCAGATTCAAGGGCAGGAGAGATAAACCCCACCTCTTAGTGGGAGGAATGGCAAATAATAGATGCCATCTGTAATCTATCACCCTAGGCTTCTGGGAACTGATTAACCGTAATCACCCTGATGGGGCTGAGTCACTTATAAACCTAAGCCACAGTATACTGTGTTGGGACAATTTACAGATCTTTATTCCTCCCTGGATAGGGAGGACCTGGGAATAGGAGGTGGGTTTTTTGTTTTTTTTTCTTATGTTTCCAGAGCCCAACGTACATAAGACATTCAGGGAGTGCTTATCCAGTGAATGCACACATCACATAAGAATTCACTGCTTCTCAAACCACAGCTTCTCAAACCACAGTATACATAAGCATCCCTTGAGGAGCTGTCAAAAGGTATGGAGATTCCTGGGCAAGACCCCAGCTCAGACCCTCTGAATCCAAATCTCTAGGGTAGGGGTTTTTAGTCTGGACTGAACGCTAAAATATACCAGCACTTGGGCCCTAGTCCCGGAAGCTCTGATACTATTGGTGGACGAGCTGGGCTCATGAGCCCGATGTCAACATTTTTTTTTACAATCTTCTCAGATCATTCTGATGTGTAGCCAAGGTTAGGAACCACTGCCAGGATGAGAGAACCAGCTATCTTCCCCTGACATCCCTAGATGATTCTGATGGAGGTGATCTATGAGAAGTGACTGTCTTCAGTTTGCCCAGGACTGTCCTGATTTTAGCATCCCAAGCCCCACATCCCAGGAAATCCCTAGTCCTCTGCAGTCTTGCACAGCTGGTCACTATCGATGGACCAGGAACATGGTAGATGAGGCAGTGAAAGCCCTTTTGAAGAGTAACTACAAATACCTAATGAGAGCCATGATTCTGCCTCTTTAGTCACAGGACTGACGGAATAGTATCAGAATGCCGTCCAACAGAGTCAACTCCCCAAATGAAGGCGGAGATGGCTCAGGATCAGTGTTTCCCTTCAGCCCTGTCCTCTGGTAGACTGGGTTAAGCTACTTAAATAGGGTGTCCAGCTCTGGGAATTCTTCCAGACTGTATTCCTTAGTGTACGGGAGGCAGCTTTGGAAGACTGGCCACAATCAGCAAGGGTGATGTGTGGAGAATAGTATAATATGTATATGATATGATATGATAGATATGATAGTTCTTGTGTCTCTATGCCAGTGAGTATTGTTACTACTATAACTTATACTGTGATCAGGTACAAAGTTGTATGTCCTACCCTAGGTAGTGCTGGGGGAAACAGTGAGGATGGGGGAGAGCCCCTCTAGCCTCAGAAAAATGGGTTTGTGTCTCAGCTTTGGTGTGACTAGGTTGCTATATGATCAGGGATGACTCTTTTGCTTTAGTGGTTCATCTGTAAAATGGGAGGAGTATGACGTCATCCTCACAGAGCAGCAAGGAGGGACCATTGAAATAGTGTAAGTGAAAGTGGCTGGAGCCTGGGAAGGGGGGTATTGTGATTGTTGTTGAGTGGGAAAGACAGAGATTATTCTGCTGAGAGGCCTTGTTCGGGACCAAGGCCATGATTCCCCCACCCTGAACCACAGCCCCAGCTGCGTGGGTTTCCAAGGAAGCAGCTTTTACCGTGTCGTGGGCGCACACAGACCTCAGGAAGCAGGATGTCTCTACCTTAGTTGCCCTCACAGTGAGTGCAAGTTTGCTTTGCTTTAGGAGTAAGAAAAACTTTTGGAAAAGGTTTTTGAAGGCGTCTGTTTGTTTGTTTGTTTGTTTTTAAATCATCTGCTTATTTATTCCGAGTGTATCCTCAGAGATGTAGCAAGAAGAAAACAACCACAGCCACAAACCCATAATATTGAAAAGCTGGTTCTTTATTTCTGTAGCTAAAAAAGTGCTCTTTCAGGCTATAACCACAGAGACTGCTGCAGGCCTCTGGAACGGGCCATAATGATGGTTTGCAGCGTGATGAAGGAGACTGTTAATCTCTGTGGCCTAGAAGCCCAATCCGTGGCCTCTCTAATTACCCAGGTTGCCTAGCAACACCACCAAAAGCCTCCCCACCAGGCCCAGCTGGGCGAAAATTGGGTACACCCAGCACAGACTGCCGCTCAGCCTCCTGGGCTCCCAGGCCACATCAAGGCTGGACTCAGCCTTGGCTGGGGCCCGCCTGGTACCAATCAGTGGGTGGGGCCAGCTCTTTAAAGAAACAATTCAGATATTTAAAACCTACTCGTGTGAATGCAACTAGGAAAGCAGCACAAACTCATGATCCAAAGTCTCTTCTGCCAAAGACGAGTTGTCCTAAGGTGGGTGGCCTCGCCTGTGCTCTCCTGGGTGAGGTGAAGGAGGGAAGGGGAGCCTGACTTAGACATTTGGGTTCTTGGAGAGGCAGATGCTTTTCCCTTCCTGGGTGCCTGTGTCTATCCCGACTCCCTGGGGCAGTAGTGGGAGCCCCAGACTCTGGGCTGAGGACTTGCCACTTCCATGGCTCCTATTTGGAAACTCCTGGGCTCTAGTCCAGGTCTGTTTGGGGAGCTGGAGGAAGAAGAGGGAGATGAGGGTAGAGGGAAGGATGGGATGAAAATAAGCTAAATAAAGATGTCCACTTCTTTAACACCTGGTGCCCAGAAATCGCAGGACAGAGGAACACACAAGGTCTGTGAAGTGAGACACCCAGGGCTGTTCTCCGAGCCCTCCCCTCACTGGCTGGGTTATCTTGATCAAGTTCTTTTGGAAGCCTGAGTTTCCTTATCTATACAATGGGGGTGTTATGATCTTATTTTTTTTTTTAACTTTTGTTTTTTGTTATTATCCTGTTTTATAAGGTTCTTGTGAAAATTAATGAAGAGAAGGCTCATCAGGTGTTTAGCGTAGAATCTGTAAGTGCAGGACACCTGGGAGGTTCAGTTGGTTAAGCCGGTGCCTTTGGCTCAGGTCATGATTCCAGGGTCCTGGGATAGAGTCCTACGTTGGGCTCCTTGCTCAGTGGGGAGCCTGCTTCTCTCTCTGCCTCTGCCTGCTGCTCTGCCTGCTTGTGTGCGCGCTCTCTCTCTCTCTCTCTCTCTCTGAAAAATAAATAAATAAAATCTTTTAAAAAGTCTGTAAGTGTTCACTATTTTTTTTTAAAGATGTATTTATTTATTTATTTGAGAGAGAGAGAGAGACTGAGCAAGAGAAAGAGAAAAGGAGCAGGAGGAAGGGCAGAGGTAGAAGCAGGCTCCTGGCTCAGCAAGGAGCCTGACCTGGGGCTCGATCCCAGAACCCTGGGATCATGACCTGAGCCAAAGGCAGACGCTTCCCACTGAGCCACCCAGACGCCCCTAGTAAGTGCTCACTATTATGGCAACTCTTCCTATTTCATTTGCTTCTTACAATAATTCTGTAAGATACTGAGGGGAGAAAGGGGGTGTATTTTATAGCCGAGGAAACTGTGGCACAGTGAAATTAAGGGGTATGCCGGGAGCAGAACTCGGGTCTTCACAGTGCCAAGCACAAAGACAGGTGACAAGCCCTTTGGTAGCCTTTACAAGATGGTGGCTTTGCTGGTCTCCTCTGATGGTTCAGTGATGGCAGAATGATGTGGGGGTGGGGTGGGGTGGGGTGCAGAGGAAAAGGATGGTAGAAGGCACTTTTCAACATAAAATGATACAAGACTCTTGGTTAATGTTGTCTGGACAGATTTCTTCCTTCCAGTATTCTTTACATAAACTTTTTATTTTGGAATAATTTTAGATTTACAGAAAAGTTGCAGAGAGTTTGTTTACCCTTACGCAGATGCTAGTATTTTCTGAACACCTCCTGTGTGCCAGGAACTTTCGGGGCACAAGGAATACAGCAGTAAAACTGACTCTGCTTTCCACTGGAAGAATACAGAGTTTGTGGTATGAATGGAACCTGGAGTCCTTAGTTTGTGGGTCTCAAAGGTGCTGCTGCCTCCATGTCACCTGTCAGAGATCTGCTACAGCTATCAAATTAGTTTTTTTCAGGAGAGAAGCCAGGAAGCTGTATAGAAACAAATGCTGAAAAACAGTTGCTTGGGAGATCTGGGTGGCTCAGGGCTTCTCCCTCTGCCTGCTGTTTCCCCTGCTTGTGCTCCCACTCTCACGCTCTCTCTCTGACAAATAAATAGATAAAATCTTAAAAAAAAAAAAAAAGAAAGAATAAGAAATGCTAGAGGGGATTTGAAGGCAGAACTAGTTTGGGGAACTATTGGTCTGGTACAGACTGTCCATTTCCTGGCACAGGTGAGAGAGGGACTGGCTCCAGCTCACACAGCCAGAAAGTGGCAGAGTCTAGACCAGAAAGCAAGTCTCCTGGTTCTGTGCCCTCCCACGCTGTGTCTCCCTAATGCAGAACAAGAAGTGAGTTTAACTTGTGACAGGAAGACCCCAGGTAGAGTTTAGAAGAGTTTCTTGGGTATTTAGGTGTTAGTTAGGTTCTTGGCTGCAGGGGACAGAAACTAATTTTTGCTGATGACTCCAGTAAATTAATTTTATTGAAATCACGTTGGGTAGGAAAAGAAAAGCAGTATCTCGGGGTGCCTGGGTGGCTCAGTGGGTTAGGCCTCTGCCTTTGGCTCAGGTCATGATCTCAGGGTCCTGGGATCCAGCCCTGCATTGGGCTCCCTGCTCAGCAGAGAGCCTGCTTCCTGCCTCTCTGCCTACTTGTGATCTCTGTCTGTCAAATAGATAAATAAAATCTTAAAAAAAAAAAAAAGAAAAAGAAAAACAATATCTCAACTCCTACTCACACTTCCGACACCAAATATGTGGATTTTTCATGCCAAGGAATTCTGACACCAACTACCCCCCCGATTAAGGGTTCAGTGCCCTATGACTGCTCTCCACTTCAGATGCCCATTGTGGGTCTGGGCTTCTGATCAACTGGCTAGAAATTGGGGTGACCCCCTCCTTGGGCTTAATAATTTGCTGAAACATTACTTGTGGAACATAAGGAATAGCATGGAGGACATTGGGAGAAGGAAAGGAAAAATGAAGGGAGGGAATCGGAGGGGGAGATGAACCATGAGAGACTCTGGACTTTGAGAAATAAACTGAGGGTTTTAGAGGGGAGAGAGGTGGGGGGATGGGTTAGCATGGTGATGGGTTGGCCTGGTGTTGGGTATTAAGGAGGGCACATATTGCAAGGAGCATTGGGTGTTGTTATAAACAATGAATCTTGGAACACTACATCAAAAACTAATGATGTACTGTATGGTGACTAACAGAATATAATAAAAAATAATTACAAATAAATAAATAAATTTGAAACAAACAAACCAAAAAGAATTTTCTAGAATAGCTCACAGAACTTAGGAGAGGGCTTTATTGATTATTACTGGTTTTTATATAAAGGATACAACTCAAGAACAGCCACATGGAAGAGATGCGTGGGGCCAGGTGGATGGGAAAGGATACAGAGCTTTCACACGCTTTCTGGGTGTTTCCTGTGTTTACCAGGCTGGAAGCTCTCTGAATCTTCTGTTTGGGGTTTTCATGGAGTATCCATGACATGGGTGTGATTGGTCATTGACTATTACTGATTAAACTCAAATCTCTAGCCCTTCTTCCCTTCCCAGAGATGGGGCTGAAAGTTCCACCACTCTCATCACATGGTTATTTCCTCAGGCAGTCAGCTCCCATCCTCCAAGAGTCACTTCCTTAGCCTAAACTCAGGTCTGGTTGAAAAGGACTTATTGTGAATAACAGAAGCTGGTCCCTCCCAACCCTGTCAGGAAATTCCAAGGGTTTTAGGAGCTCTGTGTGGGGGAACTGGGGATAAAGACCAAATATATATATCTTAGTATATACCACAGGGTCACAGGTAGGTTACAAAATCATTGGAATGCTGCTGAAACAAGGGTGGGAAAATAAGCCAAGACAAAAGAAGACCAGGCACCTAGAACTACACTAAAATCACATCCCAGGGCCAAGTAGGTGCAGATGGTCCCCTTGCTCTGGCTGCTGCTCCTGCGTGCTCATTGCTGCCACCTGCATAGAAGATACAGCTGGCACCGGGGGGCATGGACACTTAGGTATGCTACTCTCTATAGTGCACTGCTATAAAGAACTTAGCCAGGTGTCAAGCTCCAGCCTCCAAAATCCACAGCAAGTGCTGCTGATTGGTGAAGACTAAGCCAGGACCTGAACCTTAGCTGCCTGGAAACCTGGAACCGAAGGGAGTGGGGATTTTTACCTTCGGTAGCAGGAAGTGGTCCTAGCTGCCTGCCAGGATTCGTGAGATGAAGAATTCCCCAAGAGCCCTGACAAAGGGCCATTATATAAATGTTACCAAAGAAGACACTGGGAGCCCTTGACATTTGCAGCTTCAGCACTTAACAGTTTTTGCAATTTATTAGCTGCCCCCAAAAGGCCATTGTAAAGGGATGTGAATTGAATGACTGCTGGAACCAGTCCTTTGCTAGTGAGTGAGCCAAGCCTGCCATGCCACTTCGATGTCTCACGTGATTTTACTCTTCTGTACGAGTTTCCAGCCTCTAGGTAACCATGCATGCAGTGACTAAAATCTGTTTCTTATTGGAGGAGTAGAAAAGACTCCTAAAAATAAATCACTTGATAGTGCCAGAAATAGAAATGAGAAAAAAGTGAAGCTTGAGAAAGTGATGTTTTTCTTTATCTTTTCTTTTCTTTTTTGTGTGGCCACAAATAGAAATTATGGATAAACTTGGCATGGAATGTCAAGTTCAGTGGTGCCTAGGATCTTTGATACCAAGCGATCTACCATATATGTCAGATAGATACAAGGAATAGTGCCTTGGGAAGTTGTTTTAATGAGTGCTTCAACCAGTGCAGGAACTGCTTTTTGAGAGAGAGGGTAAATTTTACTTAAAGATGAAGAGGCACAATTCACTAACTGAGGTTCTATTCTCTTTTCTTCTTTGGGACCTTAGGTGCAAAGTGTTGAATGTGGTTAATTAACACTCCTCACATAACAAACTTTATAAATAACCTTACATCTCTAATTATAGAATTACTTAGGGTCTGAAATGCAATCACTTAAAAATTTTCCAGCTATAATTTACAACATAATTTTGGGAGACACTGTAGGTTATATTAAGTCTCCTGGAAAGTCTTTGGAAAAATCCCTTGCTATTGTCAAGGATCTCCTGTGTAAATCTCCTTGTGGAAATCTTTTTTTACCTTTTTTTTTTTTTTTTTTTTGGTTAAGCAGAAGAGTGCTCTGGGTAAATGAGCATGGCCCCACCCTTCCCAATCCTTGGCCAACACAATGGCTTTATGATTCATAACATGAACAATACTTAACCCAGATACAGTCAGGATGCAGGAAACTTCTTTCCACTTTTCCTCTTAAGAATACTTGCCGGCAAGTCTGGCTGGCTCAGTGGGTAGAGCATGTGACTCTTGATCTCAGGGTTGTGAATTCGAGCACCATGTTGGGTGTGGCACCTACTTAAAAAAAAAAAAAAAGAAAAAGAAAAGGGAAACTTGCCAAGCATGAAGGGAAGGTCTTAAGCTTTTGGTGCACAGGGGGAACATATTTTTAGTTTGATGGCTATGAGTCTTTTCTACTCTTCCAGCATTCTTTTTAACAATCTCCCCTCATTGTTCATACTGGCAGGATGAGAACTTTTCACAACAGTGCCACCCGGTTTTGACCTGTATGTGTGTGTGTGTGCATGTGTGTCTGTGCACATGTGTCTATGTGTGTGTGTGAAAGAGAGGGAGAGAGAGTCAGAGAGAGAAAGAGAGAGAGACCGAGAAAGATTGATTTCAACAGAGTTGACAGCCACCTGCTAAAGATAAAAGGTAGGAGGTGAAGCATAACATTAAGCCAACATTAAAGGAAGCTCAAGAAACTTGGATGATCTTTGCTTAATGAGTAAGAAAGCCCAGTCAGTGCAGTAAATAATTCCATTCCACATGTAACACGGTGTTGAAAGTGACCAAGTGAATAATTTGATAGATGTGAGGCTTTTATGTCTCTGTTGGACTATGATGTGTTGTAATCATTGCCGAGTTATTTTGAGACTCCTGCTTTATGTGATTGGACCATCAAAAATTCATCTTAAAAAAAAAAAAGCATGCTTCCAGAAACTCTGTCCCAACTCTGACCTGTAGAGCTTGTGGATTATCTGGACCACACCCATGCAAGGACAAAATTAATGGCAGAGCCTTAGATTAGCCTAGGGAGGAAAACCTTGGACCCAGAAGCAGAGGTACTAGTGGGCACATTTCAGCACAGTATAAGGAAGAGGAGACCATAGGGGCTCATTCTAAGAATTAGAACCATCAGAAAATACAACAACCCAATTGAAGTACATTCTGGTTCTCTGTAAGTTTTCACTACTATAAGTAGTTCCACACTGAACATCTTTGGTATACAGCTTTGTGTACTGGCTCAAATACATTTGCAGGATAGATTTCTAGGAGTACGGTGTTTCTGTTGGAAAGTATATGCTTTTCATAGCATCTAGGTTCTGCCCAGTTGCCTTCCAAAATTATGCTGCACCCATTTTCCACAGCTTTATGAGTATGGATAATCCTTCACTTTCTTTCTCTTTTTTTTGGATCATCTTTTCATTGTTTGATCAGGAATGTTTCCAAGGTGGTGAACTGTGCTCAGGAATTCAGGTGTGGGAGCAGAAGATAAACAGGAGTGGGAGGGCCAGGGAATGCCACAGTCTGAAAGCACACCTGTGAGCCCTGAAGATGTCAGAGATGCTTAATCAAGGAGGTGCTCCTGGTTTCCGAAGAACAGGGCACACAGACAGGGCTTGAACTCAGAGTGTGACCATTGCTGAGAAGAGAGATAAAACCAACATGCTGCAGGTGCGACCAACATTTTCATCTGTTGCTAGCTGCTGAAGTGGCTGAACTACTACATGTCTGATCCCTTTGCTGTATGTGCAGAGGAAGAAAACAGACCCATGGTGAGTCTTGGCAGAGCTGAATGGGTTAGGTATCTTTGTAGCACAGGAAATACATTTCTCTAAAATACTGGGCTTGATGCTGTAAAATTTCTAGAAAATTTGAAATCTAGAGGACAGAAAATTTTGAGGAAATGTAATCCTTAGTTTTTTTTTTAATAAAGATTTTTATTTATTTATTTGACAGACAGAGATCACAAGCAGGCAGAGAGGCAGGCAGAGAGAGAGGAGGAAGCAGGCTCCCCGCTGAGCGGAGAGCCCGATGCGGGACTCCATCCCAGGACCCTGAGATCATGACCTGAGCCGAAGGCAGCAGCTTTAACCCACTGAGCCACCCAGGCGCCCATTAGTTTTTTTTGTTTTTTAAGCTCCTTTTTAGCTATACGGTTGTATTAACAGTGTAGAATTTTATTTCCTCATAAAATGATCGTGTATGGGAATTTAATTTACATAGAGCTTATTAATACAACGTTAAAATCCCTAACTGAACTTACTTTTATTCGCTGATTTAAAGGTTTTATTTTACTTTTTTTTTTTTAAAGATTTTATTCATTTATTTGGCAGACAGAGATGACAAGTAGGCAGACAGGCAGGCAGAGAGAGAGAGAGAGGAGGAAGCTGGCTCCCTGCAGAGCAGAGAGCTGGATGAGGGACTCATCCCAGGACCCTGAGATCATGACCTGAGCCAAAGGCAGAGGCTTAGCGCACTGAGCCACCCAGGTGCCCTTTATTTTACTTTTTTTTAAAGTAATCTCTACACCCAATGCTGGGCTCAAACTTAAAACCTTGACATTAAGAATTGCACGCTCTACTGTCTGAGCTAACCAGGTGCCCTTGAACTTACTATTATTAATTTTTAAAGATTTTGAAATTTGTTTTATAGGAGAGAAAGTGTGAGTGGAGGTGGGGGAGGTGGAGGGATGGGGAGGGAGGAGCAGAGGGAGAAGGACAAGCAGATTCCTCCCTACGTGCAGAGCCTGACATGGGGCTTGATCCCATAATACTGAGATCATGAGTTGAGTCTAAACCAAGAGTCTCATGCTTAACCCACTGAACCACCCAGGTGCCCCTGAACTTTTTTTTTTTTTTTAAGATTTTGTTTATTTATTGGATAGGCAGAGATTACAAGTAGAGAGGCAGGCAGAGAGAGAGGAGGAAGCAGGTTCCCCGCTGAGCAAAGAGCCTGACTCGGGGCTCGATCTCAGGACTCCGAGACCATGACCTGAGCTGAAGGAAGAGGCTTCAACCCACTGAGCCACCCAGGTGCCCCTGCCCCTGAACTTATTTTTTAAATGCTTTAATATTTGCTGTTAAAAGCTACAGATCTTAAATCCACACTGTTTTTTTTTTTTTTTTTTTTTTTTTTTGCCAATTATGAGAAGTTGTAAATCTAGAAATAATCAACAACATTCAGGGAAAGTTAATGAAATAGTTAGGTCTACAGCCTTAGTGTCTGACCCTGGGAGGTTGGGTGATGTAGGGGAGGGAACTTTCTTCTCAGAAAAGTTGCTGGGGAAAAGTAGCATAAAAGGGGATTTCTCTTCTTCCCTAAATTTACTGAATATAATCTATTGTAATGTGGAAACTGCCTAATGAACTATTTTAAAAAATAAAATCGGTAAGAGTTGATTCCCAGTAACTTGCAGTGTGAAAATAGGCCCTAGACTCAGCCCCATTTGTCTTTCCGTCCATCTCAACCATCCACACACCCACGCAACCATCCTTAGCGAATAATAACTAACAATTATGGAGTGTTTACTGTGTGCCGGATACTATTCTAAGTGCTTTACATGCATTGCTTCAAACAGTCTTTCCAACAATACTACAAGGTAAGTTCTATCATTATCCCCACTTTATTTCTATTTTTTTGAATTATCCCCACTTTAAAATGGAATCTGAGAGTTTCCCAGTAAATTAAATATAGAATTACTATATAGCTCAGCAGTTCCACTCCTAGGTACATACCCCAAATAACTGAAAACAGGGATTCAAACAATGCACAGGAATGTTCATAGCAGCTCCATTCATAGTCATCAAAGATCTAAATGTCCTGCAACAGACACATGGATAGACAAAATGTGTTTGTAGGGGCCCCTGGGTGGCACAGTTGGTTGAACGTCTGACTCTTGGTTTCGGCTCAGGTCATGATCTCCGGGTTCTGGGATCGAGCCCCATGTGGGGCTCTGTGCTCAGCATGGAGTCTGCTTGTCCCTGGCCCTCTGCTCTCCGCCCTGCTGCTACTCTCTCTCTCTCTCGCTTTCTCTCTTATATCTATAAAGTGAATAAATAAAATGTTTTAAAAGGTGTGTTTATATATCTATTCAATGCAAAATTATTCAGCCATAAAAAAGAATGAAGTACAGGGTGCCTGGCTGGCTCAGTCAGTAGAGCATGTGACTCTTTTTTTTTCTTTTTTCTATTTCAAATTTTTAATGAAATTCCAGTTGGTTAACATACAGTGTAATATTAGTTTCAGGTGTAGAATTTAGTGATTCATCACTTACGTAGGACACCAGATGCTGCTCATCACAAGTGCCCTCCTTAATCCCCATCACCTGTTTCACCCATGACTACAAGTCCCTTCCCAAGACTCCTTTTTTTTTTTTTTAAAGATTTTATTTATTTATTTGACAGAGAGAAATCACAAGCAGGCAGAGAGGCAGGCAGAGAGAGAGAGAGAAGCAGGCTCCCTGCTGAGCAGAGAGCCCGATGTCTGACTCGATCCCAGGACCCTGAGACCATGACCTGAGCCGAAGGCAGCGGCTTTAACCCACTGGCCACCCAGGTGCCCCTTCCCAAGACTCTTGATCTCAGGGTTGTGAGTTCAAGCCGCACATTGGGTGTGGCACTTACTTAAAAAAAAAAAAAAAAAAGGGAATGAAGTACTGACCTAGGCCAAAACCCAGATAAACCTTGAAAACTTATTACTACTACAGAGAGAAGCCAGACTCGAAAGACCTCACATGGTATGATTCCATTTCCATGAAATATCCAGAGTAAGTAAATCCATAGAGACAGAAAGTAGATTAGGGGTTGCCTTGGACTGGAGCGAGGTGGCTATAGAGAGATTGCTTAATGAGTACGGGGTTTTTGCCTGGGGCAATGAAAAAGTTCCTGAACAAGGGACGCCTGAGTGGCTCTGTCAGTTAGGTGTCTGCCTTCAGCTCAGGTTATGGTCCCAGGATCCTGGGATTGAGCCCCACGTTGGGCTCTTTGCTCAGGGGGAGCCTGCTACTCCCTCTGCCTGCTTCTCCCTCTGTTTGCTTCTCCCTCTGCTTGTGCTCTCTCTCTGACAAAATAAAGTGAAAAAGAGATCTTTCAAAAAAAAAAAAAAGTTTCTGAATGAGAGGGAGGTGATGAGTGCAGAACATTGTAAATGTACTTAATGCCACTGAATTGTACACTTTAAAGTGGTTAAAGTAGTAAATTTTATGTTATGTGTATTTTACCACATTTAAAAAAAATGTAATTTGAGGGCATCTGGGTGGCTAAGTGGGTTAAGCCTCTGCCTTCGGATCAGGTCATGATCGCTCAGGGTCCTGGGATCGAGTCCGGCATCGGGCTCTCTGCTTGGCAGGGAGCCTTCCTCCTCCTCTCTCTCTCTGCCTGCTTCTCTGCCTGCCTCTCTGCCTGCTTGTGATTTCTCTCTGTCAAATAAATAAATAAAATCTTTAAAAAATGCAATTTGAGGCTCAGAACACTGAAGTGACTTACCTACATGTACAGTTGGTGTGGAGTAGAGCTGTGTTCTAATCCCAGATATCTGGCTCCATCATGTTTTTTAAAAAAAATATATAGTGAAAAACTTTATTTGGGGTCATTTAGGAAATTTAGATACATTAACCTGAACTGAAAATATCAGTATTATAAGATATCATTGGTGAAGCCCATATTGGTGACACAAACACTAGATCTGATCTTCACAATGACTTTGAAAGTTTCGCATTATTTAGTTTGTGTGTGTGTGTGTGTGTGTGTGTGTGATGTACATAACTTAAAATTTACCATTTTAATCATTTTTAAGTGTACAGTTCAGTGGCATTAACTACATTACCTTGTTGTGAAACTCTCACTACCATCCATCTCCAGAACTTTTTTGTCTTCCTAAACTGAATCTTTGTAGTCATTAAACCCACAACTCCCCATTTCCCCCTTTCCCCACCCCTAGAAACCACTGTTCTACTGTTCATGGTACCAGTCCCAGGGTCATTGCCTAGGGTTGCAAAGAAAAACAAGACAAGGCCATTCCCCGGGGTCTGAGTAGTGCAAAACCCATGTTCTGTCGTCTAGTGACCTTGCCACTAGCTCACTCCTCTTCACCGAGTTAGAGAAATCCAGTTGCAAGAAAAGAGAGTTGGGGCACCTGGGTGGCTCAGTGGGTTAAAGCCTCTGCCTTCGGCTCAGGTCATGATTCCAGGGTCCTGGGATTGAGCCCCACATAGGGCTCTCTGCTCAGCAGGGAGCCTGCTTCCCTTCCTTTCTCTCTCTGACCACCTCTCTGCCTACTTTTGATCTCTGCCTGTCAAATAAATAAATAAAATCTTAAAAAGAAAAGAGTGTTATTGAGGCATGCAGAGGGAATGCCTGTGTCTGGGGAGCAGGAGAATGAAGTCAGTGAATGAATTATGATTGAGATGAAAGATGGAGGAAGAGATTTCAACAGGAAAGTCTGTTAGGGAGGTTGAAGATGAGAAGAATTAGGAACATAATCATTGCCTTCTTTTTACTTAAGGTAATTCTGAGGAATACGTGAGATTTTGCAGTGGGGATATATTCTGAAGTGCCAAGAGTACTCTGCATTCATGGTTGGGACTCACATCGCTCCGGAAGTGGATTTGTTTGATGGGCGTAACTCAGGAGATCAGTTTCAGTGGGGCATCCAGATGACCAGCTGGTTAGGGTATAGATTCTTTCTTCAAGACATTGGGCCACAAAGGGGAGGGGAGAAACAGTGCAGTAGTTGAGATGTTAGGATCAGGTAAAGGTGTCATAGATATGGCTTTATTATTATTTTTTAATTAAAATAGTAATATATATTTTAAAAAATAAAATAGGAGTGCCTGGCTGGCTCAGTCAGTAGAATGTGTCAGCAGGCTCCCTCTTGATCTTGGGGTTGTAACTTCAAAATTCATATCAGATGTAGAGATCACTTAAAAATAAAATAAAAAAAAAAGCAAATATAAACAGAGGTGGATTTTCTCTGAAGCTAATAAAGCTTAACCTTCAGATCTCTCACTGGGCTTGGGCTCCTTCAAAGGCCGTGTATCCACTTTTGTAATTTTTATATTTTGGAATTTTCATTTTATATTATTTTTCCAAAGAAAAATTGTTTACATTTCAGGCTCCACAAAATCTGGATCCATTCCTCCATGGAGGGCAAAAATGTAGTGAAATCCCACCATGCAGATAAAATCATGGTTCATTCTCTGGATTTTTTCCTGTATGTGTATCAGTACACTACTTTTTACAAAAATTGGATTGTACTCTATGTACTATTTTGCAACATTATTTTTATTATTTTTTCCCCTTCATTTTTGAGCACCATCCCCCTTGACCACAGAAACATTTGAGTGATTTAAGTAGTTGAACCAGGAGTAAAAAAAAATAGCAGAACCAGACCAACAGGAAATGGATAGAACATGGTTGAGGGCATGGCACCGGGAAAGCACAGAGTATATGGATCTGTCCTCACTGTTACAGTGAGGTGTCCCTTGGTGTCTTATCCACCTGCTTGGTGTCCTCTATCACGGTGTAATGATACAGTTATCTGTATGATTTTTATTGACCTCCGTCTCCTCCATTACATTATAAACACTTTGGGGTAGATGATGGCCTGATACATAGTAGGTGTTTGTAGATATTTACTGAATAAATGCTTGAATAATTGAATGCTGAGGATTGAGTTCAAGGGGATACCAGATGTGGAAATTAGAGCTCCAGATGTCAGAGAGTTGTTGGGAAGATGTGTTTCAGCAAGGGTATTGACCTTGTGCATGGAGAACCAGTAAGGAATGGCTTTCCTTCCTCAAGTGTGCTAAAGAATGGGCAGTGCGGGTATTTTAGAAAGGTGTAGGCTTGAATCTTTCTTAGGGGTCCAGGTTGGGCTGCTCAGTTTTTTTTTTTTTTTAATCTATAAATGGGACTTCAAAACCCTACCTTCTGGGGTTATTGTGGAAGTCCAATGAGTCAATAGATGGGAAAGCCCCAGCTTAGTTCCTGATACACAGTAGTTGCTCAGTAAATTGTTTTTGATTCTGAATCAGGAACCAGAGACCTATGTCTGGCCTTTGAGTAGAAGCAAGATGAAACTAAGAAGGGAAAGGAGACCTAAGAATGGAAAGGAGACCATTTACTCCAGGTGGACAAGATTGGGTTCAGTTCTGCAGTGCGTATGGTGTAAGCTCTGAGATGTATCACGTTATGACAAAGGCATCTCTTATGCTGATGGCTGACTTGACAGTCAGTGGCAGAGGGGAAGGAAAGGGTATACAAGGTAGAGTTTCTATTCCAAGGCTCTAGTCCATCCTTCAGGTGGTAGCAATAGATGATACCAGAAATGATCCCTGGGGGTCTTCTCCCTCATTTGGGGAGACCCTAGTACTTTGCCACAATTGAACCAGATGATGAGGGAATGGATAGTATAAGTATCTGGGCTCCAGATCTTAAGTTGCCTTCTATCAGTATATAGGAAAGGCCTTAGAAACCATCAATGGTTATACCGGAGAGCTCAGGAAAGAGCATGTCCCAAGGACTATCAGGTTATCTATTTTTCCTTGACTTTCATGGCCCTTTCAGGTGGAGGGAGGACCCAGGACAATGGCTGCTGATCATGATTTGGAGATGGAGGATATGAATCTGAATATGGATAGAGACATGGAAGGAGAGCTGGAAGAAGAGCAGGAAATGAGAGAGGACGGTGGACGTGAAGCCCTCAAGAGTAAAAAGGTCCATAGGGTTGTCTCAAAATGGATGCTCCCTGAAAAGGTCCGAAGAACATACTTGGAGAGAGCTAACTGCCTCCCACCCCCTGTGTTTATCATCTCCGTCAGCCTTGCTGAGGTATATTGGGCGGTGGGCACTAGAGCAAGTACCACTGGGGAATTGCAACAAGACCAGGGGAAAGGGGGGAGGGGCTTCAACCACATTTAGAGGAGAGACTGGAAGGAAGAGAGCTTAGTGGTGGCAAGTCCAGCACACACGGAACTCAACCTCACCCTCTCTGGAGCCCCCTTGGGTCTTTCCTATGATTGCAGTCGCTTTCAGCCAAGAGTTGAGTTTTACTTTTCACTGCCCAGCAGTGACTATAGTTTTCAGTGGCTTCATTTCATTTTAGTTGCTGGGGCTTTAGAAACCAAATAATCTTGGGGTCACAAATTGGTTTGGTTTTATGAACCAACTCAGATTGATTGGTTAAGGTCTTTTTGTGGAGCCAACAGAGACACCTAACCAGAAGAGCTCTAGGACTGCCTCCAGGTTTCAGTAGGGAAAAAAAAAATGGGATCCCCTACTGTGGGCAGCAAGTAGTATGTTTTCAGACTCTGATCTCATCAGCCTCTTTGTTGTCCAGAAAAAGAGTACAAGGCCCAGAGAGCTGGAATGACTTGCCCAAGGTCACATTTAGTGACTGGGCTGGGACTGGGCTTCTTCTGAGCCTCATGGCACCTACCATGATGTCTCATAAAAGAATGGGTGGGGGATAGATATGTGTGGGTGTGACTTCAGGGACATTAGGAAGTCCATATGTAATGTAATCCTCTTAATTCCCACCAATGTCTCAATTTCTTTATCAAGGACTGTATTAGGGTTCTAAAGAAAAACATAACCAATAGGGTGTGTACATTCAAAAACATAAACATATTATCTATCTATCATCTATTATCTATATCTCTCTATTCATCCATCCATCTACCTATTTACACATGTATATTGAGAGGGAGATTGGTTCATTTGAAGGAAATAGCTTGTGCCATTATGGAAGCTTGGCAAGTTAAAAATATAGGGTAGGCCAGCAGAATGGAGACCTAGGAGTAAGAGTTGCCATTGGAGTTCAGAGGCAGTCATACTGGCAGAATTCCCTTTCCCTCAGACGAGGTCAGTCTGGTCTATTAAGGCTTTCAACTGATGTGGCCCCACGTTATGGGGGGTAATCTGCTTTACTCAAAGGCTATTGATTTAAATGTTGATCTCATCTAAAAAATACCTTCACAGAAACATCCAGAATGATGTTTGATCAAATCTCTCTGAGTGTCATGGTCTCGCCAAGTTAACACAACATTAACCAGCGAGTGTGGGAATTGGGGAATAATAGGATAAGGTCACATGATACCGAACATGACCACCGGGGTCTGTGCTGTGGAGAGGGCAGTTCTCTATAGAAGAGTTATGGGGCGGGTGCTGGGATGCCTGTTCTCTCACAGAAAGATCTGTTTTTCAAATAAAAGTTTTTGGGATAAACTTTTTATTTTGGATTAATTTTAGCTTTATAGAAAAGTTACAAAGATAGTGCAGAGAGTTCCTGTGTAGGTCTCACTTCCTTTCTCCCACTGTTAATACCTTACATTTCCATAGCACATTTGTCAAAATGAAGAGACTGACATGTGTATACTACTATTAACTAAACTGCAGGCTTCCTTTGGAGTTTTTAATATGCATTTTTACCAGCTTTTCCATTAATGTCTTTTTTCTGTCCCTTCTGTACCCTCCAACCCAGAGTATCACCTTGCAGTATGTTCCTGTGGCTCCCCAGTGCCCTCTCATCTGTGACAGTTGTCTCAGTCTGTCTTTGTTTTTCATGACTTTGATAGTCTTGAGGAGTACGGGCCAGATTTCTGTAGACAATTGCCCAGTCTGGGCTTGTCTGAGGTTTTCCTTCTGATTAGATTGGAATTAACAGGTTTTGGGGAGGAACATACAGAGGCGAAGTGCCTTTGTCCTCATGTCACATTGGGGAGTATGGGACATCCCCATGACATCCCTGGCAACCTGAACCTCCCTCACTCCGTTAAGGTCATGTTTGCTGGGCTTCTGTGCTGTAGAGTCATTATCGTTCCCTTTCCCTATTCTGTTCCTTGGAGGCCAGCAGCGACTTAATTTCATAATAACTTGGAAGTGAAAGACAGAATGTTGGGTGTGGGAAGATAGGGGTGGAGGATACGTAAGGGGTAGAGGGGTTTGGAAAGAGCCTTTATATTTGGCCTAGGGCTGCTTCTCATCACTGGAGAAGTGGGATATGACCAGTGACATGGTCAGATATACGGCGAGGACATTTAATTCCTGTCTTTTTTTTTTCTTCTTTTAAACTTTATTTATTTGACAGAGAGAGATCACAAGTAGGCAGAGAGGCAGGCAGAGAGAGAGAGAGAGGGGGAAGCAGGCTCCCCGCTGAGCAGAGAGCCCAGTGAGGGGCTCAATCCCAGGATCCTGGGATCATAGCCTGAGCTGAAGGCAGAGGCTTTAACCCACTGAGCCACCCAGGTGCCCCAATTCCTGTCATCTCCTGAGCACATGCAACAGAGGGGCCCACTTGAGAGCTGAGTGTTTGAGAGCAAAGTAGTAGTGCCCGTGGGCTCTTCCGGGGCCACCCTCTGCTGAAGGTGGTTAACATTCTTGTCTGCCCCTCCCTGGCAGCTGGTGGTGTTTATTTACTATGCCGTGTGGAAGCCTCAGAAACAGTGGATCACCCTGGACACAGGCATCCTGGAGAGTCCCTTTACCTACAATCCCGAGAAGCGGGAACAAGCCTGGAGGTTTGTCTCCTATATGCTGGTCCACGCTGGGTAAGACACCACCGTAAGTCACTGATGTCGGAAGGTGACGGCGAGTACTTGTAGCTCTCAGCATCGGGTCAGTGCTTCATTACTGATAAGGCACTTAGACGTCCATAATCTTGTTTGATCCTCAGCAGCCCCGGGAGGCAAGGATTACTCCTGCCGCTTTGTGTCTGAGGCTTCAGGCATGTGGTTACTTGCTCTGTGTCACTTGGCTAAGTTGCAGCGCTAGAACCTCTACCTATCCGCGCTAACTTCAAGTCCAGTGGACTTTGTATTGCATTGTAATTGCCCGATCCTGGCATTTATATAGGGAGATTAGTGAGAAGAGACCCCATCGTTACTAAAGCACATGTATGTTCCCCTAGTTGTTTGATGTTGTGAAAATATTCCCTTTAGGGTATGGATCATCAGTCCCTCCGTCCCTGCCCTGCCACACACTTAAGGAGAATTAATTTGCGAGTGCTTTGTGGAGTGTATAATACTGTGGTCCATCTGGACTGATATGAGCAATGGGCAATGCAGTGCTTTTTAGTTACAGCTTCCTTTTTTTAAAAAAATAGATTTTATTTATTTATCAGAAAGAGAAAGAGAGGAAGAGAGCACCAGCAGGGGAAGTGGTAGGCAGAGGGAGAAGCAGACTCCCCGAGGAGGAAGGATCCCGATGCAGGACTCAATTCCAGGATTCTGATCATGACCTGAGCCAAAGGCAGATGCCCAACTGACTGAGCCACCCAAGAGTCCCTAGTTATAGTATCTTATATGCTAATAGTATTTTGTGACCTTGCTCGGAACCCAAGATTCACTATGCCCACCGCAGACCATGAGCAGCTTGCTGTGGCCCCCCCCCTCCAGTAGACGCTTCGCCTGGGGGTTCAGATGAGGCCAGCTTCGTCTGTATGACCTACCCAGCCTTGGATCTTGAAGGATGACTGTGGTCAGTGGCTAAATAGGCATCCATGACAGGACAGAGGGCTCAGAGACTTGAAAAATAAGGACAAAATTGCTCATTGCTCAGTTTCTATGGATACTTTGTTTGCTTTTTCATTTAACATGTTCTGAGCAAATGTGGTTCCTGCACTCAAGGACTTGAAAATTATAAGGGCAAACGGTCAGGTCAGTTAAATAGTAATGGGAGGCCATATAGTATTATAGTATACAGTAGTTATTTAACTTCTTTGTGCCTCAGTTTCCACATCTATAAAATGGGGTAGCAGCACCTATTTTATAAGGTTGCTGTGATTAAATGAGGCTGTGGTTATAATGTAATTTTTGCAATGCCTGACACATAGTAAAGCCCTCAAAAAGAATTCTCAAGGCTGTGTAGGACAGGTTACATAGTGGGGTATAGGAGTTCAGAATGCTTCTGGCTGTAGGTAACAAAAAAAAAAATCTAATGGGCCCTAAACAAATGGAGGTTAATTCTTTGTCATAGTTCCTCAATTCTTTGCTTAGTTCCTCAGTTTAACAAGGCCAAGACTCTTGGTTCTGTGCTGGCATATCTGCTTCTCCTTTGACCTTTCTCTCGTGGTTGCAAGTTGGCAGCATAGCTGGGCATTAAAAGCAGGAAGGGGAAGGGTAGACCAGGTGCTGGGGATATTCATCCCTTTCGTCAAGAAAGTAGCTCTCTTCCTAGTCTCCCACGGGTGCTGCTCTGTCCTGCATTTCAATGGCCAGACCCATGGACACAGCTGCCCCTTACTATGAGAGGCTGGCAAAGTCAACATGAGCTCTTCCAGCCTCACTAAAGGAAGCAGACAGGTGGTAAGGAGATGGATGTGGGATTAGTCACTGTAACAGAAACAGAAAGACAGAAAGATCCGAGAGGGGGTGGTTTCCCAGATGTCATGGATTCAAGCTAGACCTGGAAGGGTAGATAAAATTTGATGGAAAAAAGTCAGCATTTCTATTCTGGGTCTACGATGGGGGATCTCATCCTTATGCCTTTTCTCCTCTCACTGTATAGTCTTCTTTTTTTTTTTAAAGATTTTATTTATTTATTTGACAGAGAGAGAAGGATCACAAGTAGGCAGAGAGGCAGGCAGAGAGAGAGGGGGAAGCAGGCTCTCTGCTCAGCCCCAGATGTGGGGCTCAGTCCCAGAACCCTGAGATTATGACCCGAGCCAAAGGCAGAGGCTCAACCCACTGAGCCACCCAGGCGCCCCTAAGCTGAAATCTCTTAAAAAAAAAAAAAAAAAAAAAAAGTCTTGTGTTATGTAGTAACTAAACTAAGGATGACTAGAATGTGGGAATGTACCAAAGTACATTCAGAGATTCTTCAGAGATGCCTGTGGGTTTTGACAAGCAAAATATGAATTTTATTTAAAAATATTTTTACCTCTTTCAGAACTGAAATAAAAACCACCTGCACTCAAATATGTTATATGCCAAACTGTAGTACATGGGAGATACTAACTTCAGCTAGTGTAAACTTTCTTTTTCGTTCTGGGGAACTGTTTTTTCAACTTTATTATTTTTTAAGATTTTAATTATTTATTTGGCAGAATGAGAGGGAGTGCGAGTGTGCACAACAGGGGGAGCAGCAGGCAGAAGGAGAGGGAGAAGCAGGCTCCTTGCTCAGCAGCTTACCCCTGGACTTTTTAAAACAGAACTGGGGATGCGGTTTCTCTTGCCATCTCTGTTTTATAAAAAAATACCCTGGGGTGCCTGGGTGGCTCAGTCAGTTACACATCTGCCTTTGGCTCAGGTCACGATTCCAGGGTCCGGGGATTGAGCCCCGCATTGAGCTCCCTACTCAGCTAGGAGTCTGCTTCTCTCTCTCCCTCTGGCTCCTCCTCCCTGCTCATGCGCGGTCTCTGTCTCTCTCTCTTTCTGTAAGATAAATCAATAAAATCTTAAAAATAAAAGTATATCCTAAGATTGCAAGACCAGTTGTTTAAAAAACGGTTGAAATTTGGGGTGCCCAGCTGGCTCAGTAGCACATGCAACTCTTGATCTCGGGGTTGAGAGTTCCAGCCCCACGTTGGGTATGGAGCCTCCCTTAAAGAAGAAAAACAACAACAACAAAGCTATTGAAACTTAAAACTCGATACGTGTGAATTAGGATTTTCTCATTACCATGCTACGGAAACAGGATCAGATGCGGGGGGCTGACCTAACATGGCAATAGTCATCTGAGCCTAACTTCAAGTTTATGTTCCTTAAGCCATCCTTATCACTGATCGTTTGATGTTGTCAGTCACTGTTTCAAGACAGAACTTACAAAATAAATGATACTTCCAAAATGTCCTTTTATCGGTTTTACATATTGAGGCACTGTGTTGAGATTTTTATTAAAGAAAAAAAAGTCACCTAAAAAAATTAGAAAATGGAATTTGAACTAGAAACAATACACCAATGCCTGTTCATGTCCCAAAGAAACAACAGTGTGGGTTAGTCGTAATATGGGACTACTGTGTTTGTCTCTGCAGAGTTCAGCACATTGTGGGGAATCTCATTATGCAGCTTGCTTTGGGTATTCCCTTGGAAATGGTCCACAAAGGCCTGCGAGTAGGGCTGGTGTACCTGGCAGGAGTGATTGCAGGTGAGTATCCTGAGGGTAACACAGAATCAATGCCTCTGCACTCTGAGGGCACAATGCACAAGGCAAAAGTAATCATTTAAGTCAAGATTTCCTGTATTCCTAATACATGCTGGGGAACCTGATAAGCACTGGAAATCAGTTAATCAGCGGCAGCTGGCTGGCTCCGTCAGAAAAGCTTGGGACTCTTGATCTTGGGATCATGAGTTCAAGCCCCACATTGGGTGCAGAGATTACTTAAATAAAGCTAAAAAAAAAAAGAGAGAGAGAGAGAAAGTACAGAAAGGAAGGAAGGAAGGAAAAGAAAGAAAGGAAAAAGGAAAGAGAAAGGAAAAAAGAAAGAAAGAAAAGTTAGAGGACCAGTCAGAAGACCATGCTACTCACGATGTTAGGATGGTGAGTTTGAGCCTGACATTGGGTGTAGAGATTACTTAAATAAATTAATAAATAAGTAAACTGAAGAAAAAAAAAACCCATAAAAAACCCCAAAAAACCCCACAACAGTTAAAATATTTGAGAGAAGCACACAGAGATAGGTCATTGTGCCTGTCCTTGGGTATCTCAGAATCAGACTGGCTTTTGCACATTTGGAAGTTATGTATATGTTGGTGCCCAGGTGCATATATATTGGGTAGAGACTTAAAAGCCAGATCATGAAGGCCCAGCATGTCAGACTAGCGATCTTGGGAAGTCACACGAGCCAATGTGCATTTAAGAAAGACCGCTTGAAGGGAACATAGAGAAGAGCTACAGAGGCCCAGGGCTCAGAGGGAACTGGCAAAATACGCAGTGATCTCTGAAAGGGGGTGTGTCTTAAGAGGATCCACTTTGATCAGAGGAGAAAGTATGAGAATTCCCATCTATCCATTTATTTATTGGAAACATTTTTTTAAGATTATTTATTTATTTATTTGACAGAGATCACAAGCAGGCAGAGAGAGAGGGGGGGGGAAGCTCCCCGCTGAGCAGAGCCCAATTCCGGGCTCGATCCCAGGACCCAGAGATCATGACCTGAGCTGAAGGCAGAGGCTTTAACTCAACCATAAAGCACCCCTAAAGCTACAATCTTTTTCTTTTTCTTTCTAGCAGCTAGTGTACTATATTAAAATGAATATGGTCTTTTGAAGAACCTTATCCTGAATTCTACCTTTATCGTTTATTAGCTGTGTGAACATGGGAATGTTGCTGACATTTCTGAGCTTCCGTTTCTAACCTGCATAATGGGGATGAAACACCTCTCTTCTCATGAACTGCCTTCTGTTTCTTCAGACTCAAGATTTTAACATCTATTTCCTTCTCCAAGATTCAAGTTAACCATTACTTTTTCAAACTCCAAAGTCAAAGAAAGTTTCTGAGTTACATGAATATCAAAGCAATATAATTATGGTTTTAAGCAAATCCCCTGAGCCCACTTCAACTTTCTATTGGAAACATATTTTTTATTTTTTTTTAAAAGATTTTATTTATTTATTTGACAGAGAGAAATCATTTGACAGAGAGGTGATTCTGTTGTCCACAAGTAGGCAGAGCGGCAGGCAGAGAGAGAGAGAGAGAGGAGGAAGCAGGCTCCCTGCTGAGCAGAGAGCCCGATGCGGGACTCGATCCCAGGACCCCGAGATCATGACCTGAGCCGAAGGCAGCGGCTCAACCCACTGAGCCACCCAGGCGCCCGGAAACATTTTTTTTAAATTAATTTTTTTTTTACATTGCAGTTGCAAGTATTCTTTCACCAGTTACCCCCAATGGTAACAGCTTGCAAAATTGTAGTACAGTTTCCAAACCAGGACATCCACCTTGATACTGTCAAGGTGCAAAACAGAGATTCCTCACATTGTATTTTCATAGCCATCACCTCTTCTTCCCCATCCTCCACCCCTCCTTCACCCCTGACAGCCACTAATCTGTTCTCTATTTCTGTAATTCAATTCAAGCATGTTCTATAAATGGAATGATACAGTATATTGCCTTTGGGGTTGGCTGTCTTCACACAGCATCATTCTCTGGGAGACCCATGTAGGCTGCTCTATGTATCAATACTTCATTCATTTTTATTTCTGAGTAGTATTCCATGGTGTGGATGGACCACCATTTTTTTAACCCTTCACTCCCTGGAGCCTATCTGGGTTGTTTCCAGTTTGGGGCTATTACAAAAAAAGCTGTTAATAAAAAAATAAAAAAAAGCTGTTTGTGTACAGGTTTTTGTGAACAGAAGTACCAAGTTTTGTGAACAGAAGTTTTCGTTTCTCTGGGATAAATGCCCAAGCGCTCAGTTCTGAAGCTGTATGGTAGTGCCTGTTGAGTTGTTTTAAGAACCAGCCAACATGTTTTCTGGAATGGCTGCTCCATTTTACATTCCCCCCAATAGTGTAGAGGGGATTCTGTTGTCCACATCCTCACCAGCGTTCATGTTGTTGCCATTTCTTACTTCAGCTGTGCTCAGAAGCATGTGATACTAAGGCCATATCTCATCATGGCCTTAGTCCTTAATTTGCCATCCGATGGCTAATGATGCTGAACACTTGTTGATGTGCCTAACCCCTTTAGTGATATGCCTGCTCATGTCTTTTGCCCATTTCCTAATTGTATTCCTTTCCTTTTTTTTTCCCCTAATTAGGTTTTTCTAGACCATTGAGTTCCAAGAGTTCTTGACATATTCTAGATCCTAGTCCTTTATTGAATAAGTAGTTGACTGGTATATTTTTCTCAATGTGTAGTTGCCTTTGCACTGTTTTAATAGAGTCATGGAGCAAAAGTTCTTAATTTTTATGAAATCTGATTTACCATTTTTTCCTTTATGAATCGTCTTCATGGTGATGTCTAAGAACTCTTCACTGAGCTCTAGGTCCTGAAAATTTTCTCTTACACTACCCTTTATGTTACAGTTTTATGCTTTACATTGGAATATGGCCTCTGTTTTGAGTGAGGAAGCTGTGAGGTTTAGAGTGAGGTTCTTCTGGGGATTTTTGGAAATGACTTCATATTTTCACAACAATCTATTAAAAATTCTATTACCTTCATTGAATTCTTTTTACACCTTTGTCAAAAATCAGTTGGCTGTATTTGTAGGGCATTGTTTCTGAGTTCTCCTGTTTGTTTCATTGACCTATGTGGTACCCTCCACCGATACCATGTCGTCCGTACTACTGTACACACTGTAAGTCTTGAAATCAGTGAGAGTCCTCTCCTCTTTGGCTCATTTTAAAGACTATGCATTTTTCTTGTACAAAAAGATGAGTGTCTAATTTGCTGACTTTTTTTGCCCTGTGTTAACAAAAGGTTTTCAGTAGGATGCTACTGAACAGGTGTTGTTGAAAAAGCAAATGCAAAATATGTTCCATTGATGACATAATAGCATTTTTCATACAAGGAGAAAGAACATAATTGCTTTTCCAAAAATACTTATGCTCTGAAAGGGCATTTTAAAAACTAATAATTGGAAATCGTTCTCTCATTGGGTGACTTTGCTGCTGGGAATGATGCAACAAGTCTTAGAAATTCACACTTAAAACACAGGAAACAATTTTCTCATCAGTTTCAAGAGTTCTCAGTTAAGAGTTTTAGTGGGTTTTAAACCTATTTTATAACACCTTCTGATGAGTTGCATGAACAGAGGACTGATGCTGGGAAAGGTGGCGATTAACAGGTAAATTACAACACTTTTTTTTTTCATAATTGGAGTAAGCAAAGTCAATGATATAATTCTCCCATTTGAAACTACATGTCATTTTAAAATTTTACATTTTGGCTATGAGTAAGAGGAAATTTCTATAGAAAATAACTGAATCTAGGAGTATATATTGTACTTCAGAATTATGATATTTAATGAGGATTTTCAAACAAATAATGAAGCTTATTTTTATAAATCTGCTCATTCAAAAATTTTTTTTGAAATTAAAGACTTTGTGTTTTTAGAGAAGTTTTAGGTTCACAGAGAAATGGAGAGGAAGGCACAGAGATTCCCCATAACCCCTGCCCCCACACATGCATAATCCCCTCACCCCACCCCTTTATTGACATCCCCCTACAGATGGGTATTTGTTACAACTGACGAATTCTCCACTGGCACATCATAATGACCCAAAGCCCATAAAGAAGTTCATCCTTGGCATTGTACATACTGTGGTTTGGGACAAATGTGTAATGACCTGTATCCATCATTAAGAGTATCATATGGAGTATTTTCACTGTCCCCCAAATTCTCTGTGTTCTGCCTATTCATCCCTACCCCCATTCTGACCCCAACCCCCTGGCAACCACTGATCCTTTCGCTGCCTCCACAGTTTTAGCTTTTCCAGAATGTCATATAGTTGGGATCACATAGCACATAGCCTTTTCTGATTGGCTTCTTTCACTTAGAAACATGCATTTAAATTTCTCTTTTGTCTTTTTATGGTTTGGTAAACACTTTTTGTACCAGGGGTGCCTGAGTGGCTCAGTTAAGCCGCTGTCTCTTGATTTCTGCTCAGGTCATGATACCAGGGTTGTGAGATCAAGCCCTGTGTTAGGCTCAGTGAGAATCCTCTGCTTGAGGATTCTCCCTCTCCCTTTGCTCTTCTCCCTGCTTGTGCTCTCTCTTTAAAATAAATCTTTAAAAAAACCATGTTTTTGTACCAATAATAAAGTAAAAATGATTTAAAAATATTGTGTAATCAATGTTTCATCCTTTAAAAATTCTATTTCTAGGGGCACCCGGGTGGTTTAGTAGCTTAAGCTAATCTGCCTTTGGCTCAGGTCTTGATCTTAGGGTCCTGGGATCGAGCCTTGCCTCCGGCAACCTGCTCAGCAGAACTTCTCCCTCTCCCTCTCCCTCTGCTGCTCTCCCTGCTTGTTCTGCCTCTTTTTCTGCCAAATAAATAAAATCTTTAAAAAAATCTATTTTATATTAAAAATACATATTACTATATGAAAGAAAACCAATACAATGTACCTGCCATCAAAACACTCACATTAGTAGTACTTTTATATGCAACCTACAAATAAGTTAATATACTTATATTGAAGTGGCTGGTTGTATCAGTTTCCTAGGGCTCCTCTAACAAAGAACCACAGACTGGGTAGTTGGAACAACAGAACTGTACTATCTCACAGTTAGGCTGGAAGTCGAAATCAAGGTGTCAGTAGGACCATGCTCTGTCCTCTGATCCTGTGTGAAAGAATGCTTCCTTCCTCCCTTCTCCCTAGCTTCTGGCGGTGACCATCAGTCCTTGGCATTCCTTGACTTGCAGCTGTAGCTCTTCGTGCTCTGCCTCCATTGTCACATGGAGTTCACCATTCACATGTGCCTGTCTCCTCTAATAAGGACACAGTCATATCACTCTATCCAACACGACCTCATCTTAATTAATCATATCTGCAGTAATCCTTTTCCCACACAATAGCACATTGTGAGGTGCTGGGCGTTAGAATGTGAACACATCTTTTTAGAGGGGACATAGGCCAACCTTTTGCAGGGCTTGAAATTTTTTCACTGATGAACATGTTACTAGCCTCCTAGAGCAGTGGGGCCAGAGAGCAGGAAACCTTCATGAGACAGACTTGGCAATGCTCAGTGACATAGCTCCCCAGGGGCTTCCCTCCTGCTTTTGTGGAATCTGTTTTTCCACCTTCTACTTCTGGTCCTGCACACGCCTGTTTTTCCTGCCCCTGAAAGCCTTTGTGCTGGTGAGGCCCTCAGGGCTCTAGCATCTGCATGCCCCCCCCCCCCCCCCCCTCCCCGCAGCTTGATTTCGACCTGTGGAATCAGCCCTGCCCCAGTTTCAGAGGAGAGAGAGGAGAGAACGTGATTAACCTGTTCACATCGTCTGGCTATTTTTGCAATAGTTTCTTGGCAGGTGTGTGTCTTTTTGCTATTCTGGTCTTCACACTGCTGCCTGGGTCACCTTCCTCAAGCACAGATTAGATCATATTATATCCTTCCTAAAAAACTGACAACATCCAGAAGAAAGTCAAAACATCCAAGATTGCTCATTACCTCCACTACGTGGCCCCATTGCCTTTCTTTTCTTTCCTTGGAACCATAATCTTTACTAATGTTCAAAAAAAAAATTATATATACATAAAGAATTTAAGGGGAACTTGATGTAAAATGTTTTTTTAAATAACTCGAGTTATGATGGGCATACCAATATCTGTATATATCTAATGTATATGACTTAATGAGTTTGGAGATAAGTATACATCTGTGAAATCTTCACTATAATCTATGTCATAAACATGTCCATCACTTCTAAAAGTTTCCTCTTGTCCACTGTCTTTCTTGCTTTTTTTTCTAGATTCTTTAATATGTCAAATAACTTTAGTTTCCCCATCTTTGCTCCTGGCAAAGTGTGATCCATGGATTAGTTTTATGTGTATCACTTGGGAGCTCATTAAAAATGCAGAATATTGGGCCCCAACCAGACCCACTAATCAGAATCTGCATTTGAACAAATCCAAAATTGATTTGTATGCACGTTAAAGATCGAAGTGCTGGTGTGCAGTCCTACCCAGTGTCCCCAGTGGGACTGATCATCACAGTCACGTGGAGAGTTTGTCATAGCTAAACCCATCTAGATCCCACCCAGATCTACTGACTCAGAAGCTCAGAGGATATGGCCCTCGCATCTGTTTTTGTTTTGTTTTCTGTTTGGTGAGGTATAACTGACATATAATAAGCTGCACATATTTAAAGTGTATAATATGACAATTTTGATACATGTATACAATCATGAAACAAACTATCACCACAATCAAGATAAGAAATGTATCCATCACTCCCCAGAAAGTTTCTCTGTGACCCTTGAGAATTGCTCTCTACTGCCCCTCCCTGTCCTTTCCCTGGCAACTACTGATCATTATAGATTAATTTGTATTTCTGGAATTTTATATAAGTGGGATCTTGGAGTATGTACTCTTATTTTTGTCTGGCTTCTGCCAGTCAGCATAATTATTTTGAGATTTATCCATGTTACTGTGTGTGTCGATAGTTGACTCCTTTTTATTGCCAAGTTGTATTTCATTGTGGGAATAGACAAATTGTCCATTCTCCTTGTTGATGGACATTAGGGGTTGTTTCCAGTTTGGGGTTATTGCAAATGAAGCGTTTATGAACATTTGTGTGTAAGTATTTGTGTAATCAGATGTTTTCAGTTTTCTTGGGTAAATACCTAGGAATGGAATGACCGGATCCTTTCAGAGGGATGTTTAACTTTTAAGAAACTGCCAACATTTTAAAGTAAGATTACTGAGAGCTAAGTCATATATCATACAATTCACTTATTTAAGTATTTAATTCAGTTTTTTAAAAAGATTTTTATTTTATTTATTTGACAGAGAGAAACATCACAAGTAGGCAGAGAGGCAGGCAGAGAGGGGGGCAGGAGGGGGGAAGCAGGCTCTCTGCTGAGCAGAGAGCCCGATATGGGGCTTTACCCCAGGACCCTGAGATCTTGAATTGGGCCAAAGGCAGGGCGTAACCCACTGAGCCACTCAGGCGCTCCTAATTCAGTGTTTTTTTGTTTGTTTGTTTTTGTTTTTTTTTTTACTTAAGTCACAGGGTTATATGCCCATCATCACAATTGAATTTGACATTTTTGTCTCCCAAAGAAACCCTGTATCCCTCCCCACTCCACCCCATTCTCCCTTCCCCAGACTTAGCAACCACTAATCTACTTTCTGTCTCTTTAGATTTGCCCATTCTGGACATTTTATACAAGTGGAATCATACAATATACGGTCTTTCGTGATTGGCATTTTTCACTTAAATGTAATGTTTTCATTGTTCATCAATGTTTGTTATGTCAGTGCATCATTCCTTTTTATAGCTAGACAATGTTCCATTATGTGGCTTTACACGTTTCCTCTGCGTATTCATCAGCTGATACACATTTAGGTTGCTTTCACTTTTTGGCTCTTATGAATAATGTTGCTATGAATATTTGTGTATAAGTTTTTGTGTTCATCTCTCGGATGTATATCTGAAAATGGGATTGTTAGGTTATATGGTACAAAATACACTTCACCCTTGAACAATGTGGGGATTAGGGGCACTGATATCCTTCACACAGTTGAAAATCCACATATAATGTGTGATTCTCCCAAAACTTAACTATTAATAGCCCACTATTGACCTAAAGCCTTCCTGATAACACAGTGGATGAACACATATTTTGTATACATTATTATGTACTGTGTTCTTACAGTAAAGTAAGCTAGAGCAAAAAATTATTAAGAAAACCAAAGGGGGCATTCTGTCTGGCTCAGTCAGAAGAGCCTGTGACTCTTGATCTCAGGGTCATGAGTTTGAGCCCCATGTTGGGTATGGAGATTACTAAAAAAAATAAATAAAACTTTAAGGAAAATCACAGGGAAGATAAAATACGTTTATAGTATTGTACTGTATTCAGTGGGAAAAAATATGCATAAGGGTGGCCCTGAGCAATTCAAACCCATTTGTTCAAGGGTCAACTGTGGTACCATTTTACACCTTCACCAGGAGTTCCAGCTCCTCCACATTCTCCACACTTGCTATCATCAGTCTTTAATTTTAGCCAGTCTGTTGGATATATGATGGTATCTCACTGGGTTTGTTTGTTTATTTATATTTAAAAATTTTTATTTTGGGGGCACCTTGGTGCCTCAGTTGGTTAAGCAGCTGACTCTTGATCTCAGCTCAGGTCTTGATCTCAGGATTGTGAGCTCAAGTCCCATGTTGGGACCCATGCTGGGTGTGGAGCCTACTTAAAAAATTTAAAAAATTAAAAATAAGGGCGCCTGGGTGGCTCAGTGGGTTAAGCCGCTGCCTTCAGCTCAGGTCATGATCTCGGGGTCCTGGGATCGAGTCCCGCATCGGGCTCTCTGTTCAGCAGGGAGCCTGCTTCTCTCTCTCTCTCTGCCTGCCTCTCTGTCTACTTGTGATTTCTCTCTGTCAAATAAATAAATAAAGTCTTTAAAAAAAATTAACAATAAGTATTTTAGGGGCTTCTGGGTGGCTCAGTCATTAAGCATCTGCCTTTGGCTTGGGTCACAATCAATCCCAAGGTCCTGAGATAGAGCCCGGCAATGGACTCCCTGCTCTGTGGGAAGCCTGCTTTCCCCTCTCCCACTCCCCCTGCTTATGTTCCCTCTTTCACGGTCTCTCTATCAAATAAATAAATAAAATCTTTTTAAAAAGTATTTTATTTTTGAGTAATTTCTACATTCAACACAGGGCTTGAAGTCACAACCCAGAGATTAAAGTTTTGATGAAGTATAATTTATCACTTTGTAAATTTTAGGAACCATGCTTTCAGTGTCAGCTCTTGCGTATTTGTGTGTGTGGGTCAGATTTATCTCCATATTTCATATTTTTGATATTCTGTAAATGGTACTATTTAAAATTTTTCTATTTCTGATTCTTCACTGCTATGACATGGACATTAAGTTGATTTTTTTGTACATTGATCTTCTATCCTCCAACATAATTTACTTATTATTTCAAGTAGTTAAATATTTATCTTCTATAGGAATTTAAGTAATAAGCGAAATCTTGTGGGTTTGTCCATGTTCTCACCACTTCCAGTGCCTTCCACTCCTTTGTGTAATTCCATATTCTCATCTGATATTTTTTCCTTCTCCCTGAGAATTTTCTTTAGCATTTTAAAATTAAAGATTTATTTATTTATTTGTTTTAGAGAGAGTGTAAGCAAGCAAGGGGAGGGGGCAGAGGGAGAGAGAGAATCTTGAAGAAGCCTCCCCACTAAGCATGGAGTCTGATGTGGGGCTCAATCCCAGGACATGGGATCATGACTGAGCTGAAGACAGATGCTTAACTGACTGAGGCACACAGGTGCCCTGCTGTCTTTATTTATTTTTAAAAATTTGTCAGAGAAAAAGAAAGAGAAAGATAGAGCACAAGCAGGGGGAGCAGCTGAAGTAGAGGGAGAAGCAGGCTCCCCACTGAGCAAGCAGTCCAATGCAGGACTTGATTCTAGGACCCTGGGATCATGACCTGAGCCAAAGGCAGAGGCTTAACTGACTGAGGAACCCAGGTGTCCCCAAGGTATTTATTTTTAAAAATATTCTTCTCTATGTGTTTCATTCTATGTGGATACTTTTACTGCCATGTCTTCCTGTTCACTAATCTTTTTTTCTGCACTAATGTGCCATAAAGCTCAACCAGTGTATTTTTTTTATCTTAAGACATTGCAGTTTTCATCTAGAAATTTGAGGGTTTTCTATCTTGTGTGTCTCTACTTAATTTTTTCAACCAGTGTATTTTTTTTCATCTTAAGACATTGCAGTTTTCATCTAGAAATTTGAGGGTTTTCTATCTTGTGTGTCTCTACTTAATTTTT